>NC_142736.1:32199208-32512958 GCF_051943395.1 Hippocampus bargibanti | reverse complement strand
ATATATATATATATATATATATACATACATACAGTAAAGTCTCGTTATATCGATAGTCCGGTTATATCGATATTTTTTCAGACTCCCGAGAATATCGATATAACAAGACTTTACTGTATATATATATATATATATATATATATATATATATATATACACCCCTCGCCCGCTCACTAACCCTGATCCTAACTCCGCCCCCTTCTTCTGCTGCTCGACCGTAATTTTCTTTTGTGTCCTGTTCGTCTTAACACTAGCCTGTGATGGGGTCTTTTTCTGTCCCCAAAAAAGTACTCCACTCGATAACAAACCATGTCTGCACTGAGTGCACTAAAATAAAGTGGGTGTGGAAAACTAGTCCGCCAGGCACCGTGGCGCTATTCGACCGTGTGGTTTGGTGTTCTTCCGCCTGCCAAAAACTAGTCAGCCAGCCATTGTGTTTCCCGAAAAATAGTTTGTATGCCAAGATTATATTCTGGCAAATTTAACATTCGTAAGGCGAAAGGTTCGTTAGCTAAAGCGTTCGTTAGCCGAGGTATCACAGTACATCCAATCCAATCCAAAACGCTGTTTTGAAAGGAAACTCCTGACCTTTGCAGCCTGCTTAAGATATTTATAAAACAGCTTTAACAACAAGAGCCCGCTCACATTTAAAATCCAAATGAGACTTTTGGCATTATTATGGATGACACGGACAAGGGGGAAACGATTGTCCTCGTCCGTCCGTGATGATACAGGGGGACGTGGGGACGTGGGGGGCAGGATACGTCTCAAATTAACTATCACCCTAAAACACAACCTTGCATAAAACGACGTAATTTATTCTAGCGGGAGTGCCAGCGGTTACATGGCGGGCCCACACGCTCTCTCCCTCGTCCCACTCTAACTAATGAGAGGCGATAAATGAGGCGGGATAGATGCTGTTTATCTCCGCGGCAACGTGGGGTGGGGACGGGCGCAAGGTGCCCCCTCGTACTGCCCGTACTTTGCACATCATTCACCTTTCGCTTATGCTCGCTCCAAACCGAAGAAGAAGAAAAAGACGAAGACAAAGAAAAAGACGAAGAAAAAGAAAAAGACGAAGACAAAGACAAAGACGAAGACAAAGACGAAGACGAAAACAAAGTTTCATTTATAAGCGCCTTTAAAAACTCTCAAGGTCACTTTACAGTCACAGGATATGTTTTTCTGTGGGTGAGCAGCGGCAGCCACACACGCCAGCGTTCACTCAACCCGAAAGTAACTCAAATAGATAGAAAACTAGCTATCTAGCTAATAGATAGCCATCTAGATAGCTAACCAGCCAACTAGAAGGATATACATCTAGCCAGCTACATATGAAGTCCAAAATGGCGCCCGAGTACATTTTCGGCAGCACGAATGTGCCAGCACCGTTTTTGATTGGGATGAATGTCAGTGCCATTTGACTATCATCGCTGGAAGCTCAGGGGCGATTGTGCTTTTTTTGCGCCCGTCATGGAGAAGAAAATAGTGTCAGCGCCATCGGCGCAGATGTATATGTGGAACTGTCGCTGCTTGGAATTGAAGTGGATTTACGTGGGACAGGAGATGTGAGATAGTTTCTTTTCGTCAATGGATGCTACGGGTGCGTGTTTGCTTTCAACATTCAGCTTGGAGTAGACGTGCACATTCCACCATGACTTCCCTGATCCACTGCTGAAAAGATCCTTTCCTCATGAGATGAGAATTGCAATAGTCAATCTGGGAGGTGACAAGACTATGAACGAGGATAGCAGCGGTGTAAGGAGCGAGAGACAGGCCGAGACCATTGATATTGCATAGGCGGAAGTACGCAGATCAAGTGACAGCAAAAGGAACCAACCAGTGAAAACGCAAGCGACCATGACAGAACATCAGGATAAAAGGTCCAACAAAGACTGAACAGAAAAGGGGCAACCAACCACATGCCCACTAATGACTGGGCCAGACAGCTCAGCGGGGGCGAGAGGGCAGTCGGGAGCTGATTGCATGTGACACAAAAGGGGAAGGGGAAGCAAACCGAGCCAAGTGAAACTAATGACGGACATTGAACAAGGGCTACGAAGTGACACGAGAGGGCTTTGTGGCAATTGATCGGCGGATTTACCAAGAGAGCCTCTCAAAGGAACTGACACCGATAGATAGCAGTCAACGTAACACGCCGTCAGAGCAAAGCTTCAAAATAAAAGCTTATAATAATTTCATTTCTAAGCGCCTTTCAAAACTCTCAAGGTCACTTTACAGTCACAGGATCAGTTTTTTTGTGTAGTTGAGCAGCTGCAGCCACATGCGCCAGCGTTCACTCAACCGGGAATAACTGAAATAGATCGTTAGCTAGCTAATAGGTGACTAATAGATAGCAAGCTTGCTAGTTAGACAGCTAATAGATAGCAAATAGATGATAGATAGTCTGCTACAAGCTGCGTGCGTGTGCGCGAAGAATAAAAAATGTCCTGTGTGAAACTGACAACAGACACCATTTTCTTTTTGTCTCCTAACTGACATCCGAAAAACGTTTCATAGCATCGAAAATAGCCAAAACACGCAGGCTGATATTTTAGTCAAATACAAAATAACCAATAAAAAAGAGTGAAAGTGTCCCAAAACTACTTGAAAATGATCTTGGAGATGCCGAGTTTCAGAAGGTCCCGCCCCCTTGTTCGTGACGTCACGCCAGGACGTCTTGCCTTGCTCCAGAATCAAAACAATGGCTTCGGAGAGTTCAGATTGGGAGAAGATGCTTTCTTGTTACTCATCCAGTTATGAATATGATTCAAATAGTTCTGAAGAGGAAAGCATACATGTTTGCAATCGAGTCAAGAAGTCCTTCTGTATCAATTTTAGCCGTCTGGACTCCAATGTAGCGCCCAGAAATTGCACAAGATGGTGAACAAGCTCCATTGGAAATGGGCTGATTTGTCTGCCGGGAATTTGTGTCAACTAGTATCAAATAGTAGTCTTGGTGCAACACACAACGATTCTCCATTGCGTTATTTATGTAGTTTTCCTTCTAATTTTGCCATCAAGGCTGAGTTTTCAGACCAACAAAAGTACCCAAAATGCATTGTGTGTCGCTTTCTCGGTCAGGGGCGTTCCCTCCGTGACGTCACGTCAGGAATCGTCACCAACTCGAAAACAAGACTTCCGGAATATTCAGCGCGAATCTTAAAAGGTCAAATCTAGCTATATGCGCTGGAATCTTTGTAGAATGCGCTCGGTATTAGTCATTTGAAGTGATTTTACAAATTATGGACGCAAGGTGTACACTAGCACCAAAGTATGTCATCTTAATACCACGCACACGGATACACAAGTGACTAATTGGAGTTCCCCGGTGTTCAACGTGAACGATCAAGAAGCAAAGTGACGACTGTTTGCTAAGCGCTTTAAGGTCACGGCAGCCATAACCCGTCGAGTCCATTAATTATTCAACCAACGCCTTTGATGAACACCTTAAAGTCCTCCGGCGTCATTGCAAGAAAAAAGGTGACACTTGTTTACATGGCGCGTTCAAAGCCATCCGGCTTACTACCTGATGTCGCTTCATATTCGCGATGACTGTAAGACTCACAGAAAGAAGTTCATTTGCATAAAACCTTTGATTTTTGGGTACCCGACCGTCTTCCTCCTTATTGAGACGAGAGCAGTTGATTTATCCCATTAGTCAGATTTAGCTTTGTCGGTGTCGCTTGCGAGTATGAACGGCATCGTAGGCATGCGAGACAGGACAGCCAAGCCTTTGGCGCTATGTGCAGAAAATGTCCTTGAAAGTTTTGAAAAACGCTTAAAAATCAAATGCATTATTATTATTATGATCATCATCATTTTTAGTATTATTATTTTTATTATAATCACCATCATATTATTATTATTATTATTATGATCATCATTATCATCATAATCCTCATTTTTATTATTATTATCATCATCATCATCTTTATTATTATGAATTATTATTATTTTTTTTTTTTAATCATCATTATTATCATCATTATTATCATCATCATCATCCTCATTTTTATTATTATCATCATCTTTATTATTATTATCATCATCATCTTTATTATTACTAATATTATTATTATCATCATAATTATCATTATTATTATCATCATCATCATCATCATCTTTATTATTATTATTATTATTATTATTATTATTATCATCATCATCATTATCATCATTATTTTTATCATCATTCTTATCATTATTTTTAGCATCATGATCATCATTATTATTATCCTCATTATTTTTATCATCATCATCATTATTATTATCATTATTATTACTATTATTATTATCATCATCATCACAATTATTTTTTTTATTTAGTTACATTCAGTGTATTAACTAACTAGCTATCTTGCTAGCAGCTATATAGCTATCTAAGTGGCTAGCAATCTAGCCAGCTATCTGTTGGCTATCTATTAGCTACCTGTGTATTTAATAGTGACATTGAGTGTATTAGCTAACTATCTATTGGCTATATATCTATCTAATGGGCTAGCTATCTAGCTAGCTACCTGTTGGCTATCTATAAGCTATCTGTGTATTTAATAGTGGCATTCAGTGTATTAGCTAACTAACTATCTAGCTAACTATCTATTAGCTATATAACTAAGTGGCTAGCTATCTCTTGGCTATGTATTAGCTATCTACTAGCTGGCTAGCTAGCTTTCTATCGGTGTGTTTAATAGTGACATTCAGTGTATTAGCTAACTAGCTAGCTAGCTAGCTAGCTACTAGAAATAGGGCTAACTAGGTGGCTAGCTATCTGTGGGCTATATATTAGCTATGTACTAGCTGACTAGCTAGGTTTCTATCTACAGTAAAGTCTCGTTATATCGATATCGGATATATCGATAGTCCCGGTTATATCGATATTTTTTCGGACTCCCTTGAATATCGATATAACGAGACTTTACTGTATTTAATTGCGGGTTGAGTGAACGCTGGCGCGTGTGGCTGCCGCTGCTCACCCACAGAAAACTCATCCTGTGACTATTATTATTATTATTATTATTATTATTATTGTAAAATGACAAAGGCAGAACGTTCATATAGAAGCTCTCCCCTTCAAAGATGTGGAATGAGATGCAGCGTGAATATGCGTGTCCGGTGAGCATTGTGATAACCAGGCACACAGCGACACACAACACGGAAAAAAAGCTCTTTCTTCACCCTAGGGATGCTTGACACATCAAGGTACCGTGATACCATGGCTTACAAACTTAATTGGTTCCCATCACTTAACTTCCCTCGACATTTTGTTGCCAGTCAAATCTGCTAGCATCTCCTCATGCCAGGTGTTGATGAGAAGCCTCACAGAGCCGTTGCAACACAAAATGTTGTGACTTCCAAATGAAAAATGGAAGTACATCAGTAGTCCTCTCACATCCTTCTCCATCCGCACACGGTGATACAAAAAGAAGAAAGGTGATGTTATGAATAATAAATCCTGCTTCCATGGTTACCGTCTATATTTCTTCAGTAGATCCACGCGTAGTTCTGTTTTAACGGACAACCGACAACACTTTTTTGTTTCCTAACTGACATCAGAAAAAATGTTTGATAGAATCTAAACTACCCAAAACACGCAGTATATTTTTATTCAAATGCAAAACACCAATAAAAATGATTTAAAGTGTCTAAAAACTGGCTGTGGTCAGTTTCAGAAAGTCCCGCCCCCTTGTTCGTGATGTAGCGCCGAAATGTCTTGCCTTGCTCAAGAATCAAAACAATGGCTTCAGATTGGGAAAAAGATGCTTTCTGGTTACTCATCCAGTTATGAATATGATTCAAATAGTTCTGAAGAGGAAAGCACACATGTTTGCAATCGATTTAAAGAAGCCCTCCCATATCAATTCCAGACGTCACGACTCCAATATAGCGTCCCAGAAAAGGCACAAGATGGGGCACAAGCTCCGTTGGAAATGGGCTGATTTGTCTCCTGGGAATTTGTGTCAACTAGTATCAAACTAGTATCTAATAGTAGTCCTGAGGACTGTAGACGTCTTCAAAATGGACCTTTTTCTTCAAACGTATGGAAACTGAGATTAAAATTAACACAGGTGTTCATGTGTTTACTACCATATGCAATAAAATTTTATTAGCTTTCATTTGGTACCACTATCAATGCTATAGCATCAACCTCTGGAAAGCTACAATGAAAATAAGGACATAATATGCCAAATTTTGCAGCATTTTGGAAAAACGTCAACAATAAAATGACATGGCTCTTGAGGCAGGCATAGCCAAGGTCCAAGATCACAATAACTGGTATATTTAGCCAATTTAGACCTTGGAGAATGGGAATAATATCAGTTTCCATATGTTCAAGAAAAATGTCAATTTTGAAGAGGTCTAAAGGACTGCTACAATGCGTCCTTTCTCAGTCAGGGGTGTTCCTTCCGTAACGTGAGGACTCGTCACCAACTCAAAAACAAGACTTCCGGAATATTCAGGAATCTTTGTCAAATACGCTCAGTAGAAGTCATTTCAAGTCATTTTACAAATTATAGACACAATTTGTCCGGAGGCGTCGGTTGTACACCCATTACAATATTTTGGTTCTTTTAGCAGCTTAGCTGTTGTTGACTCGCTAAAAGCGATCACCCACACAACATTTTCTGCTCACATTTGCTCGCTACGTTGCCTTGTTTTATTTTCTTTCTTTCTTTTTTTGGCATCAGCACTGCTCCCCTGGAACAAAATTGGAGTTCAGCCCTTCTCAATGATCTTAGCCATTGAGGATCACATTGTTGCTCACCCACCATTTTGTTGTCTTTCCAGGGACTGGCAAAATCTTCACACTGATATTTTGTTCTTTCGCCTCTCGAGTCAAGGATGCAACTTCAAGAAAACTATCAAAGCTTGGAAAACGCACTGCGGAGGAAGAGCAAATTAGCTTACCAACTTGGCCGGTGGCAGTAAGCCCACTTGATAGAAGCGTACAGTTTTTGCTAGCGCGTTAGCTAACGTGTTATGGATACATTTGAATCACTTTATGAGGTTAGCATACCTGCCAACTACTCCGGTTTTTCCATCATGAAGGAAATAGATAAATTTATTTCGCCATATTAAACTAGTGGGACTCAATCGGCAGTACATGTGCACCTGAAAGCTAACAACTACTCATTTGACGAAAATGAGGTTAAAATTTTAGCGAAAGAAAAGATATGGTTTGGAAGGGGAGTAAAATAAGCGATTTTTATAAAACAGCAAAATCCTTCACTAGATCGCCATGGTGGGGTGAGGATCAATTTGAATCGTTCGTACAATAGATTGCTTCGGCAACAGAGGATTTGTCATGCTGATGAGGTGATACCAGGGCAAATTGGGCAATCAGGCCAGTCGTCAGTCAAGACAATAGAAGCAATCAGTGGAGCCGCAGGGAGTAGTCCTCTGCTCCCCCCGACCTGAGAGCAGGGACGTATCATAGTAGAGTCCGGCACCGCCACGTCTGGACAGTAGGGATATATATATATAGGACCGATACTACCAGTAAGACTTTAGTTTGCTGACGAAGTTTCTTGGATAAGAAGCGAAACGTCCGACACCTTCAAAGAAGTACAGATGACGGCTGAAGAAACCTTTTCATCGATGGACCACTCCTGTACGACTGAGAGCTTACACAGACGTATTGAATAAAATATGCACTATATAGAGATATGTACATGTATAACTGGAGAGAATACTTCCTATGTTACTCCAAAAATGTTCATAACTTGATTGTTCATAAGTAGGGGAACGTATGTACGCAGCCAATCGCAAGCGAGATCGGCCGGAAAAAGGTGCGCAATACAAAATGTAACTTACAGCATTGCTGTCCAAACATTTTTCGAACTACAGTACAGTGAGACCTCAACTTACAAACACCTCAACTTACAAACTTTTTGTCTTACAAACGTCAAATTTATGACAATTAAACCTTATAATAAGCACTATTTTCATAAGGTGAAAGGACACACTGAAGGAACGGCCCTGACCGAAAAAAAGGACACATTGTAGCAGTCCTTCCATCACATCAATGCATTTTGCTGTGCTTGTTTGTGTCTGAAAACGTCATGTTGCACCAAAAAGAGGCAGAAGAGGGCGACAAAGCTCCGTGTAAGGAATTAATCAGCCTGTGGAAACGGGCTGAATAATTCCTCACAGGAGCTCGTTCGCCATTTTCTGCCTCTTTTTTGGTGATCCATTTCCCGCCAATGTTGCCTCAAAATGGCACGGAATAAATTCTTTAATCGATTGCAAACATGTATGCTTTCCTCTTCAGAACTATTTGAATCATATTCATAACTGGATGTGTAACAAGAAAGCATCTTCTCCGAATCTGAAGCCATTGTTTTGATTTTCCAGCAATGCAAGACGTCTTGGTGTGACGTCACGAACAAGGGGGCGGGACCTTCTGAAAATGCCCAATTCGGAGCTCAAATTTTTTGCAGATTTTGGACACTTGAAGTCATTTTTATTGCTGTTTTGCATTTGAACAAAAATATCAGCCTGCGTGTTTTGGGTATTTTAGATGCTATAAAACGTTTTCTGATGTCAGTTAGGAAACAAAAAAGTGACGTTGGTTGTCCTTTAAGTAGCTATAGTGTTAAAAATTGTTTAACCACAGTTCGCCCCCCTATTCCCCTGACCAGGACTTGGTCCTGGACCGACCAGGGCCTATGGATCCTGTACATTTTTTTTCTTTTTTGTCAACGCTCAAATTTTCACTATTCCATTCATGGAGCAGCTTCCAGAAAATTCCAAGGCTGTTCCTCTCCTGCGCTTAGCAAACCTTCCCAGTCACAAGCAAAACAAGAGTAATCCGTCGCATGTAAATACGTTTATTTGCGGATCTTCATGAATCATTACGTTTGCAAATCCGACCTTGACACACACACAGCAGCAGCGAGCGCAGGATTACATTTTTCTACCTGAAACAAATTCTCTTCATATGAGAGGTCTGATGTCGAGAAATGTATTTAAATTGTAAATAGAAAAATAACTCTATAAATGAAATGTATGTATTAGTCTTATGAGTGGTGGAAGTTGTCAGATGTGGCGTAACCTTAGGAGAAGTGGGTGTCGCAGAAGCTAGCTAGCCGCTAGCTAGCAGCTAATGCTGGAGACTTTTGCCTTATAATACAATAAGGGGCAGATTGAACAAGCTGTTATATATACAGTAAAGTCTCGTTATATCGATATTCAAGGGAGTCCGAAAAAATATCGATATAACCGGGACTATCGATATATCCGACCCTGTTTGCATGTAATTTTCTCCGTGCGTGCATAGAAATAGTATCGATATAACCGGGACTATCGATATATCCGATATCGATATAACGAGACTTTACTGTATATGTATATTTATATATATGTATATGTATATATATATTTTTTTTTATTTATTTGTTTTTTTGGGGGGCCGCGGGGGCTTCTTTGATCCTTGATTTGATCGGCAATTCACAGTGCTACAACTGTCTTGCTAAAGGACAATTCAACACTGTGACAAATGGCCAGGGATTGAACCAACAACCTCCTCTGATAAAGCCCGTTATGAATTTTGTCCAACATGGCTGACCCGCGTATGTGCTATATGTGCGTGTGTAGCGGTTTAGTCATCTCTTACAAGCAGGGGGGAGTACATGATGATGTTTTTTTATTAGCAGCCAAAGCATTTACAGATGAACACGAATATATATGGAAGCTGTCAAAGTTGATGCCTCAAGTCGGTGTCGGAAGCGCGTGAGCAGCGCGCAGCTGTCTTGTAAGCCACGTGAAGTTGAGTGCAGTCGAAAGACAAAGCATCACTTTGCACTATTTATGAAGACTTTTTAGAGTGGTGCCACTGAGTGCTCTCCTTTGTATTTGCCACTCTGCATATCCTGCCCTACATAACTTACGTGCGACAACAACAAGCAAGTTGTCTGTCGAGCGCTGTCTGCTCTCCCCGCAAGGACAACCGACACCATATTTTGTTTTGTTTCCTAACTGACATCAGAAAAAAACGTTTTATAGCATCTAAAACACACAGTATGATATTTTTATTCAAATGCATAAAAATGACTTCAAGTGTCCCAAAAGTGCCACAAAATGATCTCGAAACTGGCCAGATTCAGAAAGTCCCGCCCCCAAGTCCGTGACGGGACGCCAGGATACTCCTTCACAAACTGCCTCGCTCCAGAATCAAAACAATGGCTTTCGAGAGTTGAGATGCTTTCTTGTTACTCATATGATTCCAATTGTTGTGAAGAGGAAAGCATAAATGAGTCTTAAAAGGTCAAATATCTTTGAATCTTTGTCAAATGCGCTCAGTCGAAGTCATTTGAAGTGATTTGAAAAATTATGGACACAACTTGTGTCGGATGTCCTTTAAATAGACCTTTGTTGATGCGTCAGAATACACGGACGCATACATGGACGCCAAAGATCCAAAATGAAGAAACCAAGGTGGATACGGCGTCCTGTAATAACCGTATTTTCCGGACTTTAAGGCGCACCGTATTATAAGGCGCTACAGTTGAGGCTGGGGGTCACGTGAGACGGTGCTGCGATAATCATTTTTACTTTTTTATGTCAATATGTTATTTATGTATTCATTTATTGATGTATTCATTTATTGATATATTTATTTAGCACGTGGTTATTTATTTATTTATGCATTATCATTTTATTTATTTATTTTATTTATTTATTTATGCATTATTATTTTATTTATTTATTTATTTATTTATTTATTTATTTAGTTATGTATTCATGTGTCTTCATTTATTTATTTATATATTCATTCATTCATTAATTCATTTATACATTTATTTCTTTATGTATCTATTTATTTGTCAAACATTTGTTTTTATGTATGTATTTATTTATGTATATGCTTATTGATCTATTTATGTATATATGTATATATCATGTTATTTTTGTCAATATGTTATTTATGTATTCATGTATTGATATATTTATTTATTTATTTATGTATCCATTTATGTCTCTATTTACTTGTCAAATATTTGTATTTGTATTTATGTATTTATTTATCTGCTTATTGATCTATTTATGTAAATATGTATTTATCATGTTTTATGTCAATATGTTATTTATGTATTAATGTATTGATGTATCATTTATTTAGCACGTGGTTGTGTATTTATTTATTTATGCATGCATTTATTTATTTATCTAACCATTTATGTGTATTTATTTATTTGTCAAATATTTATTTTTGTATTCATGTATTTATTTATCCGTTTATTGATCTATTTATGTATACTATAAGCATTTATCATTTTATATATTCATGTATGTGTTTATATATATATATATATATATATATATATATATGTTTATTTAGCAAGTCATTAGCATTTATAGTATATTATTAGCAATAATGTGTATTTATGTCTATTAATGTGTCTATTTATGCGTCTATGCGTCTATTAATGCGTCTATTTATTTATTATCTATTCATTTATCTATTTATGTATATATGTATTTATTTAGCATTATATTTCTTCACGTCTTTGTTATTTATGTCTATGTTTATTTATCTATTTGTTTATTTACCATGTGTTTATTTATTTATGTAATAAGAATAATAATACTGCATATGTTTTTATTTATGTGTCTATTTATGTATTTATTTTTCTGTATATTTATTTATTTATTTACTGTCCCCCCCATACCTGTCTGACCTTCTTCAATTTTCTATTCCCTCTCGTTCCCTCAGATGGAAATGGGAGTTGACTTTTTTTTGGTCCTCTATTCCCCGCCCCCAGTCTTCGGTTAAAGCCGCACGCGATTGGTCGATATCCGTGGTAGAGCAGGGAGGGGAGAATTACAGACACACGCAGCAGTGAGGAGAAGGGTTGGGGTTAGGGTAGACAGGTGGACAAATGTTATGACATTATGCTGTTATTATTATTTCATTCTGATATTTTTTTACTAGTTGGTATGATAGCATTATTAATATGGAAAGCAAATTAGTGGCAGCTGATCATCAGACCTGAGTAACAGCAGGGAAAGTCAAAGTTAGCATCCACCAACTCTGTGCACATATACATCAAGCCATATAAATAGAAATATTTCATTTAGTGTATTTTTTACAAGAGTATTTCGTCTTTCACATATTTTACATGATCGTTGTACTAAGTTCATCCTGTCTGTCTACTTGATATCTAATTTAAGTAAAGTAAGAAAAGAATGTGTTTTAAATTAAAATTATATTTTACATGATAATTTGGTAGTTATTTAATTTAAGCAACAAAAACACAAACACACTGAGGAGCCATTCGGGAGCCTAAAGAGCCGGCTCTTTTTAGAGAGCTGAGCCAAAGGAAGAGGCTCTCTGAAAAGAGCCGGAATTCACATCACTAGCACTTAGGGCGACAAACCAAGGGGAAGGTGGCGAGGGGGTCAAGGGTCGGCAGTATCGCCATTGTGAGCCATAATTTTACATGATATTTTGGTCGTTAATTAATTTAATCAACAAAAAAAAAAAAAAACAACAAACTGAGGAGCTATTTGGGAGCCAAAAGAGCCGGATCTTTTGAGTGAGCCGAGCCAAACGAACCGACTTTCTGAAAAGAGCCGCAATTCCCATCACGAGTTGATCGGCCGTGTGGTCCAAAAGAAGAAAAAAAGGAGGCAGAATAGCAAACAAGATGTCTGAAGGGCAGGAACATGAAAATAGAGACCGAAAGAGACATAAATGGAAATGGAACACACTTTTTTTGTTGCTAACATGCTAACATGATTTCATGGTGACTCCAAAAGCTCTATCGGTGGTGTCAAAGTTAAGGAATTGGCAAGGTATCGTCAGTAGTTGATATAATAATATAATAGTAGTTAATAATAATAATAATAATAATAATAATAATAATAATAATAATACATTTAATTTCTAAGCGCCTTTAAAAACTCTCAATGTCACTTTACAGTCAAAGGATCAGTGTCTCTGTGGGTGAGCAGCGGCAGCCATACACGCCAGCATTCACTCAATAACTCAAATAGATAGACGGCGAGCAAGCTAGCTAATAAACAGGTAATATGGCTACCTAGATCTCTATTTGCTATCTATTCGATATCTAACAAGCTAACTGGCTACCTAGCTAGCTATGTATTTGCTATCTATTTGCTATCTAACTAGCTAGTTAGCTAGCTAGCGATTAGTTATCTATTAGCTAGCTAGCTAACTTTCTATTAGATATATAAATAGATATATAAATAAATAAGTAGATGCAAATAGATACATATACAAATAAATACATAAATAGACACATAAATAAAAACATACACGGTATTATTATTATTATTACATTGGATATTGGATATTGGATATGCCTTTATTAGTCTCACAGTGGAGAAATTTACATTTCATAAATAAACACATACTAGCTTTTTGTCGATTTGAGTTACTTCCGGGTTGAGTGAAGGCCTAGTTGGATATCTGTTAGCTATCTATTAGCTAGATAGCTTTCTATCAGAGTTACTTAGCTATCTATTTGCTGTCTATTAGCCAGCTTGCTTTCTATCTGAGTTACTTCCAGGTTGTGTGAAGGCCTAGATAGCTATCTGTTAGCTACCATTAGCTAGCTGGCTTTCTATCCAAGTTACTTCCGGGTTGAGTGAACGCTGGCGCGTGTGGCCGCCGCTGCTCACCCGCAGAAAAAGTGATCATTTGACTGTAAAGTGGCCTTGAGAGTTTTGGTAGGCTTTTAGAAATGAAATGTATTATTATTATTAGTAATAGATAACTAGCTAGATAGCTAATAGATACAGTAAGTAGCTAGATAGCTAGTAGATAGATAGCGAATAGATAGCAAAAAAGACACTGAAGTCGTATTTGTCAACAACAAAAAAATAATCCATTTGAGGTTTTTCTTCTGACAACATTGCAAAAAAACCGTAAGTGATTGCTGCAGACAAGAGGGTTAAACGTATTTTTTTAAATTGTGGACTGCATGATCAGAATCAGAAAGCCTTTAATCGTCCCACAATGGGGACGTTTGCATTAATGTATTTGTAGTCATTTTATTCATCTAAATGAGAAGCGATATTTCACAAACGCATCTGCAGTGCAAACTATAACGACAATGATAGCAATGATGTAAAGTGGAGACATTTGCGTCAGTACGGGGGCATAATTAACTTCGCTTGATGATAAGATGTCAAATTCATCATGAATCCAGCTCGGAAATTCAATGTATACCCCCCCAAATTACTTCAGGGGGAATAAAATACAGCAGATAACGGCACATTTAATTATTTCCTATCCGTAATTTAGTTCTCCTGTGATGGTTTAAATCAGTGGTGGATAAACTTTTTTTTTGACCCAACATATACTTCGATCCTGCAATTGACCAGTTATCGCTCAAAGCGATTATTTCCACCTAAAATTAACCCAACAGAAAAAATAAAGAACACATCAGAGTTGATGAGTTTGAGAAAAGTTTGATTTTGTTCCTACCTTAATTAATTGGAGACATGACGTGTCTGCACGGGACGCGCTTTTGCAGCTTGTTGGCCATCGTAGCTCGCGCGTACCGATTTCAGGTCCAGATTGCCGTTATTTTGCAATCCACGAATTGCAATCCATGAAGTGAAGATGAATTGATTTTTACTGACCATATTAATCAAACGTTATATGGTTTAAACAAAAAAGATCACTGATAGCTGGCTGCAATTGCAGAGGCTGAACACCTAACAACTTCCGGTGACGTAAACATGCAGCACCGTCGATTAGAAGTGACTTGTTTATTAATTAAAATTTTTTTTTTTGTGAAAGTGAGACTGGTTAGGGGGAAGTTTGTATTCACACAAAAAAAGTATATTATTAACACGAACAGGGAGACAAATGTGTTTTTTTCTTATGTTTTCGTTGTTTTTTTTGCCCACCGCTCCCCCCCAGTCGTGTTCGAATTTGGATCAGTCCGCCAGCTGTTTTTTTTTGTTTGACGTCATGGGCACGCCTGTGATTGAGTTTATATGTTGAGTTCCAACGTATAAAGTCGATTGGAAGTGACTTGCTTTGTTCATTAATTGAAAACAATATTATTTTGTGAAAGTTAGACTGATAAAATTATTAGGGGGTAGTGTGTATTTTGTATTATTAGCATGCACAGACTCTTTTTTGTTCGTTCTCCCCACCCCCACCTCGCTATTGACTTTGGATCAGTCCAGGAGCGATCGTTGATCCGACTGACGTCACGGAGGTTCCTGACTATGTTTATATGTTGAGATCCGACATGTAATATTTGACAATAAAGTCGATTGGAAGTGACTTATTTTATTTATTAACGGACAATAAAAACTTTAGTGAAAGTAAGACTGGTAAAATGATTACGGATCAGTTTTTTTTCTTGTCACCCCCCCGCCCCTCGGCGATCGACTTTGGATCAGTCTGCGAGCTCCCATTGATCGCCTGACGTCATGGCCACCCCTAAACTTGAGTTTATTTGTTGAGTTCCGACATATAATATTTGTCAATAAAGTCATAATTTCTGACAAATGTTAATGTAAAATAAATGAGTAGTGTTTAGTATTTATGAGTCGCGCCAACAAGCCTTTGCAAATCATTTTTTATCTTGCTGGCGTTAATTCAGGAACTCCCTGATAAGAGGACACATAGTTGTTGAATGCATTTATTTATGTATGAATGTATTTATTTATTTATTAGTCATGGTGCCTTTTAGTGAAATGTCTTTTTAGCTTTTATGTGTCCAACTACTCCAACATTGGCTTTTAATTAATTAATTAACAAAAGTGCCTTTCAAAACGCTCAGTCACTTTACAGTCACAGGATGAGTTTTTTTTTCTGTGGGTGAGCAGCGGCAGCCACACGCGCCAGCGTTCACTCAACCCGGAAGTCACTCAAATAGATAGAAAGCTAGCTCGCTAATAGATAGCCAGTCAGTTAGATAGTGAATAGATAGCTAGCTAGATAGCAAATAGCTATCCATATAGCTAATAGATAGCAAATAGCTAGCAAAGCATCATCTAATGCATGGGTATGCAAGTCAAGGCCCGCGGGCCGAATCTGGTCCCTCATATCATTTTATTCGGCCCGTGAAAGCAAATAAAACGTGTAAAATTGCATGATGTTTGCTAAAGTCTGAACCAAAAATTGTAAATTGTTAAAAAATATTAAAAAAGTAAAAAAAAAAGGAAACATAATTAGTGCACCTTTTTCTCAAAACCAATAAAGACAAGAGAACAATAGTATTTTTTTTATTTATTATTATTGTTTTTTTATTTGAACTTTTCATCTTTTTTTTTTTAAATCCACAACGAACAAAGCCTTCGGACAATAGCGGTTTGAAAAAATCACATCGATTTCTCTGGTTTTCACCAGTTAAGTTGCCTGTCGTAGCGCTGTGCGGTGCGGTGCGGGTGATCGGGGGCGGAGGTGACACTAACAACACACTTTTGAGATTTGTTGTCGTTAAAAAACGCCATCTGTGCTGACTGTGCGTGTGTTGTTTTTTTTTTAATGTCATTTTTTTTTTACCTGCAACAGTGTGAGTGAGTGAGTGAAACTATGGCGGTGTGCCACATTCAAGATGGCCGAACACTAAGAAAAAATACCCAAAAAAGTCACTAAAACCAAACTGTGGGCTGAAATCACCCATTTTCAGATTTGGAAAAATACGCTGCCAGCTGTGAATGATGGCATGACGGGAGAGGTTTGGCATTATGCTCCATAATAATAATAACACATCATATTTTAAGCGCCTTTCCATCTCGTATGATGTGCTGACCTCCATATTGAATATGGCCTTGCGCTATTAGACAGCAAATAGCCCAGGAGAGGGCTCATGGCTTTAAAGATAACCTTCGACAAACAACAAGCACATCCTTTGAAAATTGGTGAAAAAATGGCGCTCATCTTGTCAAATTATCATTATTATTATTTTTTTCAGACAATGGTCTTTTTTTAGAGGGGAAGGGGTTAAAAAAAACACCCAAAAGACATTGTGACACCAGACAAGTAATGTAAGCTACAAAATCCCACGCGTATCATGCGACAAAATTTTGCTTAGAAAATTTAGCTGGACGAACTAAAAGAATATTAAACATAAATAACAGGAAGTGACACTGTAAAAAAAAAAAAAAAAAAAAAAAACGCTGAGTCACTGCATAAGAAGCAATCACATGGTGGGCTGGGAAAAAAAATAATAACCAAAAAATGATACATTCAAAAGATGGATAAAAGAGGTCATTGAAATAAGGAGGCGATAAAAAAATATATATAAAAAAAAAATACACACAAAAATGATACATTCAAAAGATGGATAAAGGAGGTCATTGAAATAAGGAGGTGATTATAAAATAATTAATAATAAAATACACAAAAAAATTATACATTCAAAAGATGGCTAAAAGAGGTCATTGAAATAAGGAGGTGATAAAAAATCAATTAATTAAAAAAATAAACAAAAAAAATCATACATTCAAAAGGTGGAGGAGGCAATATTTATAATGTGGAGGCAATATTTTTTTTTATTAATTAACTCATTCACTGCCATTCACAAATGTATTCATGAATTAAAAATATCACGTAGAGCACCATTCCCGAATTTGTTCGGGTGTTGTTTTTTTTCATGCTTGGGTGCCAATAAGTAATAATAATAATAATAATAATAATAATAATAATAATAATACATTTAAGTTCTAAGCGTCTTTCAAAACTCTCAAAGTGTGGGTGAGCAGCGGAAGCCACATGCGGCAGCGTTCACTGAACCCGGAAGTAAAACAAAGCTAATTAATAGCCAGCTACATAGCTAGACAGCTAATAGATAGCAAATCAATAGCTAGCTAGGTAGGTAGCAAGCTAGGTAGCTAAGGTAGATAAGGCGTTGGCCAGACCTCTGGTAATGTTTTCCTTTGCACAAGGTGACAGAATTTCCCTTTTTTTTTCCATGTTAGCGCTTTGTTCCAGCTTCAGCTGTTGTTACAGCGCTATATGAACCAGTATGTGTGTATTGCATTGTATTTTGGACATCCGCCCTCATTTCCAGCTCACATATCATTGAGGAATTAACTCTAGGAATTAAGAGTCTCGTTTTTTTAACAATGTACTGAATGTTTATGTAGTCCTAAAACTCAATATTCTGTGGGTCCTGGAATTCGAGTGACGATGACGAAAACCCTGGCACTGGAGTGGACGCATTTTTGCACGTTTGGCAGTGAATGAGTTAGTTGGGAAAAAACAAAATGATACATTCAAAAGATGGACAAATGAGGTAATCAAAAAAAAAAAAAGAGGCACCAACAACAAGGACGAATAAAAAAACTATTGAACAACACTCATGTTAACCAAGTCTTTTTGAATAAAGTTTTTTTTTACTAAGACGCAGATGTGTTAGGCTGAAATCTCCGAAAATCGGACGTTATCGTATCGCGTTCCATTGTTGATGTGTTTGTATTGTATTGTAATCAATTACGATTAAAAAAAGAAATCAGAAATTGATTACAATGGGAACGGTTTCGGTTTTCGAGAAAAAAAAAAATCAGTTTTCAAACAGCTTTCTGGAATGGATTATGGTCGAAAACACAAATTTGACTGTATAGATACGGAATACATTAAAAATAAAAAGACCATTGTCTCGGGAATAAAAAAAAAACAACTACTTTGAAAGCATTTTCACATGAACGAACAGTCACCAGAGCAGGAAAACAGCAAGCACTCAACTGTGGCTGTAAAACTCGTACAAAACGATCAAATCTGGTTACATTTCCCTACAAAATAAGACTTGAAGGAAAAAAATATGTTTGTATAGCACAGGTAAAATTAGTTTAACAAGAAAAAAAGATGGGGGGTTGTTTTTTTTTCCAACTTGACACGGAAATAAATAAAACAGGAACCATCTTTGATCCTACGTAGAAAATAAACTGCAATGAGGTATACACAAAAAAATAAAGAAATAACATCCAAATCAAAAGGAAAAGCGAAGAAATAACACAACGACGAGTTCACAGGAAGTGTCACGGTTGTCTAAGGTAGCGCTTTGCCCTCCTTTTAACCCTTGAGTTCCCCTTGCGTTTTGCCTTTTGCGTGGCGATGAAAGGCAGTGTGTCGCTGAATTGGCTCTGAGCGAGGACGGTGGGGGGGGGGGCATTTTGAACAGCGCATTTTGAAGGATTTACGATCCAAATGTCAGCCTGACTTGATTCACCAACAGAAAAATCCAGTTTTAAATAACCAGTAGGAGTTTTTACTCAAAACCTCCCAGCGAGTGTACGATTTAAAAAAAGAAAATGGCGGGCGGCTATCTCCGAGGAAAACAACGACAGAGTGACGAGACGTTCAAATGCAACGTGGGATATTCATCGGCAAAGGAAACAAACGCGAGGAGGACAAAACGGGGGGAAAACAAAAGAAGAAAATATCCGACAAGAGGAAAGCCGATGTTCAAAATGGCGGAAAGCGGATATTCAAAATGGCGGCCGTCAAGCAAGTTGTCAAAACTCGACACGTGGTCACCTGGATGGATCATTTGAAGTAAAATATTTTGTAGGGTGACGACACATTCAAATGCAACTATACGTCGGCAATGAAACAAAGGACAAAACAGGGAAAGCAAAAGAAGAAAATATCCAAAGTGAGGGCAGTCGATCAAAATGGCAGAAGGTGGATGTTCATAATGGCGGGAAGCCAGTGTTCAAAATGGCAGAGGGCCGATGTTCAAAATGGTGGAAGCCAGTGTTCAAAATGGCAGAAAGCGGATGTTCAAAATGGCAGAAAGCGGATGTTCAAAATGGCGGTAAGCGGATGTTCAAAATGGCGGTAAGCGGATGTTCAAAATGGCAGAAAGTGGATGTTCAAAATGGCAGGAAGCCGGTGTTCAAAATGGCGGAAAATGGATGTTCAAAATAGCGGAATGCGACTGTTCAAAATGGCGGAAAATGCATGTTCAAAATGGTGGGAAGCGACTGTTCAAAATGGTGGAAAACGGATGTTCGAAATGGCGGGAAGCCGGTCTTCAAAGTGTTGGAAAGCGGATGTTCAAAATGGCAGAACGCCGGTGTTCGAAATGGCGGAAAAAGGATGTTCAAAATGGCAGGTAGCCGGTGATCAAAATGGCAGAAAGCGGATGTTCAAAATGGCGGAAAACTAATGTTCAAAATGGCAGGAAGCGGATGTTCAAAATGGTGGCAAGCCAGTGTTCAAAATGGCGGGAAAACGGTGTTCAAAATGGCAGGAAAACGGTGTTCAAAATGGCGGGAAGCGGATGTTCAAAATGGCGGAAAGCGGATGTTCAAAATGGCGGCCATCAAGCAGGCTATCAAAACTCAACACGTGGTCACCTGGATCGACCATTTGACCATCAAGAACATTAGAAAAAGGTTATTTCACAGCGCGGGCCCAAAAAATGTGGCAATATTTGAAAAAAAAAACACATTTTTTTTGATATTTTAGGAAAGCCTGAATGTGATTTTGACGATTCGATGGTGCTCCCGAAAAGACATCGAGTTCAAAGTTGATCGAATTGTATACGTCGAGTTTCATAGGAGGCTTTCTGGGATGTGTTGAGAAGTAGGATATAAATAACGGGGGGACATTTATACAAAATGCACATTGTGGTGGATCGGAGGGAGGGGCTTGGGGGGTTGTGGGAGGGGCTTGGGGAGGTTGTGGGAGGGGCTTGGGGTCAGGTAAGCAGTCATAATGTAAGCTCTCCGTAGAGACAGTAAGGCAGTTTGATCATCACCAAGAAAATCGCTTCGTTTTCCATATGGCAGATTATTATTGTTATTTTTTTATTTTTTTTGGGGGGGAGGTCAAAGGGGGTCAGTAGGGGTTGAAAGTAAAAAAATTAAAAAACAAAATAAGATATTAACTCATTCACTGCCATTGAGCAGCGGCAGCCACACGCGCCAGCGTTCACTCAACCCAGAATAACTCAAATAGATAGAAAGTTAGCTAGCTAGCTAATAGATAACAAATAGTTACCGAGCTAGCTAGTTAGATAGCGAATAGATAGCAAATAAATAGCAAATAGATAGCTAGCTAGGTAGTCAGCTAGTTAATACATAACTAATAGCTAGCTAGCTAGTTAGATAGCGAATAGATAGCAAATAAATAGCAAATTGATAGCTAGCTATGTAGTCAGCTAGTTAATACATAACTAATAGCTAGCTAGCTAGTTAGATAGCGAATAGATAGCAAATAAATAGCAAATAGATAGCTAGCTAGGTAGTCAGCTAGTTATTACATAACTAATAGCTAGCTAGCTAGTTAGATAGCGAATAGATAGCAAATAAATAGCAAATAGATAGCTAGCTATGTAGTCAGCCAGTTAATACATAACTAATAGCTAGCCAGCTAGTTAGATAGCGAATAGATAGCAAATAAATAGCAAATTGATAGCTAGCTAGGTAGTCAGCTAGTTAATACATAACTAATAGCTAGCTAGCTAGTTAGATAGCGAATAGATAGCAAATAAATAGCAAATAGATAGCTAGCTAGGTAGTCAGCTAGTTATTACATAACTAATAGCTAGCTAGCTAGATAGCGAATAGATAGCAAATAAATAGCAAATAGATAGCTAGGTAGTTAGATATTGAATAGATAGCAAATATATAGATAGCTAGGTAGCCATATTACCTATTCATTAGCTAGCTCGCTCGCCATATATTTGAGTTATTGAGTGAAGGTCACTTTACAATCACAGGATTAGGTTTTTCTGTGGATGAGCAGCGGCAGCCACACGCGCCAGCGTTCACTCAACCCAGAAGTAACAGAAATAGATAGAACACTAGCTCATACATGGCTAATTTTATTTATTGTGTTGTATTTATAATTGTATTTTATTTATTATTGTATCTATGCTTGTCTGTGACTGTAAAGTGTCCTTGAGAGCTTTGCAAGGCGCTTGAAATAAAATGTATGATTATTATTATTACTAATAGCTAGCCATCTTGATAAAAGCTGGCTCGATCGCTAATTAATAGCCAGCTACAGAGCCAGTTAGACAGCTAATAGATAGCAAATAGCTAGCTAGCTAGGTAGCTAAGGTACATAAAGCGCTGGTCTGACCTCTGGCAGTATTTTGTCCCTTCCATGAGGGGGCAGTATTTCCCTTTTTTCCGTGTTAGCGCTTCAGCTGTTGTTAAAGCGCGATATAAACCAATATGTATGTACGTATTGCATTGGATTTTGGACATCCGCCCTCATTTCAAACTCATATAACTCCAGACCCATATCATTTAGGAATTAACTCTTTCATCCGGCTGAAAGAAGAGTTTCTAAGGTTACTTAGGCTGCTTTGAATGTTGATGTTGGCCTAAAACTCAATATTCTGTGGGTCCTGGAATTTGACTGACAATGACAAAAACCCTGGCACATTTTTGCACATCATCTGGCAGTGAATGAGTTAAAAATAACGAACATAAAAATATGCATACAAGCTCTTGTGAAAGAAAATAGCTGCCTGCTAAAAAAAACTGATCTGTAAAAATACCACAATAATTAATTTTTTTGTGTGTGTGTGTGTCAGAATTTATTTATTTATTTATTATTATTATTAATTTTTTTAGTACTTGCATTGTAAATCATCTCGCTGGCTCATTAAGCTTTCAACAGTTATTGTGTGCGATCGTGCTGAAGAAAAAAATAATCTCAAAATCACTGAAGCTGGTTGCAGCAAAGATGCACAAAAAAAAAACATTAAAAATGAATAAAAATAAAATAAAATAAAAATAGCAACAAAAAAAAAAAGCAAGAACCCCAAACTAAGCAAACTCACAGAGTTCGACAGCTACTTAAGGCAACCTTTTGCCAAATACAATATAAGCCCATGTATATTGCAACACAACTATATATATACATATATATATATTAATTTAATAAAATACACAATATAGCTTTTGTACACGTAACAATTTGGCTCAAATGCACAGAAAACGTCATGAAATCAATAAAAAATAGGCTTTTTTTGTTGTGTTTTTGTGTTTTTTTTTGCTCTCATGTCGACACATTTAAACTTGAATACATTTACACGTAGAATGAGAATATGTAGAGTGAAAATGGGACGTTTTCTCGCTTATTTCGGGAAAGTCGCGACGCCGTTCTTGGCCTTTAACGCAAGGACACTTTTTTTTTTTCTTCTGAGATTCCACAAGTACAGTGATACCATGGCTTTCGAACTTAATTGGTTCCCAGACAGAGTGTGTAAGGCAAAAAGTGTGTATTCCAAAAAATAATTTCCCATAGGAAACCGTTAAAATGAAAATAATCCGTTCCCATGTCCCCATAAAACATCATTTTTCTACTTTCTAATTTTATAAGCCTTAAAAAAAACTACACAAAATATACATTATTTTATGTATAATAAATGTGCTACGATGTTATAATTAAATAAATAAAATGTACTGTAAAATAAAGTGGTTTTATTGAACTTTGTGATGGTCGTTGATGGCTTGATGGAATGGAGTGGCCGGTTTCATCAACATTAAACACTTGATGAGGAACGTAGCCTTCTTCCTTCACTATCCTGAGGAATAATCCCTTGGAGGTGCTTTCTCTGCCATGATTTTACCTAGTTCCTCATCAATTGTGTTCTGTTTTGCTGGGTTGATAGCTTTTTTCAGTGTACATATGGCTTGTACCGGTTATTTGTGGAGCCTGATTGCTGAGAATTTTAACCTTGCAGTCTCCACTCTGCCTTTGAACTATCAAAGTCGAAACGACTCTAAATTTCACTGTTTTCTATCGATTTTCGCACTCTGTCGTTTGCCTGTCTCTTTCACATTTTAACCACCTCCCCTCACTGCTGCGTTCTTGACCAATCACGTGGCTTTAACCTAAAACTGGGGGGCGGGGAATATAGGACAAAATGAGTTGGTTGCCATTTTCTTGTTCGGAGACCGGGCTCGTTCGTGAACGACACATCAATCTTCGTGGCGCTTCGTGTGTATCTCAAAAAATAGTTTGTGTGCCAAGGTAAAATGTTCATAAATGTAATATTCGTAAACTGAAAAGTTCGTAAGCCAAGGGGTTCGTAAACCGAGGTATCACTGTATTTTTTTTTCAATATATAAAAAAAGTATAAATATTTTGTTGGTATTAGGACATTGTTCACGGAATCTTACATTAGGCATCTTTATGTTCGTTTTTTTTTTTTTTTCACAGTTAAGCAAAAACGTCCCTTTTTATACAACTTGTGATTGGCTGAAGGCGTTTGCCAAACACACACACACATATAGAAATTTACTGTACACTGAAAGCTGACGATGAACTTGAATACGACAATTACAAAAAGCGTGTTGTGCTCGTGTCAACGTGGTGCATGTGTGTGTGTTTGTATGATTAGTCTTGTGAGGACCGCTAACATTTTATACCATACGTAGTGAGGACATTTTTGACAAGTGAGGACCTATTGGACGGGCCGGTCCTCACAAGTTTTTCATTCTAAAGGCTAGAGGGTCAATATATGCATCTGCTAAAGTTTCAGAGAGGTCCTCACAAATATACCCAAAATGATGTTTGGTGTGTATTTTCATTTTACTTGGATACACACACTTTTTGCTCACTGTGTGTGTTTATGTGTGTGTGTGTGTTTAATGAGAGGAAAAAGTTCATACCACAAAAAGTAAAATTATATTTTAACAAAATTCACTACAAGGGTGAGGACTTTGAATGTAGCCATTCTGCTGTTGTTTCAGTTTCAAGTTCACTTTTTATTTCTTTGTTTTTAAAGAAGTTAAAGTAGTGGGAAATGGGGTGACATTTAGTGTTCAAATGGGGTGACATTTAGTGTTCAAATGGAACACTAGTTCCTCTCTAAAGTTATCAGCAACGGTGGTCCTCATTCCTAATCTGGAGTTATCCGGACCTCACAAAACCATTGAAACAGGAGTGTGTGTGTGTGTGTGTGTGTGTGTGTGTGTGTGTGTGTGTGTGTGTGTGTGTGTGTGTGTGTGTGTGTGTGTGTGTGTGTGACGACGGATGTAATAGACATACACATTGGCGAGGAAAGAAGAAAAGAAAAAAAAACATTGAAAACACAGTTTTTCGGAATTAGCGTTAGCGCTAATCCCGATCAATCTTTTTGTGATCAAAGCCCTGATGACCAATCCTTTTTTCGTTTCGGTTCACACGCACAATCCATCAAACGTTGACGTGGTCCAACGTGACAATGTTTTTTTTTTTTTGTTTGCGTATTTAGTCCGGCGACCGTTCCAGTAGAATCCGTTTGTCTGTCAACATGTCGATTGTCATCTGTGACCTTTGATCTTTTTTTTTTTTGTTCCATAGTCCATGTCCGAAAAATAAGACAAATTCACAAGAGAGTCGGAATAAAAACAAAACGCATGAGCTGTTTGGGCACTTTGATCTGGCGAGGTCCCAGAGGCTCCATCCTCTGTCGTTTTCACAAAAACGAGGAACTGATCAATTAGTGCAGATTTCAGATGACCCCGTGGTTTTATTTATTTACAGTGATACCTTGGCTTACGAACTTCCCAGACAGAGTGTGTCAGGCGAAAAGTTTGTATCCCAAAAATTAATTTCCCATAGGAAACCATGAAAATTAGAATAATCCGTTCCCAGGTCCTTATTAATAGTGTTGTTTTATTGACCTTTGTGATGGTCGGCAATGGCTTGATGAGGAACGTGACCTTCTTCTTTCACCATCTTGAGCAATGATCCCTTGGAGGTGCTTTCTCTGCCATCATTTTACCTTGTTCCTCATCAATTGTGTTCTGTTTAGCTGGGTTGATCGCTTTTTGCATCAAGTGTAAAGATGGCTTGTGGAGCCTGATTGATGGGAATTTTAACCTTGCAGTCGACATTCTGCCTTTGAACTATCAATAAAGTTGAAACGAGTCCAAATTTCACCGTTTTCTATATATTCTCTCACTCTCTCTGTCGTCTGCCTGTCTCTTTAATGTTTAACCCCCCCTCCCTCACTGCTACGTTCTTGACCAATCACGTGGCTTTAACCGAGGACTGGGGGCGGGGAATAGAGGACAAAAATAGTCGGCTGCCATTTTCTTGTTAGGAGAACGGGCTCGTTCGCGAAGGACACATCACTCATTGTGGCGCTCCGTGTGTATCCCGAAAAATAGTTTGTATGCCAAGGTAAAATGTTCATACATTTAACATTTGAAAACCGAAAAGTTTGTAAGCCAAGGTGTTTGTAAAGCGAAATATCACTGTATTTCAGGTTTTGTTTAAGCGCCGTCAAAGGACTCGGACTAAATGTCAGTTCAGTGTTGGTACTTTTGCATACCGGGGAAGGAAAAATATCGGAGAAAATGACAAAATTTGTCGTAGTTTGGGGTGAGAGTTTTGGCATGGAGTTTTTTTTAGGGGAATAGGCTTTTATTCCGCAGTCACCGTCCGTTTTTTTTTTGAACTCACTTCCTCAACGTGCCGACGCTTTCGCTACCTCTGCAATCCTGCAAAAGCTTGTCAATGTCCCTCACCACCTGGTCGCTATCCATCCCATCGCGGTTCGCGTCGGGCTCCGGCGCGAGGTCCGTTTCGCCGCGGCTCTCTTGGCTGATTCTCGAACGGGCCTCGGCGAGCACTTTGGCCACCGGGTCCGAAGGCGGTAACGGCGGGTAAACCCCCTGTTCCCTGGTCTGTTTGGTGGGCGATAGGTACTGTCCGTCGGGAGGTCCGTAATAGCCGGAGCAGCTGGCGAGAGGGGGTTTACCTTCCGCCCCGTCGGCCGGACTCTTCGCCGCCGCGGGGCCCTTGACCGGGCTGCCCGATGGCGAGGGAACCTCTTGGAGCAACGGACTGAGGGCCCGTTTGGCCTTCAAGTAGGGCTTGACGTTGGCGATGAGGATGGTGTGATCCCGGCGTTCCTTGCCAAAGGTACAGAAGGTCTTTTTGCCGTTGGCGTTGACCGTCTCGTAGGTTTCCGTCTCGGGGAGGCTCTCCGTCCCCGCCGGTACGAACACGTTGTTACGGTAATCAACGCCTTCGGCTTGGTTTCCGCCGGCGGGGAACTGCGGCATCCAGCAGCGGTCCGAGTGACCCAGCACCCGGCATTCCTCGGTGCAGTTCAAACAGTCCTCGTCTGTAAACGAAAAACAAAAACTTCATGGTTGGATAGCGTCGTGCCGGTTTCTGGCAATCGTGACGATGTTAACACTCCGAAGCCGAACGGGGCCCGGCAAAGGGGAGCCTGACGTTTCCCCGTGTTGAGGCAGTCATCTGAGGATGAAACAAGGTGGTCTGAAAAGTCAAAGTCAGCGTAGTTCGACCTGGCTGCATTGGAATGCCGCGGTATGAACGCAAACGTCTGTAAATGACTAGCAGGTGTTGATCGCCGTCACTCAAATGCAACAACAACTAGCTTTGCGATGCTAATTTGTGTTTTCATAGTCATCTATTTTTTGCCAATTTTAAGGTGTTACATGTCCGGTTTATAAAGTGGGGTTACTACTAACCTCTCATTTACTCTCTGATCTCATCAGTACGGCACTAGTTAATTGTTCCGAACTATTTTTGCAATGCTAATTTGTGTTTGCATAGTCATCAAATTTTTGCCAATTTTGAAGTGTTACGTGTCCGCCTTAGAGAGTGGGGTTAGGACTAACCACTCATTTACTCTCTGATCTCATCAGTACGGCACTAGTTAATTTTTCCGGACTATTTCTGCAATGACCTTTTTATATGTTAGTTTGTGGTGTACATTTCCGGGTTGCGCGTCTGGCTGCCGCCACTCACCCGCAGAAAAAAAATGTTGTTCTTATCCATTTCGACCAATCCTTGAACCCCGCCTGAAATCGGGTCATCGTTATAATAATCCAGTTTCCTGATTTCCCATTTCTAGGTCAAGCTCTCAATATAGGACGGCGGGCGACGGTGCGCACAGCGACGTGTTTGGTGTGTCATAAAAACAATGCGTGATTTCCCTAACCGCACGTTTTGTTTTTTTTTGCCACCACGCCGCTTCGGTCCCCAAACCTCTTTGCGTTATTACCCATCCGCGTGATTAATGTCCTTCTGTCACATGCGACGGGGAGGCTGAGAGGAAACAGTTTTCGGAGCGCATTACATCTAAACGAGCGCCGGGGATGGACTGACTGATGGTCTTGTCACGAGTATTGAACAGGAAATTGGATGAAAGGTTCAATGTGATAATATATGCAAAGTGACAATTCTGTGGCGTCGGGAGCATTGGCGTGACGGTGGGAGGGAGATATCCAACCAGGCGCAACTAAATACATAAATAAATACATGAATAAATGAATAACCAAACAGATAAGTCAATAAACGAACAAACAAACGAATAAAGAATTAAAGAATAAAATGTGGAAATAAAAAAATATACAAACTAAATAAACAAACAAACTAATAAATAAACAAATAAATGAACAAATAATTAAACACATAAGTAACTCAAGAAATAAATACTAGATGAATGAACAAACAAATCAATACATGAATAAACAAAGAAATAATTAAACGCGGGAATAAAACAATAAAATAAACAAAGCAAAAAATAAACAAAGAAATGAAGAAATAACACATAAATACACAGATAAAGAAATAAGTACATACCTACCTACCTACAAGCATGCATGAATATATATGTATGCATGCATATAAAAATGCATGCATGCATACATACATACATACAATTAAACGACGACGATTAAAGGCGTTCTTATTGTTATTCTTCAACATTATCATTTTATTATGCTATAAATCATATGGAGCAAATGTTTTTTATTTAAACTTAGCTCAAAAATATGACTGTGAATTTTCATTCCAAATTCTCAGCATGAATTTACGAAAACAAAAAAAGATCATAATCTGCTCTCAAGGGCTGACATACAGGTGATGGAAAGTGTCCTTGAGACCTTTGAAAGGCGCTTGAATTCAAATGTATTATTATTACACGTTCTAACTACGTATTTGAGTTATTCAACTATCTACCTAACTATGTGAGTAATCTAGTAGCTATCTACTAGTTATCTATTAGCTATCTAGCTGGCTCGCTAATTTTCTACCTATTTGAGTTATTCAACTATCTAGCTAAATATCTATGAATTATCTATTAGCTATCTAGCTAGCTTGCTAACTTTGTACATATTTCAGTTATTCAACTATCTATCTATCTATGAGTTATCTATTAGATAGCTAGCAAGCTATCTATTAGTTATCTATTAGCTAGCTAGCTAGCTAACGTTCTACCTATTTTAGTGATTCAACTATCTAGCTAACTATTGATGATTTATCTACTAGCTAGCTAGCTCACTTTCTACCTATTTGAGTTACCATCTATGAGTTATCTATTGGCTAGCCAGCTAGCTTTCTATCTATTTGAGTTATTCCGGGTTGACGCTGGTGCATGTGGCTGCCGCTGGTCACCCGCAGAAAAACTGATCCTGTGACTCTATAGTGACCTTGAGAGTTTTGAAAGGCGCTTATAAATGAAATGTATTATCATTATTATTATGTAATTCCAAAACACACTGCAATAGTGAAGCGTTATATACTAACCCCGCCCCTCTGCCCCCCATCAGAAAGCATGCTGGACAGGAGGAATGGCAGCTGACAAGTTGCGGAGAGCATCTGTGACAGATAACAAACGCACCTGAGAGCGCCCGTCCAACGTGTGTGTTTGCTTGTCTCCATGTGTGCGTTATTGTCTTTTTAATCTCTTTGCCGACTGCCGTTCAGGCCATCTGATGCGCGGGGGGTGTCGGTAGGGGGGTGTTCTCGCCTCATACCCGAAACGAATCAACTAACTAAATATTGGGACGGCACAGATGAAAAGGTCCGCAGTAAAACGTTCAACAGCGAGCGATCAGGTCTCGGTTCAGCGATTGATGAAATAAAGGTTGTTGTCATGGCCGTTGCTTTGCATAAAAAAAGAAAGAAAGAAAGAAAGAAAATGAAAAATCATGGTACATCACAGTCTATCACGTTATTTTTTTTCATCATTAATATTTTTTTAACTTAACTCATTCATTGCCAGACGATGTGCAATAATAATAATAATAATAATAATAATTATGATGATAATAATAATAATAATAATAATAATAATAATACATATGATTTATAAGCGCCTTTCAAAACTCTCATGGAAACTTCACAGTCACAGGATGAGTTTTTCTGTGGGTGAGCAGCGGCAGCCACACGCGCCAGCGTCCACTCAACCCGGAAGTAACTCAAATACATAGATACAATAATAATAACAATAATAATAATAATAATAATAATAATAATAATAATAATAATAATAATAATAATAATAATAACAATAATAATAATAATAATAATAATAATTTTATTTTCCTTTCGGATTTCCCTTTAAGGGGTCACCATAGCAAATCAGTGTCTTAATAATAATAATATTAATAATAATAATAATAATAATAATAATAATAATAATAATAATAATAATACATTTCATTTACAAGCACTCTTCAAAAATCTAAAGGTCACTTCAGTCACAAGATGACTTATAGCGATATATAGCGAATAGATAACTAGCTAGATAGCTAGCCAATAGATAACTAGCTAGATAGCTAGCCAGCTAGATAGCTAGCCAGCTAGCTAGCTATATGTACAACTCTTTCAATCAACGGTGATGAAGGGAAACTCCGATCGTGTCATCGTATTCCACCATTTGAAATAAATGCAAAAAAAAAAGAAGTTCCCATAGCGGACTGTGATGAGAATAGCAAAACTGCACGTGGGTGTAAATAAACGTGTATGACCTCAAAACAAAAAGGAGGAGCAACACCCGTATTTATACGCAGGTGTTGAAAAACAATCGCACCATAAGACGAGAGAAGAACGTTACTTGTCTCACGATGGAGAAATACCCCCGCAAAAATATAAATACAGTGATACCTTGGCTTACAAACTTAAGTGTGTAAGGCGAAAAGTGTGCATCACAAAAACCCATCGGAAACCATAAAAATGAGAAGAATCCGTTCCCAGGTCCCCATCAAACATAGTTTTCTAATTTTCTAAGCCTTAAAACTACTCAAAATATACCTTTATCATGTATAATAAATGTGCTATGGTATTATAATTAAAGAAATAAACTGTACTGTACAATAAAGTCATTTTTGTGATGGCTGTTGATGGTTTGATGGAATGGAATGTCCGGTTTCCTCAGCATTAAACACTCGATGAGGAACGTAGCCTTCTTCTTTCACCATCTTGAGGAATGATCCCTTGTAGGTGCTTTCTCTGCCATAATTTTACCTTGTTCCTCATCAATAATAAAGGCAAATCCAATCCAATCCAATTGTGTTCTGTTTAGCTGGGTTGATAGCTTTTTGTATCAAGTGTACAGATGGCTTGTGCGGGTTATTTGTGTAGCCTGATTGATGGGATTTTTTAACCTTGCAGTCTACACTCTGCAACTATAAAAGTTGAATCAAGTCCAAATGTTTTCTATCCATTTTCTCACTCTCTCTCTGTGTCGTCTGCCTGTCTCTTCAATGTTTAAACCACCTTCCCTCACTGCTGCGTTCTTGACCAATCACGTGGCTTTAACCGAAGACTGGGGGCGGGGAATAGAGGGTAAAAACAAGTGGGACGTCATTTTCTTGTTAGGAGAACGGGCTCGTTAGCGACCGACACATCACTCATTGTGGTACTCCGTGTGTGTCCCGAAAAATAGTTTGTAGGCCAAGGTTAAATTTTCATAAATGTAACGTTCGTAAACCGAAATGTCCGTAAGCCAAGGGGTTTGTAAACCGAGGTATCACTGTACCCGAAAAAGGGGACGTGTGTGCGACGGGGCCAGAAGAATCCCCCTGTCACGGTGCAATCCCCCATGTCCTAATTACATAAGCTTAGAGGAAGCGACGGATTAGCTACTGATTCACTACGCTTCTCGCCTCATATTTTAATAAGTTCTCTCCCAACTCCCCTTCTTGTTCCCTCGTTGCCATCCGACGTGTCTTCCCTCAAGGTACAAGTCGCACGTTACAATTAACCCAAGGCGTCACCTGGCTATGCTAGCCTTACGTTTTTAGTTTGAAGTGTTTTTGTTGTTTTTTTTGTTCATAACTAAATGCCAACGTAGTATGGCAAGAACTACCTGACAAAAACAAAAACAAAAGTTCAATACCAAACGTGGTATTGAACCTATGGCACCCAAGCAGTCAGTGAGTTCAAGATAAACTACCGTACGTTCTGCGACGTTTGAACTTCGGGTCATTTGAAGACTCAACGGACTTTGAATCGACTTCTGACTACTTTGCACTCTCCATCCAAGTGACGCCGACTCTCGTTTGATGGCGTTTGTTAGCAAGAAGCAACCTTTTGCTCCTCTCAGACATCTCCAGCTAATAGCTGGCCTCTGGCTGCTCCGGTCAAAATTGTTAAAACACTAGAAGAGTGAGAGCAAGATGAGTTGGAAAGTGAGTGCGTGGCCCGAGGACACGCCAACGGTCTTTTTCCAGTGACTGACTTTAAACCTTTCTTTGGTTTTTGGCCGACAGCCTCGCTTGACCCCGCGACTTCCAGCAACTTCGTTCCTGAAAATGAAGTCAAGGGAAAATGTCCAACACAACAAGGATGTTGTGAAAGTTTCACCGCACAACAACCACAATGGCCCCAGAGCTATCCGGCGATGACCAGTGAAATACCACCAACATACCTCCCGATCAAAAACGGTGCTGTCAATCACAAACAAACGCCACCGACATTCCTCCGAATCAAAAACGGTGCTGGCAATGACAGTCAGATGGCACTGACATACCTCCCAGTCAAAAACGGTGCTGGAAATGACAGTCAAACGCCACCGACATTCCCCCGAAACAAAAACGGTGCGAGCAATGGCAGTAAAAATTGGCACTGACATACCACCCAATAAAACACAGTGCTGGCAATGACAGTCAAATGGCACAGACATTCCTATCGATCAAAAACAGTGCTGGCAATGACAGTCAAATGGGACCGACATTCCGCCCAATACAATCAAAAACGGTGCTGGAAATGACAGTCAAATGGCACCGACATTCCTACCGATCAAAAACAGTGCTGGAAATGGCTGGTTAAAATGGCACTGACCTTCCTCCCTAACATGGCAACCATTTTGAATTTTCCTCGGCCCGCTTTGTGCTTTGAATGCTATCGTTTATGCTAACATGGCAACCATTTTGAATTTTCCTCGGCCCGCTTTGTGCTTTGAATGCTATCGTTTACGCTCGCTTCAAAAGAAAATGTGCGGTAATCAGCCCCACCACCGCCCGCCAACGCTCCCCCGCCATCTCCGCAACGGTCGGACCTTTCCGGTCAGCCGCGGCAGACGGCGTCGCTTACTCCTCATCGATTTTGTGTTTGTTTTTGTTTTAAGATGAGCTGGCGCGCCCGGCCGCTCCTGCTCCGTTTGAGTTTTATTTTGATGTTGTCCCCACGCTGCGCTCTGCATAAATGCTTTCTCCTCGGGGTGTTCTTTAAACAAGTTAGCCGGGGCTTGAGTTGATGGAGGGTCCCTGTGGTTTTTTTTTTTTCCAAAGAATGCCTGATGAGCGGCCATGTTTGATCCTGAGATCTACGAACATCCTTGCTTGAGTCTTCCTGGTATCGCTCAGCGCCAGGCCGCCCGTACTGACTGCCGCTGCTGTCAAGCATTTCCTGCGACGTGTCGCCGTTCTATTGCCTCCCACTGCGATAAAAGCTATTATCCACCCCCCCCTTCTCTCGCTCCCCCGAAAAGAAAAAAAAATCCCTTTCTTCTTAATGCTTGACTAAACCGCCCACGGTCTTATTCTCCTCGTACTTGACCACATTCTCGAGGACTTTGGAATTGAGCGGTTATATGTTGTTAACCACAAATGTATCGCGATAGGTTTGATGAATATTGTTTGATTTAGCGTCGCTGTTTGCGGTTTTAACTCATTCACTTCCAGACGTGCAAAAATGTGTCTAATCCAGTGCCAGGGTTTTTGTCATTGTCACGCAAATTGCAGGATTCACAGAATATTGATTTTATTATTATTATTATTAATAATAACAACTTTTTTTGTCCTCTATTCCCCGCCCCCAGTCTTCAGTTGAAGCCACGTGATTGGTCAAGAACGCAGCAGTGAGGGGAGATGGTTTAAACATTAAAGAGACAGGAAGACGACAGAGAGAGAGTGAGAAAACGGATAGAAAACTTTGATAGTTCAAAGGCAGAGTGTAGACTGCAAGGTTAAAAATTCCCATCAACCAGGCTCCACAAATAACCCGCACAAGCCATCTGGACACATGATGCAAAAAGCTATCAACCCAGCTAAACAGAACACAATTGATGAGGAACAAGGTAAAATGATGGCAGAGAAAGCACCTACAAGGGATCATTCCTCAAGATGGTCAAAGAAGAAGGCTACGTTCCTCATCAAGTCTTTAATGCTGATGAAACCGGTCACTCCATTCCATCAAGCCATCAACGACCATCACAAAGATAAATAAAACCACTTTATTATACAGTACAGTTTATTTATTTAATTATAATACCATAGCACATTTATTATACATAAAATAATGTATATTTTGTGTAGTTTTAAGGCTTATTTGGTAGAAATGATGTTTGATGGGGACCTGGGAATGCATTATTCTCATTTAAATGGTTTCCAATGGGAAATTATTTTTTAGGATATACACTTTTCGCCTAACACACTCATTATGGGAAGCAATTAAGTTTGTAAGCCAAGGTATCACTGTATATATATATATATATATATATAATTCTTCCTTTAGCCCGAGTGGATGGCAGACTGTCATCTTAATATAGTGAGCGTGCCGGGCTCGATGGTGTGCGGCTCAGAGTGCTCAGTGGTAAACAGCGCAGCTTGCTTGGCTGCATCATGACTCGCTTCTCCTACGACGGCGACGACGACGACTCTTTACAGAAAGTCAACGAAGGAGCGCATTGTTTTTGCGACAACCTGGCGGTGGATCGCGGGTATATTTAGCCAAATCAAACAGGCTGTCAGTCATATCGCGACCTGTTACAACACATGCGCTCACACACTCTCACACACACACACACACTATTTTAGTCTGGGACTAAAGATACAAAAGATAATTGCATGAGAGAGAGAGAGCCAAATACGGGCCAAGCATGAACTAGGGCGCGTATACAGCACATATGTGTGTCTTCCAATCCCCGCACGGAGTTTTGATTCCATCCAAAACAAAGACGAAGCAGACGACGCGCAATCCCGTCACACACTGCGCCAATTAAATCCTTTTCTTTTTATTTTTCTTGTTCGCCGTCTGCCTCTGGCTTTGTCGCTCTCTTTTCAACAAAAGGATTTGGACAAGTAATACTAATCATCCCCGCGTGGACTGCGTTAGCAAGGATTACCACGACGGAATCATCGTCGTCATCATGGCCGCCACGCAATACGTTACATATGCGCGACAACGCTATCGGGTGGCCGCGTAATCAATAACAGACACGCGTAATGCGTGACCTCGAGCAAGGGCGGCCGGCAGAAATAGAAAAATGCCACGGGTGGACGGGCGGACGCTCATTTCTTTGCGGCGGTGTCAGCTTTTGGAAGCATCGAGTGAACGGAGGACAGGGTTAGGAGCGCGGGTGTCCAAGGCGAGGCCCGGGGGCCGAATCTGGCCCGACACATCATTTTATTCGGCCCGCGAAAGAAAATCAAACTTGTGAAACTTCATGATGCTTGCTAAAATCTGAACCCAAATTTTAAAAAGTCAATCAAAATACATTGCACGAATAAATACAAAAATAATGAAACAAATTAATACACAAATATATAGACAATAAGTAAAAATCCTATGAACAAAAATTGATTAATGAACATAAAATACACACACACACACACACACACACACACAAAATAAATAAATAAATAAACACACACAAGTAAATCTAAAATAAATCACAAATAAATAAATAAATTATAAAACAAAAATAAGTACATAAATATATGAACAAACGAATAAATTAATGAACAAAAAATACACAAATAAACACTAAAAAAATAATAAATAACTAAACACACAAGTAAATCAAAAAATAAAATAAATAAAAACATAATAAATTAATAAATAAATCCATACATTAATAAATAAAATATGTAAATAAATATATGAACAAATTAATTAATTAATTAACAAGAATAAATAAATAAGCAATAAGACATCAATAGACACACAAGTAATTCAAAAATAAATGAAAAATACATAAAACATAAAAAAGAAATTGCAAATAATAAAAAAAATCAACATAGAAGTAAAATAAAAATTAATAAAATTGTAAATTCAAATAACCATGATAAATAAATAAATAAATAAAAACAAGTAAATAAATATCTCAACAAAGTAATTAATTCACAAAAAACACACACATAAATAAATAAATACATACATAAATAAATAACTGAAAAACTGAAAAGAAAGAAATGAAAAAATGAAAACATGAAAAATGAATATGTGAATAAATGAATTGATTAATTAACAAAACTACACAAATATGAAATAAATACATAAATACAGTGCAACGCATGTCCTGCCACCAAGAGAACATGTCAGTTGTATTTTTCAGAAAGTCACTCTACTTCCTGAATCAAGTCTGATACAAATATCCGCAAATTCTGATCCCCATTAACCACAAATGATTAGCGTAGCTAGCATTACCGATCACAAACATTGGGCAGACCTTTTCAGTCCTCTTGTATGTCAACATTTGATTATTTTGGCCACGGAAGGGGAATGTCATTCCCCTGAAGGAGATTGGCCGAATTACAAGCGAGGTTAAGTGAAAAGGTATCGGAGAGAAGGTTGAGTCGATGGCGTCGGCTTTCTCAACCCCAGGGGCTAACACGTTTACACAGCTAACTGACACACTTTGGACATATTAGCCGCGGCCGGCTCTGCCAACCCGTCTTTTTTTCCCACCGCCGCACCGCCTCCTCCTTCTATCGCCATCTGTCCGTCCGTCCGTCCGTCACTGCACTCTCCACTCCCGGGAAGACTGAAAAACCTGCCAGCATTGCTTTAGCATCGATGTTTTCTCTCCGCGCCGCGGCCAAATTGGTGTTGCGCCGTCTAGACACTGGTTACTTGCGTCGCCCGATGGATAAACATAAAACACTCGCGCTGCTTCGAAGTGTGATTGGATTAAAAAAATACGAGGAATGCATGCGTTGCAAATACAATCACGCTCTATTAGTCGAGCCGCCAGCGGGGGAAGAGGATAATCATTTCAAAATACAAATGTTTTTTCTCCATCTCGCTATCTAATTTTAACTTTGTTGGCGTGTCTATTTGTTTTCATTACGCTAGAGAAGGGGCGGTTTCAAAGGACAAACGACAGGTTTCTTGTGTGTTCTACATACTTGGCAATAAAGATGATTCTGATTCTGATTTTGTCAAATGACTTCTATGAGCGCATTTGACAAAGATTCCAGCGCATGTAGCGATATTTGACCTTTTAAGACTCGCGCTGAATATTCAGGAAGTCTTGTTTTTGAGTTGGTGACGATGCCTGACGTGACGTCACTGAAGGAACACCCCTGACCGAGAAAGCTACACACAATGCATTTTGGGTACTTTTTTTCGTGTGAAAACACCGTGTTGCTGGCGAAATTAGAAGGAAAACGCCATCGATAACGCAATGGTGAATCATGTGTCGATAAATAAATAAACAATGTAATAAAGTCGCCGCTGGATTAAAAAAAAAAAGGTTTGAAGACGGTCATTTTCTCCGCCAAATAAACGATTGGAAAGATATAAGAACAAACAAAAAAAAACAAGTGTCTCCCTCCTCCCTCCAATTCGGCGTGACGGTTTAAGATTAGGGTCAAAGATTATAAAGCTTACATAAAAATAAAGAATGGGATTAAACAAGATCACGGGTGTAAAATTACAGATCGCCATCGCCGGTGGTGAAAGCACACCTGGATTTTCATTTTCAATGGCGACATGACATGCAGATGTTCTCGCGGACACGACTCGCCAAAATGGAAGCAATCTATTTATTTACTGAGTATTCACGAAAGCTGCCTGGTCGATTCCGGAGCACATCAAAGGCTGCCTATGCAGTAAATCTCTTACATTTGGGATTAATGGACTGGAGGGATACTTGGAAACCACACACGCACACACACACACACACACACACACACACAAAAAACACACAAACACACACACACACACACACACACACACATATTCCCGTTTCAATGGTTTTGTGAGGTCCGGATAACTCCAGATAAGGAGTGAGGACCAGCGTTGCTGATAAGTTTTGAGCAGAACTAGTGTTCCATTTGAACACTTAATGTCACTTCAACTTCTTTAAAAACGAAACGATACAAAGTGGACTTAAAACTGAAATAACATGGGAATGGGAATGGGAATTTTAACCTTGCAGTCTACACTCTGTCTGGGAACCAATTAAGTTCATAAGCCAAGGTATCACTGTACACATTCCATTTCATCTCGACACAGAGGGGCGACCTAATCCAAGTGCATTCTGGTTTGTTTGCAAATTGGTCACTGAACAAGGTCGGAGTTTCCTCAAGCATGTTGATGAACCAGCTGGACACTAACATAATATTAATAATAATAATAATAATAATAATAATAATAATAATTTGCTGCTGTGAAATGTACATTTCTCCACTGCAAGACTAATAAAGGAAAATCCAATCCAATAATACTAATACTAATAACTAATACTAATACTAATACTAATAGTGATAGTCATAGTAATAATAGTAATAATAGTAATACTACTACTACTAATAATAATAATCATGCATTTCATTTATAATCGCCTTTCAAAACTCTTAAGGTCACTTTACAGCCACAGGATATGTTTTTCTATGGGTGAGCAGCGGCAGCCACACCTGCCAGCGTTCACTCAGCCTGGAAATAACTCAAATAGAAAGAAAGCTAGTTAGTTAGCTAGCTAGCTAATAGATAGTTATCGAGATAGCTAGCGGGGTATATACTGTGTATAATAGATTGTTAATAGATAGCTAATAGATTGCTATCGTGATTGCTAGCTAGCTAGTTAGCTATATAGCTAACAGATAACTAAAAGATGCTAATTTGAACAAAAACTTCCCAAAAAGGATATTATATAATTAAATTTTGGGGGAGATTGGGGAGGGGTTGAGGTACTTACTACTAGCCATAAGAAAGAGACAATAGTGGGACATCAAATTTCTCTCACTGTCACGTCTTGTTTTTTTTTTTTTATGCTAAAATGCTAGCACAAAAGGTCAAGCATTCCTGGGCATTCTCGACCCCCCCAAAACCCAATCTCATCCTCTTGATCATTGTGAGCAGCTTTATCACAATCCAGGAAACTAGATTATCCCCGGGATGAAGTTTTCATCCCGGGGGGTTGATCCCCCACTTGAGAGCTGATAAGATGCAAAGTACCATCACACAGATTTCCGACTTGTTAATCAAGATAGATTTCGATCACCTTCGGGCGCCAGATGGACAGCTGTTTTCCAAAACTTCACGAGCTAGACGATGCTGTCGAGGATTAAGACTCCAACAACAAAAACAACAACAATACCACCACTAGAGTTTAGTTTTTAAGAAAGAGTTAATCTCAGGCATGTTATGAAAAACTCCATCAGACAAAAGGCAATACAGTGAGTGATACCTCGGCTTACGAACGCTTTAGATGACCATTAAATTCACGAGCATATCGTTTTGGCTAATGAACTAGTTTTCGGCGGACGAACCAAACCACACAGCGCCACGGTAGCTGGTGGACTAGTTTTCCTTCAGAAGTTCTCTGGTGACTCTGCGATTGTCGTCCTCATTAATGATCGGGATTACAGGGGACTGACAAAGGACTTTGTGGACTGGTGCTAGCAGAATCCCGTCCAGATCAACCCGGGGAAAACCAAGGAGTTGGTTGAGTATTTCTGCAGGAAACAGTCCTTACTTGCACCGTTGAACATCCAGGGTTCGGACATTGAGAGGGTGACCTCCTACAAGTACCTGGGTGTTACTCTCGACAATAAACTGGACTGGACTACAAACACGAATGCCCTGATCAAAAAGGGACAGAGTCGCCTCTTCCTACACAGGGAACGGAGGTCTTTTGGGGTTCAGGGGTCACTTCTGAAGACCTTCTTTGACTCTATGGTCGCCTCAGCCATGCAATAAGGAATTGACTGCTGGTCAGGTGGAATCATCGCTCGGGACAGAAAAAGACTGAAGCGCCTGGTCAAAGGGGGCTCGGCCTGTACTGGGCTAATCCCTGGACTCTTTGGAGGAGGTGGGAAACAGACGGATGCTAGCTAAACTAAAAGCTATGAAGGACAGCCTCTCCCACCCCCTCCTGCCCATTCTGACAGGACTGGGTAACTCCTTCAGCCAAAGACTGTTACACCCGCAGCGCAAGAAGGAGAGATACCGCCGCCTGTTCCTACAGACGGCTGTACTCACACATTGCAAATAGCACTTTATGTCGAGTCAATACAGTTACATATATCAAATATGCTTTTTGTACTTTAAAATATTTTGCGCTATGTACAGTTCTTTTGATGACACTTTTTTTTGTGCGGTTGTACATTTCAGTCTGCTAACATTTTCTTTTGTGCATAGAATAATTTGTTTTATCCTTTGACCCTCCCCACGCCTTTCAATTTTGTTACTGTAGATTTCAAATTTCCTCCATTGTGGGACTATTAAAGGACAAGCGACGTCACTTTTCTGTTTTTTAACTGACACCAGAAAAACGTTTGATAGCATCTAAAATACCCAAAACATGCAGTATGATATTTTTAGTCAAATGCAAAACACCAATAATTTTCAGAAAGTCCCGCCCCGAGTTCGTGACGTCACGCCAAGACGTCTTGCATTGCTAGTGAATCAAAACAATGGCTTCAGATTCGGAGAAGATGCTTTCTTGTTACACATCCAGTTATGAATATGATTCAAATAGTTCTGAAGAGGAAAGCATACATGTTTGCAATCCATTAAAGAAGTCCTTCCGTGCCATTTTGAGGCAACATTGGGGGAAATCTCTCACCCAAAAAAAAAGGCACAAAATGGCGACATCCCGTGGCCACCTCCATTTACACAGGCTGATAAATTCCTTATATGGCGCTTGGACGCCCTCTTCTGGCCTTCTGGAGGCTTTTGGGTGCAACACGAGGTCCCCAGACCAAACAAGTACAGCAAAATACATTGATGTGATGCAAGGACAGCTACAATGCGTCTTTTTTTACGGTCAAGGCGGGTCCTTTAGTGACGTCATGTACGGACCAACTCAAAAACAAGACTTCCTGAATATTCAGCACGAGTCTTAAAAGGTAAAATATAGCGTAAAATATATGTGGTGGAATCTTTGTCAAATATGCTCAGTAGAAGTCATTTGAAGCCATTTTACAAATTATGGACACAACTTGTCCGGAGACGTCGGTTGTCCTGTAAAGGCTTTCTAATTCTGATTCTGAAATCTTTTCTGTAGACATTGGTCCATTGGTTCCAATTGGTCTACAAGAACTACATTCAACGGACAGTTAGGACGGCGGAAAAAATCATTGTCACCGCCCTACCCACTCTCGAGGACTTGCACACTGCAAGAATCCAAACTAGGGCGCGGAAAATCCTACTGGACCCTCCGCACCCTGCCCACCACCTTTTCCAGCTACTCCCCTCAGGGAGGCGCTACCGATCCATGCGCACCAAATCCAGCAGACATTTAAACATCTTCTTCCCCCAAGCCATTAACTCTTTGAACTCTTTCAACAGTAGCCAAAATGGAACTGTATAGTGCCACTTAGCAGTTTTTTTTTTTGACAACGATACTAGTGCAGCGTGTTCTACCGGAAACAAATTCCTTGTGTGTTCTACATACTTGGCAATAAAGATGATTCTGATTCTGATGTGAAAGCAACTTCTTCATCTTCTGGGATTGGTTGGTTGGCAGTTAGAACGAGACTGTGGTACCGCCATCGACTGGTATGGAGTTTAAACCAGGTCAGCCGCTAATCCGTCACACTTGAAAATTAATAATACCGAGGTGTTCACTTGTGGTGTATGCCCATGTGTGTGTGTGTGTAAATACAAAGATATATAAATCAAACGAAAACATTCCCTGAAGCGCTATACACCGGCGCCTTGATGTGCAGCTAGCATTTGCAATCCCCCATAACAGAATCTGAGTTGCGGTTTGAGCTTAGATGAGAGGTCAAGTATTAATTGGCTGCTGGTAATTACACATGCGGTTTAAGCTAGCTAACATGTCCGAAGGGCTTTTGGTGACCTAGCTTGCAAGCGTAGTGTTTAGTCGAATGGAATAAATAAATATATACAGCAAATAATTCCTGAATACAGAAAAAACAATTAAAGGAGAACCGACAGCTCCGTACAAGTTGCGTCCATCATTTGTAAAATCACTTCAAAGGACTTCTACTGAGCGTATTTGACAAAGATTCCACCCAGTCTTGACTTTTGTCCGTCCGTATTCACACTCGACATTCGCCAGTAGCAAGCAGGGTGTTGTTTTCTCCCCCCTGAGAAAAGATGGCAACACGGAGTCACCCAATTAAAGTGGTGTTGGCCTTGCCATTCCTCAAGGGATCGCCTCGTGACAGTTTAATTAAGCAAGTCCTTTATCTTAATTTAGCAGGATCAAAAAGTAACCAGTTGAGGTTATCACAGAAAAAAAACAAAAAAACAGTTGGCGTTCATATCTTTGCGTTCGCCATCAAACGACATGGATTGTTGTTCGATGAAGCACTAATTTAAAACAGATTATTTTCTTACAGACAGTGTATTTTAGGTATTCATTTACCTTTTTCCGCGACACTCTGACGAAGGCGCAAGTATACGCCGAAACATGTTAGGTAAATGAATACCTAAAATACACTGTCTGTAAGAAAATAATCTGTTTCAAATTAGGTTGAAAAACTTCTGTTGATTTGGATTAACGAAAATCAGCTAGCATGGGAGAGTGTGTGTGAGGGTTTATATCGCCCAGAAAGCACGGCAACTTCACTCGGATATCAACGACCATCATAAATGTAAATAAAACGACATTATTATACAGTACAGTTTATTTCAATAATTACAATACCATAGCACATTTATTATACAGAAAATGAGGTATATTCTGTGTAGTTTTAAGGCTTATTTAGTAGAAAATGATGTTTTATGGGGACCTGGAAACGGATTATTCTCATTTTTAATGGTTTCCTATGGGAAATTAATGTTTGGAAGACACACTTTTCACCTTACACACAATTTCTGGGAAGCAATTAAGTTTGTAAGTCAAAGTATCACTGTATAATAAATGTGCTATGGTATAGTAATGAAAGTAATAAACTGTACTCTATAATAAAGTTGTTTTAGGTGTCACTGTACCTTGAAGAAATAACGTTTGAGTAACGGCATCCTGGGTGAAAATGTTCCTTGAACGCAACGACAGGGAGTCAACTAAATGACATGTTGTTTTGCCACCTCGCTATGTATAACAATGGCGGTAAACAGCGTGAGGGAGAAGTAGCGCGAGTAGCGCGGCTAGCCTGCCCGGGCAGACTGTTTGTTTTTCCGTTCCGCGGCTTTTCTTTCCCGTTTGAAGTGACAACAGGGAGCCTCGCAAGCGTTGGACTTCAACCATCTCGACATGAAGCCGAGGCTTGGTGACCATCCATCCATCGCCGCCGAAATCCTTTGTATTTGCCATTTGTTTGCAGTTACACTGGCCTTTCCGCCATTGTTTTTTCTGACCTACACCACCGCAGCCGGTAGATTAAAAGACATTCTTATAGTAGTTGAAAGAACTAAAAGTCCAGTCCAGAAACTTTGGAAAGACCCGGATTGATTGATGTCTTTTTTTTTTCACGCAGTGTACAACGATAAACAATGCCCCGGGTTACCACGAATATTCATTCTAGATCGCTAGCCACATAGATAGCTCCATAGCTAATAGCTAGCTAGATAGTTAGTTAGCTAATACACTGAATATCACTATTAAATACACAGATAGAAAGCTAGCTAGTCAGCTAGTAGATAGCGAATAGATAGACAACAGATAGCTAGCTACTTAGATAGCTAGCCAGCTAATAGATAGCTAGCTAGATAGCTAGGTAGCTAATACACTGAATGTCACTATTAAATACACAGATAGAAAGCTAACTAGCCGGCTAGTAGATATCTAATAGATAGACGACAGATAGCTAGCCACTTAGATAGCAATATAGCTAATAGCTAGCTAGATAGTTAGTTAGCTAATACACTGAATATCACTATTAAATACACAGATAGAAAGCTAGCTAGTCAGCTAGTAGATAGCGAATAGATAGACAACAGATAGCTAGCTACTTAGATAGCTAGCCAGCTAATAGATAGCTAGCTAGATAGCTAGGTAGCTAATACACTGAATGTCACTATTAAATACACAGATAGAAAGCTAACTAGCCGGCTAGTAGATATCTAATAGATAGACGACAGATAGCTAGCCACTTAGATAGCAATATAGCTAATAGCTAGCTAGCTAGATAGCTAGTTAGCTAATACACTGAATGTCACTACTTAAAAAAAAACTACAATAATAATAATAATAATAATAATAATACCATGATGGCGCCGCGAGAGTAGCTGCCTTTCCAGCAGCTCCTGTATTTTGTTTTTCTACTTCTTTCTTTCCTTTACTCTTACTTTCATCACTTTTGCTGCTGTAAAATGTAAGTGTAATGTCTCCACTGCGAGACGAATAAAGGTATATCCAATCCAATGCAAATAATACAAGATAGTTTGTAACCATCTACACAAAATTGATTGAATAATCGCTCTTTGTAATTAAGAATGTTACCTCGTTAATTATAGTTTAATTGCACCCACAACCTTGACAAACTCATCCATCAACATATACCATGACCTCTCACACACACACATAATTTAACAGCTATTAATTAATTAATTAATTGATGTCAGTTCGAAAACAAAAAATGGTGTTGGTTGTCCTTTAATTTTCTTTCTTATTACATACATGTACATACTGTGAGTGTCATTCTATCGCTAAAATATGTAGTATTCTCTCCAGTTGTACATGTACATATTTTTAGAGAGCATATATTTTGTTTTGTTTATTTTTCAGTCCAAATCAAACAGGTGTTCGTGTTATTGTTTTTAGTTATCATACATTTGCTTATGATACATTGATTGTGCTTGCAATGAAAAATGCTTATACAGTACTTATAATAAAAATGCTCATCCACGTTATCCCTGCGATGTTGATGTATAAAAAAATGACAAATAACTATCAATAATGCTAAAAATAAATGGCTGCATACAAACACGCATGTGCAAAAATGTCCTGCTCGCTTTTGGGATTGAGGACAGATGGCAACGGAGTGGCCCCGGTCCAAGAAATGACCATGTTTTCTGTCATGCTAAGCTACCCCTTAGCATCCTCCCCCTACTGCCGCGCTGGACAACATGTTTCACCCGCTGCGAGCAGAAACGAGAACAGCGCTTCTGTTGCTATCACAAACGCACACTTATACGCAGGCGGAAAATCTCTTCTGGAGAGCTGCGGCAACAAGCTAAATAGCTCTTTTAATGCCTTGACATTAAACCCTCTGAAAGCCGAAACAAAAGGTCATTTCAAAGACAATCTTATCCATAATGGCGGAGGGAATCATGCAGACTGCAAATGCACAGAAGAAAAAACATCTCGATCTCTCCAGTGTAGCGCTAATCAATCCTTGGGGGGTCCTTAGAATTGCTGCTTCTTTCAGTTTTCAAGTGGATGACAGAAATAAATAAGTGGGACATGTTCAGGGTTATTTTTTTTTAGCTAGCTTGAACAAGGTCCTACACCCTTTGTCATTCTAAGATTGAATAGACAATTTCCTTTTTATTACCATTGTAAATGAACATTTTGTTAACACACACAATGATGAGGAACTAGGTAAAATGATGGCAGAGGAAGCACCTACAAGGGATCATTCCCCGACATGGTGAAAGAGGAAGGCTACGTTCCTCATTAAGTGTTTAATGCTGATGAAAGCGGCCACTCCATTCCATCAAGCCATCAACGACCATCACAAAGGTCAATAAAACCACTTTATTATACAGTACAGTTTATTTCTTTAACTATAATACCATAGCACATTTGTTATACATGAAATAAGGTATATTCTGTGTAATTTTAATGCTTAGAAAATTAGAAAATGATGTTTTATGGGGACCTGGGAACGGATTGTTCTCATTTTAATGGTTTCCTATGGGAAATTAATTTTTGGGATACACACTTTTCGCCTTACACACTCTGTCTGGGAACCAATTAAGTTTGTAAGCCAAGGTATCACTGGACTCGAACATTTTGTCAATAGACACATTTTAAAAAACAGACGTACCCAAACTTACGACTATTAGTTATGAATAACGGTACACACAAACATTTATGGGTACAGTACAGTATTTTGTCTAGTTTTTAAGGCTTATTTAGTATAAAATTATATTTTATGGGGACCTGGGAACGGATTATTCTCATTTTTAGTGGTTTCATATGGGAAATTAATGTTTGGAAGACACACCTTTGGCCTTAAACACACTTTCTGGGAACCAATTAAGTTTGTAAGTATCACTGTACATTAATTCCAACAAAAATAGTGTGTAATATTACTCTTGCAGATAAAAACAACAGTTCCTAACCAGGGTGAAAATAACAGCATCGCTGAGCTTTATTACCAGGATAGTTTAGAAGGCCCACGCAATTATGCAATGATGAAGTCGTAATGGCGCGCGCGGTGAAATAAAATACATTTTTGACTCATTGCTTCCATAAACACCCGATAATTATTCACCGCCGTGACCGAGAAGAAGGGATAATGCCGGGAGATTTATAGGCCAAGTACAACGAGTCTGAACGATCCGTCAATGACTCCCAACGTATTTGAGAGAGGCTCCACTGGCAGAAGAAGAATCACGGCGGGTGATCTTAAAAGCAGGCTGGCTGAGGGTCAAAGGTTAAAGGACAACCGACACCTCCGGACAAGTTGTGTCTATAGACTTTTTTAATCAGTTGCAAACATGTATGCTTTCCTCTTCAAAACTATTTGAATCAGATTCATAACTGGATGAGTAACAAGAAAGCATCTGAACTCTCGGAAGCCATTGTTTTGATTCTGGAGCAAGGCAGTTTGTGAAGGACTATCCTGGCGCGACATCACGAACAAGGGGGCGGGACTTGATGAATCTGCCCAGTTCCGAGCTCATTTTGCAGCAAGTTTTGGGACACACTAAAGGACAACCGACACCATTTTTTGTTTCCTAACTGACATCAGAAGAAACGTTTCATAGCATCTAAAATAGCCAAAACACGCAGGCTCATATTTTTAGTCAAATGCAAAACACCAATAAAAATGACTTCAAGTGTCTAAAAACTACTTCAAAATGACCTCGGAGATGGCGAGTTTCAGAAGGTCCCGCCCCTTTGTTCGTGACGTCTCGCTAGGACGTCCTGCCTTGCTCCAGAATCAAAACAATGGCTTCAGATTTGGAGAAGATGCTTTCTTGTTACTCCTCCAGTTATGAATATGATTCAAATCGTTCTGATGAGGAAAGCATACATGTTTGCAATGGATTAAAAAAGTCCTTCCGGATCATTTTGAGGCGTCTGGACTCCAATGTAGCGTCCATGAAAATGCACAAGATGGCGCCCAAGCTTCGTTGGAAATGGGCTGATTTGTCTGCATTGCGTTATTTATGTAATTTTCCTTCTAATTTCGCCATCAAACCGGTGTTTTCAGATGAAAAAAAGTACCCAAAATGCATTGTGGGTGGCTTTCTCGATTAGGGGCGTTCCTTCAGTGACGTCACGTTTTTGAGTTGGTGACGAGTCCGTACAAGACTTCCTGAATATTCAGTGCGAGTCTTAAAGCGTCAAATATCGCGATATGCGGTGGAATCTTATGTTCAGTCGAAGTCATTTGAAGCCATTTTAAAAATTATACACGCAACTTGTCCGAAGGCGTCGGTTGTCCTTGAAGTCATTTTGATTAGTGTTTTGCATTTGACTAAAACGATCATCCTGTGCGTTTTTGGTATTTTAGATGCTATCAAACGTTTTTTTCTGATGTCAGTTAGGAAGCAAAAAAATGGTGTCGGTTGTCCTTTGAAACAAACCCAACGGACAAAGCGCCCGCCAGCACACACACACACACACACACACACACACGCACTAGCGCAACATGAAGGAAGGTTCCAAAGTGGACATTAACCTTCATGGATTTCAATCACAACAATAGCATTTCAAACATCTTTGTGTATTTCCCCAAAAGTAGACTAATCCGCCTAAAGCTTCCATAATGAGAGAAAAAGGAATCCTAAGACTGTGATATCTTCCATGCCTTCAACCCGGCAAGATTTTCGGCTTTCCACGGGATCGGACTAGCTTAAGCGGCAAATCTCCTGGCCGTTGTGTGATAGCGGCAGATCTTGGAGGAGAAAAGGGGGATGACCACACAATCTGGCGTGCGTGTGGGCAACAAGATTTGACCACATCGCCCCCCCCCCAAAAAAAAAACACAAAACTGCTAATGATTCCTATTTGCCGGGAACGGCGCCGCCAAGCCGGCTATGGGCCACAGACGGATGCGAAGATGACGAACACGGACAGATGAAGGGCTCACAAACAAATCCGTCGTCCAATGGATGGAAACATGAGCATCTGGATGCTGTTTTTTTTACTCAATTTCATTTTCTTGTTTTATCGACTCTCCAATGCAAATGTGGTCGAATGATGGTTGGGCAAAGTCACACGTTTAAAGGGAAATCATTTCCCCAAAATTGAAAATCAATAAAAGAAAATTAAATAAATACATAAATAAATAAATAATAAATAATAAATAATAAATAAACAAATAAATACATGAATAAATAAATGAATAAAAATAAATAAATAAATAAATGAAAATATACATAAATGAATGAATGCATAATTAACGAAATAAACAACTAACTAAATAAATAAATCCATCCATCGATTTTCTATAACCCTTTTCCCTCATCATAAATAAGTAAATAAGTAAATAAATAAATACTTAAATATATAACGCCATAAAGCCATCCATCAATTTTCCATACAGCTTATTCTTCACTATAATAAATACATTAAATAACTAAATACATGAATTAATAGATGAATAAATATATAAATGAATAAATGAATGAATCAATAAATAAATAACTAAATAGACAACTAACCAACTAAATAAAAATAAATAAATCCATCCATTTTTCGTACTGCTTATTCCTCATTACAAATCAATCAATCAATCAATCAATCAATCAGTCAATCAATCAATCAATCAATCGATCAATCAATCAATGTGTACATCCATTTTTCGTACCGCTGATTCCTCCTTATGAATAAATAAATAAATAAATAAACACGGAAACACATAATGTGTTAAATCCGAAACTGGCCACTCCCGAGCTCATTTTGTGGCAGTTTTGGGACATTTTACGTCAATTTTTATTGGTGTTTTGCATTTGACTAAAAATATCAGCCTGCATATTTTAGGTATTTTAGATGTTATAAAACATTTTCTTGATGTCAGTTAGGAAACAAAAAAAAATGTTTTGGTTCTCCTTTAAAGTACTTAAAATCCAACACCTTCTTTATCTATTCTCCCTGTAGCATCACTCTTGTACTTGGATGCCTCTCATTCAAACATATAATCCATCTTTCTGCGATTGATCTTCAATCCTCAATGACGAGATTGACGAGAGAGAGAGAGACAAAATTAAGCAAAGTCAGCTTTGGATCACATCAACGCTGCTTTAAAAAACTATATAACGCCCGAAATAGCGGGACACAATACATTTTTTGGGAGAAAAAAAAACAGACAATGTTATTAGCCTTGCGCTAAATAAGTAAATAAATGAGAGTGAAGGGAGAAAAAAAACAGCAGTCAGTGCGCCAAATGCCAACGCGCTCCTCCATTAATCAATAAATGTTTTAAACTAACAGATGCAATAAAATCTCATAAAACCTTGACTCCTGCGTATGTTACCTGTTTAAAACAATGTTTGTAATTCGCATAATTATGAAATTCGCTTTGGCAGATGTTTAGCCATTAACGCCGAGAACAATGACAAAGTCCGATCCAAATTCTAATGTGCTGATATTTCAGAATGGAAGGGGGAGGGGGGGGGGGGGGGAGAAAAAAAATGGTGGTTAATGGAGGAGAAAATATGCATTTGTCAGATTTGTGTGAATAAAAAAAAATGAATATTGTAAAAATATGAAGCCTGAGGTTTTATTCTGCACCGCAATTATGAGTTGCCATTCGACAGCCAAACGTGTTTGCCTTGCATTTTAAACAGGCATGACTGACACTGTTTGGGTGATATTCTCCCGTGTGCGTTTCTGCTACTAAACGTCTTTAAACCGTTCCTGCCACAATGTATTTATTTATTTATTTATTTATTTATGTATTTATTTATGTATTTATTTATTTATACCCCTATGCATATTAATGACATAAGCTTGGCCAATGTCGGCATACATATTGTTCTGCCCCCATAGCTGAGCTAAATTAGCATATAGTGATACCTTGGCTTACGAACTGAATTGGTTGCCAGACAGAGTGTGTAAGGCGAAAAGTGTGTATCCCAAAACAATATTTCCCATAGGAAAACATTTAAATGAGAATAATCCGTTCCTAGGTACCAATAAAACATAATTTCCAATTAAATAAGCCTTAAAACGACACAAAATATACCTTACTTTATTCATAATAAATGTGCTATGGTATTATAATTAAATAAATAGATGGTATTGTATAATAAAGTGGTTTTATTGACCTTTGTGATGGTTGTTAATGGCTTGATGCAATGGAGAGGCCGGTTTCGTCAGCAGTAAACACTTGATGAGGAACGTTGCCTTCTTCTTTCACCATCTTGAGGAACGTAGCCTCCCATGCAGGAGCTTTCTCTGCGATCATTTTACCTTGTTCCTCATCAATTGTGTGTTTAGCTGGGTTGATCGCTTTTTGCATCAAGTGTAAAGATGGCTTGTGCGGGTTATATGTGCAGCCTGATTGATGGGAATTTTAACCTTGCAGTTTACACTCTGCCTTTGAACTATCAAAGTTGAAACGAGTCAACATGTCACTGTTTTCTATCCATTCTCTCACTTTCTCTGTCGTCTGCCTGTCTCTTTAATGCGTTCTTGACCAATCACGTGGCTTTAACCGAAGACTGGGGGCGGGGAATAGAGGACAAAAAAAGCCGGCTGCCATTTTCTTGTAAGGAGAACGTCCTCGTTCGCCAACGACACATCACTCATTGTGTCAGCTCCGTGTGTATCCTGAAAAATAGTTTGTATGCCGAGGTACAATTTTCATAAATTTAACGTTCGTAAACTGAAAAGTTCGTAAGCCAAGGGCTTCGTAAACCGAGGTATCACTGTAGATATATAGATTTGTTTTATTGAATTGAAGAGGCGCTATGAGCCAGCTGTAAGAGCATTTTGGTTCCGATGCTTTATTAGAGTTTATTTATTTATTTTACAAAAAATAGAAATGTGTGCCGCCAGTTTGTTCAATCTGATAGTTGCTGAGTAAAGTGAAAGGGGCGTCGTTGGCGGAAAAAAGCTAGCACTGCGTAATACATCCTTCCCGCCAGTTTGAAGCTGTTGATACACGATACAACAAGCGCGATTAAAGTGGAAGGAGAGCCGGGAATGATTCCACTGCATAAATAGAGGTCTGTCACCATCTGCAAACTCAGCAAATTCCCACGGTACAGAACCCGCTGCTGCGGTGCACCCTCAACGGGGACCGGGAGGGCAAGTTGTTGCGCAAACGATAGCTGGCTGTCCCAGCGGCAAATAAACGCACAGAGTGAGATTTTTATTTTGTCGTATTTTTACCTCCTGAAATGGATTTTATTTTGTTGGGGGGAGAAACTTTATTCGTCATTGCTGGGTTTTATACTTGAAATTATTTGTTTTTCTTGCTATCTAGCTGCTAGCTATCTAACTTGCTATCAAAATGCTGGCGATCTATTATCTTTTTTGCTATCTGGCTGGCTAGCTAACTATCTCTATATTAGCTATATAGCTAGCTATCGATTAGCTATCGATCTGTTTGATTTACTTCCTGGTTGAGCGAATGCTGGCGCGTGTGGCTGCCCGGAAGTAAATATATAGAAAGCTTGCTAGCCAGCTACTAGATAGCTAATAGATAGCCAACAGATTGCAAGCTGGATAGCTTGCCACCTAGATACAGTAGCTCCAGTATATAGCTAATACAAAGCTAAATAGGTAGAAAGCTAGCCAGCCAGCTAATAGATAGCTAATAGATGACTAACGGATATCTAGCTATAGATAACTAACCACATAGATAGCTATATAGCTAATAGCTAGCTAGCTAGTTAGTGCTGCCGCTGCTCACCCACAGAAAAAAAGTATCCTGTGACTGAAAAGTGACCTTGAGAGTTTTGAAAGGCGCTTAGAAATGAAATGGGTTATTATATATACAACCGAGTTAGGAATTTTCTTCCGTGAAAAGCCTCAACAATCGTTTTGAAAGCAGATTTTTATAATGCAAGAAAGAGACCTTTTTTTTTTCTACACCCACCCTCCCCAACTTCTGCTCAACTCATCACGCGTCCTGCATCATTCATGATGTCACAGTATGCTTGAAGGCAGTTGGACTCTAAGACAGCCAAGAAAGACACGACAAAGGACGGTACCGTATACCAAAATATTTGACCGCCGCACGCCTTACATGATCTCCAGTTCATCATGCTCACAGATGATTATTGAAATATTTTGCTCCTGCAGGATTGGCTTACATTTGCTATCTATTAACTATATAGCTAGCAATCTGGCTATTAGCTATCTATTACCTATCTAGCTAGCTAGCTGACTATCTAGTAGCTATTTATCCAGAAAGCTGGCTATCTGTTAGCTATCTATTAGCTAGCTAGTCAGCTGGCTATTTATTAGCTATCTATTCAGTTAGCTAGTTATCTATTAGACATCTATTAGCTAGCTAGTTATCTATTAGATATATATTAGCTAGCTAGTTATCTATTAGCTAACTAGTTATCTATTAGCTATCTAGCTGGCTATCTATTAGCCATCTATCCAGATATCTGGCTATCTATTAGCTAGCTACCTTACTATCTATTGGCTAGTTAGCTAACTGACTACCTATAGCTATTTATTAGCTATTTAGCTAGCTTTCTTTCTATTTGAGTTAATCTGGGTTGAGTGACGCTGGCTATGACTGTAAAGTGACCTTGAGCGTTTTGAAATGCGCTCATAAATGAAATGTATTATTATTATGAAAATTATGATTATAAAAGACAGCCATTCATATTCCCAATTGTTTTTAAAAATGAATAAATGAAGTGGCCGAAGAAAGTGGATTGCGCAGAGTCAATCGGGGAGCCATATGGTGCCCTTTTGATACCTACGACTGTCCTGTCATTTTGACATGGACGCGAGTCTTCTTAGATTCCTCGATACTCTGCCGCAATCAATTTATATTCACTCCACGTTTCGAGATTTTAACATTGACCTGCACGCCAACTTGTAAAAGGATCAGTCTTGAGTAAAGAATGATTGATTGGAACAATCGATGTCAATGTGTACGCGTCCCACGTGAAAGAGCTTCGGTCCACCGGTCTTCAGTGAGACGTCACGGCGGCCACTCCACTGGATCCATATTCACACAGCGCCTTTGTTGCCAAGACACAAATTGAACATTACAAACAGATGGAGAGCATTTCCATCATTAATCCAGATGACGAATGAATAACGTCCAAAGAAACCATTGAGAAATATTCATGAATTGATCGAGTCCATCCACTGCGCCACCGGGCCAAGTCACGATAACAAGTTGCAAGCGTTGCGAAATACCGGGCCAGGTCACGGTAACACGTTGCAGGCTTCCCTAAATATCGGGCCAAGTCACGATAAAAAAGATGCAAGCGTTCTGGGCCAAGTCATGGTAACAAGTTCCAAGCTTCCTTGGCCAAATACTGGGCCAGGTCACGATAACAAGTTGAAAGTGTCCCCAAACACCGGGCCAAGTCACAGTAACAGGTTGCACGTGTTCTAAAATACTGGGCCAGGTCATGGTAACAACTTGCAAGCTTCACCAAATACTGGGCCAAGTCACTGTATCAAGTTGCAAGCGTTCCCAAATACTGGGCAAAGTCATGATAACAAGTTGCATGCATTCCGAAAAACCAGGCCAGGTCATGGTAACAAGTTGCAAGCATTTGCAAATACTGGGCCAAGTCACGGTATCAAGTTGCAAGCGTTCCCAAATACCGGGCCAAGTCATGGTAACAAGTTGAAAGCTTCCCCGAATACTGGGCCAAGTCACAGTAACAAGTTCCAAGCATTCCCAAATACTGGGCCAAGTCACAGTGACAGGTTGCAAGTGTTCAGAAATACCGGCCCAGGTCACGGTCACAGGTTACAAACTTCCCCAAATACCGGGCCAAGTCATGATAACAAGTAGAAAGTGTCCCCAAATACTGGGCCAAGTCATGGTAACAAGTGGCAAGCTTCCCTAAATATCGGGCTAAGTCACAATAAGTTGCAAGTGTTCTGGCCCAAGTCATGGTAACAAGTCGCAAGCTTCCCAAAACACCGGGCCAAGTCACAGTAACAGGTAGCAAGTGTTCTGAAATACCGGGCCAAGTCACGATTACAAGTTGCAAGCGTTTCCAAATACTGGGCCAAGTCACAATAACAAGTTGCAAGCTTTCTGGGCCAAGTCATGGTAACAAGTTGCAAGCTTCCCCAAATAGCGGGCCAAGTAACAGTAACAGGTTGCAAGTGTCCCGAAATACCGGGCCAGGTCATGGTAACAAGTTGCAAGCTTCTGCAAATACTGGACCAAGTCCCGATAACAAGTTGCAAGCCATTTTGTATCTGTTCCACAAATTAATACTACGCTGAGAAATTTCCTCCACTTTCAAGACAAATCTGATTGGCGACGTCGACATCTTCGAAGCAGGGGTGTTTGTCGCTCAACCCGACTGAAGCGTGAAATAAGCGTTCACTTGATTATCAGCAACCTTAATTAGCCACGGCGGCAGCTACTGGATGAATCGTGGTGACATTTGCAGCTAAATATGCATCTTGTGCCAGTATAAGGTCAACATTTCAATCAAGCTAATCAATATATTTATCCCGAGTAATGCTAATGACATTCCCCAGATGAGCTTCCATTTTGCTTTACTTTTGGACGCGGAATTGCACGCCAGACTTTTGATTTGACGCATATAGTGGTACCTCGGTTTACGAACTCCTTGGTTTACAAACTTTTCAATTTAAGAACGTTAAATTTATGAAAATGTAACCTTGGCATACAAACTATGTTTCGCGAACGAGCCCGTTCTCCTAACAAGGAAATGGGAGCGGACTTTTTTTGTCCCCTATTCCCCGCCCCCAGTCTTAAAGCCGCACGTGATTGGTCAAGAACACAGCAGTGGGGGGGGGGGGGGGTTAAAAATTAAAGAGACAGGCAGACGATAGAGAGAGAGAGAGTGAGAAAACAGATAGAAAACAGTGACATTTGGACTTGTTTCAACTTTGATAGTTCAAAGGCAGAGTGTAGACTGCAAGGTTAAAATATCCCATCAATCAGGCTCCACAAATAACCCGCTAAGCCATCTGTGCACTTGATGCAAAAATCTATCAACCCAGCTAAACAGAACACAGTTGATGAGGAACAAGGTAAAATTATGGCAGAGAATAAAAAGTCAATAAAACGACTTTATTATACAGTACAGTTTATTTTTGTAATTATGATACCATATCACATTTATTATACATGAAATAAAGTATATTTTGTGTAGTTGTAAGGCTTATTTAGTTGAAAATGATGTTTTATGGGGACCTGGGAACGGATTATTCTCATTTTAATGGTTTCCCATGGGAAATTAATTTTCAGGATAAACACTTTTCACCTTACACACTCTGTCTGGGAAGCAATTAAGTTCGTAAGCCGAGGTATGACTGCATTTATCCCGAGGTATGCTAATGACATTTCCAGATGAGCTTCCATTTTGCTTGATATTTGTACGCGGAACCGCACGCCGTACTTTTGATTTGACACATATTTATTTGCATGACGATGGTCGCCAAAGGCTGTCCCGCTTGTCTTATGTCGACGTGCTTTAAGATGTTCACACATTACAAACGCTCGATGTGTCATCCGTGCATCAAAGCTCCAGATAACAAATTACACTCCCGCAGAACGCTGCGAGCAAACGCCCTCTTGAACGCCGAGGTGACTAAAACGTTGCCGCACATCATACCTGCGTGTTTGCGTCTGTCTGTTATTTATATCAAAGATTGCATATTGACGCAAGTGAGCGCCAATGGCAAAAGGATGACATGCCTTATTTAAGCCATTCGCTAGCTAACGACGAGGACCGGGGGAGGGGCACCCCGGCAACAAATAACGCTAAGAATTTGTTTTTGAGTTTAACCACACTAGAAAACCGCCGGTGAGCACTGTAGCAGTTGTGTTTTAAGACTTTTCTGGCTTTATTCTTGCCAACTTGCTGTCCATCAATATGTGCAATTCAAGGTAAGACCAATGACGGTTGCTTTTCACTTTGACAGTGTATGTTTTCCTTTTATTCCACAATAAAAACCTCAGACTGTTTTGGGAAATGAGTACAAGTGCAAAAAATACTGTAGTACATCAGTTTTCAAAATATATTTACACAATAACAGCAAAAGCACGATATTTAGGCCAATGGCTATCTATTTGCTGGCTAATGGCTATCTATTCGCTATCTGTTTGATGGCTATTAGTGATCTATTTGCTATCTATTTGGTAGCTATTAGCTATTTATTTGCTAGGTAGCTAGCTTGCGATCTATTTGAGTCACTTCAGAGTGAATGAACACTGCCGCGTGTGGCTGCCGCTGCTCACCCACAGAAAAAAAAACGTATCCTGTGACTGTAAAGTGACCTTGAGTTTTTGAAAGGCACTTATGAATGAAATGTATGACAGTAATACATTGGCCTATGAACTTAATTGGTTCCCAGACAGAGTGTGTAAGGCGAAAAGTGTGTATCCCAAAAAAATATTTCACAAAGGAAACCATTAAAATGAGAGTAATCCGTTCCCAGGTCCCCATAAAACATCATTTTCTAAATTTCTACGCCTTAAAACTACACAAAATACACCTTATTTTATGTATAATAAATGTGCTATGGTATTGTCATTCAAGAAATAAACTGTACTATATAATAAAGTCATTTTATTTACCTTTGTGATGGTTGATGTCTTGATGGAATGGTAGCTTTTTGCATTTCGTGTCTCAAGGAGCTCTGGGTTGTACATCTTGGAAGTTCTGATACGACGCACTAGAAACTTCATCGATAGCTGGTTCCCTTGATTGTCTGTCCTCTTCAAATTGTACAGATGGCTTTTGCGGGTTATTTGTGGAGCCTGATTGATGGGATATTTTAACCTTGCAGTCTACACTCTGCCTATCAATAAAGTTGAAACGAGTCCAAATTTCACTGTGTTTTCGATCCATTTTCTCACCATTTCACTTGTTTTTCACTGTTTTATTTTTGTTTCAAGCTCTGTCGTCTACCTTTCCTGTGTCGTGCGCTCACAGCGCTAATTTAACGTTCGTAAGACGAAAAGTTCGTTAGCTAAAGCGTACGTAAGCCGAGGTATCACTGTATTTTTCTTTCTTGTATCCAGGAAGTCCTTGTTTTCTCACCTCGCCCGCTTTTCTTTCTCTTCTACTCACAACATGCTTTTAAAACAAAGCTGGAGGCAGTTTGATTATCATACTGGGATCATGGCTAATTAGGAGCGGTCTTGTGCTACACTCATAGCGCCTACGTCCCTCCACCGATTGCTCCCGCCTCTTCCTTTTCTCTCATCATTTCCTTGAAAAGCGCTATCAGTGGGAAATATCTCGCTAAACCACTGCTGGCTGTCTGTTAGCGATAGCGTCTCGGCCAGTCATTTCTACAGAAAAAATACTGGCAATGGAGGAGCCAGACGAGACTGTATCCGTCCGTGTCTGGTGAGATCATGTCGGAGAATCAATTATTCGCTAATTAAAACTAGCAACAAAAAAAAAAACATCTGATAAACTTAAGCTTAATTAATGAATTGCTAGCAATTTTGCAAGGCTAATTAATCAATTTGGAAAATGAGCCATGACATGAAGATCTCTAGGTTGTAAGCGTACGTCTGGAGGAAAATAGCAGAAGGAATAGCGGTGAATCTATTTGGCTCACAGTGAGGAGGTTCTTGGTTTGAATCCGATTAGCATTTTTAGCTCCACGCTGGTGCGTGTTTGTATCCCGGCACGGCGGCTTCATTCCATACAGTCTTGAGGATCGCCCCAAAAACAATCGTCAAATAGCATCTTGGCTTCCGCGGGAGACTTCTTCAAACTCGCACGATTGGCCAAATGAGAATTTGCAAGGGCTCATGGGAGAAAAAGTGGAAGTTGAGTTTCTCAAATGGCGATCCCGGAGCGGCGCCGCTGGCGTTTGTTGGCGCGACGGGAGTAAGTAGGGGGGGCCGAGAAGGCCGGCGCCACTGCTGAAAAGGACGCTTTGATCCTCTGGTCTTTCATCTAGGAATGCTTCATGTCACAAAGAGGGTACAGCAAGTGCTGAAGAATGAATGAATCTCAGTGTCTTTGTGTTGTCATACTATTTGTTATTTTATTTATTTTTTTTGTTCTTTTGACTTTTGTTTACTTCCGGGTTGAGTGAACGCTGGCGCGTGTGACTGCCACTGCTCACCCACAGAAAAACATATCCTGTGACTGTAAAGTGACCTTGAGAGTTTTGAAAGGCGCTTAGAAATGAAATGTATTATTATCACTACCATCATCATCATCATCATCATCACCATCATTAATACTATTATTATTATTATTAATAATATTATTGTTATCAACATTTGCTAGCTATTTGCTATCTATTAGCCCACTGGCTGGCTGGGTAGCTAACTACCTACCTATCTATTCACTATCTAGCTGGCTGGCAATCTAGCTAGGTTTTTGTTGGCCATCGATTAGCTAGCTAGCTAGGTTTCTATCTATTTGAGTTACAGAACACAATTGATGAGGAACAAGGTAAAATGATGGCAGAGAAAGCACCTACACGGGATCATTCCTCAAGATGGTGAAAGAAGAAGGCTACGTTCCTCATCAAGTGTTTAATGCTGATGAAAGCGGCCACTCCATTCCATCAAGCCATCAACGACCATTACAAAGGTCAATAAAACCACTTTATTATATAGTACAGTTTATTTCTTTAACTATAATATCATAGCACATTTATTATACATAACATAATGTATATTATGTGTAGTTTTAAGGTTTAGAATAGTCAAAAAATATGTTTTATGGGGACCTGGGAACGGATTATTCTCATTTTAATGGTTTCCTATGGGAAATTAACGTTTGGAATACACACTTTTCACCTTACACACCATTTTCTGGGAACCAAATAAGTTCCTAAGCCAAGGTATCACTGTATTCCGACTCCAAACCGCCTCCTGCGCCTTCGTTTCCTGGTTGCACACAAGCACGCACACGCCAAGCCTCTTGGATAAGATCATGTTATTGGCTAAACACAGACAGCTGCAGCCAAGTTGAGCGCCTAATCTCACATCGAGCAATTTCCCTAAACAAGGAGCGAAAGTCCTCGAGTGGAGGAGGAGGGACGAGGGGGGGGGGGAAATAAATGGAAGCGCAGTGAAGAGTGAAAAGCAGGTTATAGAAGGAAGGTTATGGACTTGTGGCGCTCGCTAGTTTGATCGGTGCACGGTGGCACAGCGCTAGCTTTCTTCAAGCGTCTCAAGACTATTCGCTGGGATACAAAGAAAGTTGCATGGACTGAATGTAAAAGCATCACATGGGCATTTCATTTATTTATGGATTTCTTTATTATTTTTATCTACCTATCTACCTATCGAGCTAGCTTGCAATCTATCTAGCTAGCGAGCAAGACGGCGTAATGGCTTGGGAGCACAACTTGTGAGTTAGCTAGCTAGCTAGATAGCTCACATGTTCATAACAAAGCACCAGGAAATATGACACGTCACCACGTCCATTTAAGAAGAAACAAAACTATCTACCAAGCTAGCTTGCGATCTATATAGCTAATTCACGCCAAAAAAAAATGAATAGACATTCAAACTGTGTTTTAGATCAGTAAAACACGATTCCGATTTGATCTTGGTTTTAGTCCCCTGGTACTCTACTATCTTTGTGACTGCTTTATTTCCTGTATATGAGCATGTTGTTACAGCTTCAGCTGTTGTTAAAGCGCTATCCCTATTTTTTTCCCCCCACCCACCGTGGTCATTGCTCTGAAGTAATCCTCTCTTCACTTCTTTTTATTCGGCTATCTATTTACAGTGAATCTGGCTATCTAGCTGGTTAGCTGGCTGGCTACCTACCTATCACTTTATTTGCTATTTATTAGCTATTTAGCTGGCTGGCTATCTAGCTAGCCATCTATTATATAGCTAGCTGGCTATCTAGCTAGCTAGCTATTAGCTATCTAATTGGCTGTCTAGCTAGCTATTAGCCGTCTGTTAGCTAGCTAGTTAGCTTTCTACCTATTTCAGTTATTCCAGGTTGAGTGAACGCTGTCGCGCGTGGCTGCCGCTGCTCACGCACAAAAAAAATCCTGTGACTGTAAAGTGACCTTGAGAGTTTTGAAAGATGCTTATAAATGAAATCTATCATTATATATAGATACATAGATAGATAGATAGATAGATAGATAGATAGATAGATAGATAGATAGATAGATAGATAGATAGATAGATAGATAGATAGATAGATAGATAAAATCATCTATCATTATTATCGTTATCATTATCATTATCATTACCACTATCACTGTTACTACTACTACTATAACTATTACTACTACATCACTATTACTACTATTATCACTATTACTACTACTATCACTTTTACTATTAATATTATTACTACTCTTACTCTTACTATTACTACTACTACTACCACCACTATTATTATTATTACTACTACTACTACAACTACAACTATTACTATTACTATCACTATCACTACTACTATCACTATTACTACTACCATCAATATTACTACTATTATCACTATTACTACTACTATCACTATTACTATTATTACTACTCTTACTATCACTATTACTATTACTATTATTACTACTCTTACTCTTACTATTACTCTTATTAATATTACTACTACTACTACTCCTGCTACTACTATTGCTACTATTATTATTATTATTATTATTAATATTATTACTGTTATTATTATTACCATTACCATTACTATTACCATTACTATTAACATTACACTATCACTATTACTATCACTATTACTACTATCACCATTACTACTACCATCACTATTATTACTACTATCACTATTATTACTACTATTACTAATATTCCTATTCCTATTACTATTACTACTACCATGACTGCGATTCTTCTTCTTATTATTATTATTATTATTATTATAAAAAAAACCCTTAGTGAGATTAACCCGTGCCATAATGACATGAGCATATTTGTCTGGGAATATCTCTATTTTTTCAAATCAGGTAACGACTTCCTGTGAGCTACAAGGTTGTTTGGAGCAAAGAAGAGACTTTAGCGCACCATTTATGCTATTAGGGCTCTTTACGCCATTTTCCGCCGCCTTTTTTTAAAAAGAAAAAAAACAAATCCACAGTAACCAAGCAAAATGGCTGCAACAACTACTATCCAGGGAGTTATTGTTCAACACATGTCATGTGTAATCTGCCCGACCCGCAGCGCTTCTAATAATTATTCATATTTCATCAGCACATCACAGCGCGGCGTCGCCGGCTGCTCACTAAGTTATTTTCCGTGTTCCATTATCAACATTTCAGAGAGGCGCGCTTCGGCTTGGGGCGACTAAATGGAGAGGCTGAAGTAGTCGGCCTTATGAAAAGGTAATGGGCTTGTCGCCTTTGATAAAACACAGACGTGGATGGAACGCTGGCGTCGCACACACTGAAAGGGGAAACGTAAATTAACAGGGAGGCGCTGGGGTGGATAATGTAGCGCGCCACAATCAGAGATCCTGCTCGCGCCAGAGTTATTACACATAATGGCGGCGGAGGACCGTCGTTCGGGAGTCATTATAGGTTTCACAGGAACTTTGGCATACTTCCAAAAAAAAAAAAAAACAACAACAATCTGAACCGACATGCAGCGTCTGAAATAACGTCTGCGCGGACGCCCGGGGTGTGCAACTTTTACTCCGCCCAGGTGGCCGACAACTTCTCCAAGAAAAAGAAACAAACAACAAGCCCCCAAAAAAATGAAATATTTTTTTTTCAAATGAAACGTTTGCTTTATTCTATAAGGCAAACGTTTGAAAGAAGATTTCGAAATTCTACAATAAATTTTGGAAATTTCGGAATTTCGGTCAGTTTGTTAATTTGCATACTCAGCACGGCAGCCAATCAGAAGCCTGCTTCTTGCTTCCGGACTTTCCCGAGCGTTATAAGGTCGTACATTTACATTTAATTTTACCGAAGTAGACGCTCAGCCCCAAAAGAAAGATTCAATAACAAAATGTATGTAAACAAAATGTACAAAATGCTACAAAACGTAAACATACATTATCCCGTGACGGGAAAATGTCCCTGAGAGTTTTGAAAGGTGCTTAGAAATTAATGTATCAATATTATTCTATTTGAGTTACTTCCGGGTTGAGCGAACGCTAGCACGTGTAGCTGCCGCTGCTCACCCGCAGAAAAAATATCCTGTGACTGTAAAGTGTCCTTGAGAGTTTTGAAAGGCGCTTAGAAATGAAATATATTATTATTATTATTATTATTATTATTATTATTATTATTATTATTATTATTATTATTAAAATGATCCTGGAATATAGAGTCCATGTGGTTTGTAGCAGACGACTCAACGCAAACATTGCATTGTGCAACATGCCGAACAGCGTATTGATAAACAACTGGAGCAAAATTATATTTACGAGCAAGGGAGCATTTGTATATGAAATATGTATGAAATATGTATATTTCATAAAAAAAAATCCTTAATGCTTTTTTTTTGCGATTAGTCATCTTATTGTGTTTCAAGTTGTAAAAAATGGGGCAGGCAACTTTTACAGAGTTGTGTCTGCCCTGGTGTCCGCTAACACTGCGTCATGACTTGCCTTGTTCCAAGGGAGGCGGTCGAACGCCCGTGGCCTTCAATTTAAGCGCCTCCTTGGCGGACATGTCGCAGCAGGAGCCTTTGTTGGTGTCTTGGTCGCTGTCAGCCTGGTCGCTGTCGCCGTGGCCGCTGTCGCGGAGACTCGCTCGCTCGGGGTCTTTGAATGTGGAACTGCTGGAGAAAGATGGACAACGACAGGATACTTTTAAAATCATAAACAAACAAACAAATACAATATTTATGCTAGCACTGCCATTCACAAATTTATTCATTTTTTTTTCTTGCTTGTTTTTTCTCTTTGTCATTTTTTATTTATTCTCCAGTGGAAACAAGCTAATGTTAGCAATGTCCACAGTGGGGCAAGCTAACGTTAGCAAAGCTAGCTAGCTAGTTATTGGATAGGATTTTAAAACAAAAACAGTTCTTTTGGATTCGGATGGCACCATAACGTCAAATAAATGTAGTCTCTTGTTAACTAGGTTACATATCACATTATTTAGAAATGAAACCAAAACATTTTTAACATAACATGGCAGTAGAACAATAGCATTACTTATTATGCTAGAATGCTACAATGCTAGTTAGCTTGTTATTGGATTGGATTTTAAAACGAAAACAGTTCTTTCGGCCAGTGGAAGTAAGCTAATGGCAGCAATGTCCACAGGGGGGGAAGCTAACGTTAGCAATGCTCGCTAGCTAGTTATTGCATTACATTTTAAAAAGAAAACAGTTCTTTCTTATTCTGATGACACCGTACCGTCTAGTAAGTGTAGTCGCTTATTATTTGGGTTACATATCACATTATTTATAAATGAAACCAATACATTTTAAACATAACACGGCAGTATAACAATAACATTATTTATTACCCAGAAAACTAGGAGCAATTCCCTATTCTCTCTGTCATTTTTGTTTAATTCACTCTCAAGTGGAAACAAGCTAACAATGTCCACAGTGGAACAAGCTAACGTTCGCAATGCTAGCCAGCTAGTTAGTTAGTTATTGGATTGTATTTTAAAACGAAAAGTTTTTTTCAGCCAGTGGAAGTAAGCTAATGCTGACAATGTCCACAGTGGAAGAAGATAACGTTAGCAATGCTAGCTAGCTAGTTATCGGATTGGATTTAAAAACGAAACAGTTATTTCTGATTCTGACGGCACCATAACCTCTAATAAATGTAGCATATTGTTATTTGGGTTACATATCACATTATTTTTAAATAAAACCAGTACACTTTTAACATAACACGGCAGTTAGTTGTGTTTTTTTTTTTATTCACTCTCCAGTGAGAAACAAGCTAATGTTAGCAATGTCCACAGTGGAACAAGCTAACGTTAGCAAAGCTAGCCAGCTAGTTATTCCATTGGATTTTAAAACAAAAACAGTACTTTTTGTTTCTGACGGCACCATAACCTCAAATAAATATAGTTTCTTGTTATTTGGGTTAGATATCACATTATTTATAAATGAAACCAATACATTTTTAACATAACACGGCAGTAGAACAATAACATTAATTATTACTTCAGACATATTAATTATTACTCACAAAACGAGGAGCAATTCCCTCTTCTCTTTGTCATTGTTTTTATTCACTCTCCAGTGCAAACAAGCTAATGTTAGCAATGTCCACAGTGGAACAAGCTAACGTTAGCAAAGCTACCGAGCTAGTTATTGGATTGGATTTTAAAACAAAAACAGTTTTTTTCAGATTCTGATGGTAACATAACCTCAAATAAATGTAGTCTCTTGTTAACTAGGTTACATATTACGGCTACCTAGCTAGCTATCTATTTGCTATCTATTCACTATCTAGCTGGTTACCTAGCTAGCTCGCTATTTGCTATCTATTTATTATCTATTCACTATCTAACTATCTATCTGGCTATCTACTAGTTATCTATTAGCTAGCTAGCTAACTTTCTATCTATTTGAGTTATTCCGAGTTGAGTGAACGCTGGCGAATGTGGCTGCCGCTGCTCACCCGCAGAAAAACTGATCCTGTGACTGCAAAGTGACTTTGAGAGTTTTGAAAGGCGCTTAGAAATGAAATGGATTATTATTATTAATAATTTTATTATTATTATTAGTATTACGATTATTATTATAAGTAGTAGTAGTAGTAGTAGTAGTAGTAGTAGTAGTAGCAGTATTACTCAGAAAACGATGAGCAATTCCCTCTTCTCTTTGTCATGTTTTTAATTCACTCTCCAGTGCAAACAAGCTAATATTAGCAATGTCCACAGTGGAACAAGCTAACGTTAGCGATGCTTTCTAGCTAGCTAACGTTAGCGATGCTTGCTAGCTAGCTAACTAGCTAGCTAGTTATATGATTGGATTTGCCTTTATTACTCTCGCATTGAAGAAATGTTATTTTACAGCAGCAATGCGATGAAAGTAAGAGGAAATGTAAGAAAAAAAAATGTCAAAAAATAAAAGACAGGAAACGCTGGCATGGCAACCACTCTCCGGGCGCCATTTTGAAGTCAAAAGAACATCAATAAATAAATACATACATAACATAAAAATCTATCTATTAATATGACACGTGTTCATCCTGCATGCAATGAATGACAATTGGAACAATGGATTCCCGTTTGTAAGAATAATAACAATAATAATAATAATAATAATAAGAAGAAGAAGAAGAAGAATAGTAATAATAATAATAATAATAAGAAGAAGAACAATAGCAATAACAATAATAATAATAATAATAATAATAATAATAATAATAATAATAATAATAATAATAATAATAATATGAAGAAGAAGAATAGTAATAACAATAATAACAAGAAGAAGAAGAAGAAGAAGAAGAAGAAGAAGAAGAAGAAGAAGAAGAAGAAGAAGAAGAAGAATACGGTGTGAGATGGGGTAATAGTTGCAACACCTACCTTTGAACAAACTGTTGTCTGCTTCCCATGTAATTAGGCTCAGTGGGGAAGCTGTCCGTCTGCGGAGGAGAAAAGAGGGGGAATTAAAAAAAAAAAAACAGTATGTAGCGGACCAATCCCTACTACGAAACAAGATCTCCAGGTGATTAATTATGCAGGACAAATGCTGTAAAAAAAAAGGACAGATTGCTTGAACGGAATGATGAAAAGTGAAGCTGCTCTTTATTCAGGTCTGCACATTTTATTACCCGTGTAAATTGAGCCAATTAGCAATGATTAGCTAATCGGCGTGCACAATAGCAAATGTGGCGGAAAGTCCGAAATGGAAAAAAAAAAATGGGGTAGGATATTTATCGCCAGTAATAACCATTTTTTTAACAAAGTAATACTAATGTACACAATGTGTTTATACTGTATCTCGGCTCACGTGACTTTACACATCACTTTAAAGGACAACCGACACCACTTCTATTGTGTCCCACTATGTCGGGTATTAGCATTGATACCTGTAATGTGATCCAAAGTTGACTTTGCTTAATTTTGTCTCTCTCTCATCATATCCTTATTGAGGAATGAAGATCAATGGCAGAGAGACGGAATATATGTGTGTGTGAATGAGAGGGATCCAAGTACAAGAGTGATGCTACAGGGAGAATAGATAAAGAAGGTGTTGGATTTTAAGTACAGTAAAGTCTCGTTATATCGATATCGGTTATATCGATAGTACCGCTTATTACGATACTATATGTACTTTAAAGGAGAACCAAAACCATTTTTTTTTTGGTTTCCTAACGGACATCAGAAAAACCTTTTCTAGCATCTAAAATACCCAAAACACGTAGGATGATATTTTTAGTCAAAAAAAAAAATGACTGGAAGTGTCCCAAAATTGCCGCAAAATGAGCTCGGAACTGGGCAGATTCAGAAAGTCCCGCCCCCTTGTTCGTGACGTCACGCCAGGATACAAACTGCCTCGCTCCAGAATCAAAACACAGATTCGGAAAAAGATGCTTTCTCGTTACTCATCCAGTTATGAATATGATTCCAATATAATATTATCCAACACACGACGCAAAGCTGGCAATACCACAAGATTTGGATCCATTTTGACACTATTTCGCTGGCCAATCTACAACATCTCGAAACTCATTTGTATTCTTTGGCTTTTGACTCAGCATGACTCAGATTTGATATTTAGTTTGACAGTTTTTTTTTTTTAATGTGTTATGGCTTTGTTATTTGTGAATCGTTTATTGTCGCGTATGTGCTAATTGCTCCGTGTACAGCATTTTGTATAGAGCGGTGGTTTCTTTTAAAGGACAACCGAAACCTCTAGTTGTGTCCATAATTTTTCAAATGACTTCAAATGACTTCTACTGAGCGCATTTGACAAAGATTACAGCGCATATAGCGATATTTTACCTTTTAAGACTCACGCTGAATATTCAGTAAGCCTTGTTTTCAAGTTGATGACAATACCCAAAGTGATGTCACGGAGGGAACGCCCCTGACCGAGAAAGCCACACACAATGCATTTCGGCTACTTTTTTTCGTCTGAAAACACAGTGTCGATGGCGAAATTAGAAAGAAAACGACATAACGCGATTGTGAACCGTTGTGCGTCGCAGCCAATTGCGGTAAGACGCATAAAGAAGGTGTTAAGTCGACACAAATTCCCAGCGGACAAATCAGCCCATTTGCAACAGAGCTTGTAGGCCATCTTGTGCACTTTCTGGGCGCTACATTGCAGTCCAGACGGCTGGAATTGATACGGAAGGACTTCTTTAATCGATTGCAACCATGTATGCTTTCCTCTTCAGAACTGTTTGAATCATATTCATAACATATACACATCCGGTTATGAATATGATTCAAATAGTTCTGAAGAGGAAAGCATACATGTTTGCAATCGATTAAATAATGTATTCCGTGCCATTTTGAGGTATCTGGGGGCGGGAAATGTAGCACCAAAAATAGGCAGAAAATGGCAACAAAGCTCCGTGTAAGGAATTAATCAGCCTGTGGAAAAGGGCTGATTAATTCCTTAATTTTCAGACCAAACAAAGTGCAGCAAAATGCATTGACGTGATGGAAGGACTGCTACAATGTGTCCGTTATTCGGTCAGGGGCGTTCCTTCAGTGACGTAACGTGACGACTAGTCACCAACTCAAAAACAAGACTTCCGGAATATTCAGCGCGAGTCTTAAAAGATAAAATATCGCTATATGCGGTGGAATCTTTGTCAAATACGCTCAGTGGAAGTCATTTGAAGCCATTTCACTAATTATATTAATTAACTTGTCCGGAGACGTCGGTTGTCCTTTAAGCGTCAATTTCCACAAATCATTTCCGATGTAAACGTGACGTCTGCCTGTTGCGTCAACGCAAAGAAAAATAAAAAAAGGCATGGAAGAAACTCCTGTGGCATCGTGTCCAGTCAATTTCCAGAAAGCCGATGAAACGTCGTGACTGACCAAAGACACCATTAACCGTGGAGTCACTTCTCCTCAGCGCTCGAGACTTGATCTCGCCAGTACTCGAAACAGCTTCCACTGGCAGTCCGTAATTATAGCAAAGTGTACCATGCCAGTGTTTTTTTAATGATGGCAATTGATGTAAAAGGTCACCATTACCCCGCAGCGCCGAGTGGCCTTTCGACAAATTCCTGTCGCTCGTCTTAAAGAGTGAAAACAGAAGAAGAAAAAAGTTGAGAAGCGATTAAAAAAAAAAAAAAAATGGTGTCAAATTAGAGGAAGAATTAGATTAAAACGGCATCGCCGTAACACTTCATCGGCTTTCTGGAAATTGACTGAACACGATGCCACAAGGGCTTCTTTCATGCCTTTTTTTTTATTGTTCTTTGCGTTGACGCCAAAGTATGAAACGCAACAGGCAGACGTCACGTTTACATCGGAGATGATTTGTGGAAATTGACGCTGAAGTTCAAACGGGATCTTACGCTCTCTATTTGTAAAACGCCATTAACTCGTCAACCCTAATAATTAAACAAATTAAAAAAAAAACATCAATAGACAACTAAATAAATACATACATAAATATATACACAAATAAATATATACAGTACATACATACATAAATACACAAATAAATAAATACACAAATAAATAAATAAATAAATAAATAAATAAAGCAACAGTACAAAACCATGTTTTCTCGTATAAATAATAATAAAGAATAATAGATAATAAAGAATAAATAATAAATAAACTACAGTAAAGTCTCGTTATATCGATATTCAAGGGAGTCTGAAAAATATCGATATAACCGGGACTATCGATATATCCGACCCTGTTTGCATGTAATTTTCTCCGTGCCTGCATAGAAATAGTATCGATATAACTGGGACTATCGATATATCCGATATCGATATAACGAGACTTTACTGTATAATGCAACAGTGCGAAACCATGTTTTCTCGTGTAAATAATAATAAAGAATGAATAATAATAATAATAAATACATAATAATGAAATAATAAATACATTAATAAATAAACTTGTCATGATCTGGTTGGCGACCAACGGGGGGCGACGTCAGCCCTGCCTGCAGCCTCGCAGGTGCTGGTCGTTTTAATCACTGACACTTAAAAGGACACCCGGCACGACCATCCGGTGTCGGTTCATTGTTTGCTGCATGCTTTGTCTGCAATCGCATGCATTGTATGCTGTGCATGTGTTTGTTTAACATTGGCGGACTTTTACACTTGGTTTTCGTTTGATACTTTTTTCTGTTCAGATGATTTTGATGTTTTACATTTTGTTCCTGCTGACCTTCATTTTAATACAATTTGTCAAACAACCTCCTGCTCACTCCTGCCTGCTTTTTGGGATCCGCACCTGCCATCACCACCTTGAAAAACGTGACAAAACTAAATAAATCAAATAAATAAATAAATAAACAAATAAACACATAAATAAATACATACATACATAAATACATAAGTGCATAAATAAATACACAAAGAAATACAGTACATAAATACATAAGTGCATAAATAAATACACAAAGAAATACAGTACATACATACATACATAAATACACAAATAAATAAATGAATACATAAATAAATAAATGAATAAATAAATAAATAAATAAGTGCGTTCATAAATACACAAATAAAGAAATACAGTACATACATACATAAATACACAAATAAATAAATAAATAAATAAACTATAATGCAACAGTACAAAAGCATGTTTTCTTGTATAAATAATAATAATAAATAATAAAAAGAATACATAATAATGAAATAATGAATACATTAATAAATAAAGTAGAATACAACAGTCCAAAACCATATATTATCGTATGCATGATAATAAATAATAAAGAATAAAAATAATAAAGATATAATAATGACATGAATAAATAAACTATAATCGGGGAAAAGGATCAGAGAGAAAATTCCTCGCGGAGGTTTTTTTATTTATTTATTTTTCATCTGCACAGCTTGGCTCACAGTCGATAAACCATTTCAATCTGTTGTATGAAAAGGAGCAGTTGAAGGTCAGAGAGGAAACCTCGATACTTTGAACTATACGTGCTTACTTTGACATCTTTAACCACCAGCGCCGAACACTCCATTCCTCCATGGTGCATTTTTTTTTTTTTTTCTCAAAAGAAAACACCCAGACAATATATCAAAGGTTGGATGTAGAAGGAAGAACGCTTGTTTAAAATCATTTCGGCATTGAAATGCTAATAGAGAAAAATAATAATAATAATACAGTGATACCTCGGTTTACGAACCCTTTGGCTTACGAACTTTTCGGTTTACGAACGTTAAATATATGAACATTTTACCTTGGCATACGAACTATTTTTCGGAGCGCCACAATGAGTGATGTGTCGTTGCCGAACGAGCCCGTTCTCCTAACAAGGAAATGGCAGCCAACGTTTTTTTGTCCTCTAATCCCCGCCCCCAATCTTTGGTGAAAGCCACATGATTGGTCAAGAATGCAGCAGTGAGGAGAGGGCGGGGTTAAACATTAAAGAGACAGGCAGACGACAGTGAGAGAGTGAGAAAATGGAGAGAAAGCAGTGACATTTGGACTTGTTTCAACTTTGATAGTTCAAAGGCAGAGTGTAGACTGCAAGGTTAAAATATCCCATCAATCAGGCTCCACAAATAACCCGCACAAGCCATCTGTACACTTGATGCAAAAAGCTATCAACCCAGCTAAACAGAACGCAATAGATGAGGAACAAGGTAAAATGATGGCAGAGAAAGCACCTACAAGGGATCAAGATGGTGAAAGAAGAAGGCTACGTTCCTCATCAAGTGTTTAATGCTGATGAAAGCGGCCACTCCATTCTATCAAGCCATCAACGACCATCACAAAGGTCAACAAAATCACTTTATTATATAGTACAGTTTATTTCTTTAATTATAATACCATAGCACCTTTATTATACATAAAATAAGGTCTATTTTGTGTAATTTTAAGGCTTACAAAATTAGAAAATGATGTTTGATGGGGACCTGGGAACTGATTATTCTCATATTAATGGTTTCCTATGGGAAATTAATGTTTGGGATACACACTTTTCGCCTTATGCACTGTCTGGGAACCAATTGAGTTCATAAGCCAAGGTATCACTGTACTTACTTTTTGATTCTAACCACCCTCTACAACACAAACTAGGAGTTATCAGAACCCTCCAGCATAGGGCTAAACTAATAGCAACAAGCATCGAAGGTAGAGAAAAGGAGTGAAAACATGTCAGGAGAGCACTCTCTAACTGTGGGTACCTTCAAAGAAGTACAGATGACGGCTGAAGAAACCTTCTCATACTAGTGCAACGTGTTCTACCGGAGCCAAATTCCTTGTGTGTTCTTGATACTTGGCCAATAAAGATGAGTCTGATTCTGGCTTCTAAAATCAACGCCTGTATCTCGGTGGCGACGCCTCACATGGGATGGGGTTGCGTTTACAGAATCGCAAAAGCGTGTCATCCCAAACGACGTACTCCTTTTTCTAGCGTGTGCAGCGAGAGAGATCGTAAAAATGGGGGTGATAGAAAGACCAAGTACTACGTAAGTGCAAAAAGCATATTCTCTATTCCCACGAAGGCCCTAAGACTGACCAAGCAGACAGAAGAAGCATTGAGACAAATGGGACAAGCACATCAGACTGCTATTTCACTCTGCGGCCACGTTGCCGTCGTTTGTTCGTTTTCACGGGGAAAGCATGCGGAAAGGTGTGCGACGGGGGTGTGTGTGAGAGAGACGGCGAGAGAGTTGAAGCCGTCAGAGGAATGAATGGTCAGTGAAGAGGAAAAGTGGCAGCTTCTCTTTGACACGCCATTGGACTGCAATGGTTGACGACGCCTCCACTTACTCTGGATCGCTATCAGACAGACGTTTGTTCTTCAGTGGCTGCATGAGTACCTTTCAAAACGGATTTGGATCAGGACCGCAACAGACTATTTGGCAAAGGACGCAGGTATAGAGAGTGAGTGAGAGAGAGAAAGAGAGATGTGGGCGGTGGGGGAGAGTGCTCGCATCAGGGGAACGCTTGTTTCTTCCTGTTGGAAAGGTGTCAAAGTAAGCAAGCAGTCCAAATGGGAAGACTTGGGAAAGGATCAAACACAAGCAAAAATGAGGTTAGCGCATAGAAAGCAACGTGCCCAGTGGCAAAGCATCACAAACAAACAAACAAAGAAGAGGAGTGGGCAAAGCGAGCCAAGGATGACAAAGGATATAATGTCCAAAAGAAAAAAAAGCTTCAGGGATAGCAAACAATAATTAGCCGACATTGATTACTTGGTGGCTTCAAAGCAATTGACGGTGATCACATCTAATTAGCGGGTCGGACGCCTCTCGGAGGAGATAAAAGAAAGATCGGTTCAACGGGCGCAAAAGTCGCCCGTGTCCGCCTGACCATCTTCCGAATCGAATCGGGGAAGTCCAACGAAGGCCTACCCGTTCAACCGCCGTAGCTAAAAACGCTAAAAGCCTCCGACGATTGCAGATGAATGTTGATTGTCAAACAATCAATATCAAATGACTCTATTCATTGACTTTAGTACAGTTATACCTCGGTTTACGAACCCCTTGGCTTACAAACTTTTCCGTTTACAAACGTTAAATGTATGAACATTTTACCTTGGCAAATGAACTAGTTTTCGGGGTACACACAGAGCAGAATGAGTGATGTGTTGTTCATGAACGAGCCCGTTCTCCTAATAAGAAAATGGCAGCCGACTAGTTTTTGTCCTCTATTCCCCGCCCCCAGTCTTCTGTTAAAGCCACGTGATTGATCAAGAACGCAGCAGTGAGGGGAGGTGGTTTAAAAATTAAAGAGACAGGCAGACGACAGAGAGAGAGTGACAAAATGGATAGAAAACAGTGACACTTAGACTTGTTTCAACTTTGATAGTTCAAAGGCAGAGTGTAGACCGCAAGGTTAAAATATCCCATCAATCAGGCTCCACAAAAAAACCCGCACAAGCCATCTGTACACTTGATGCAAAAAGCTCTCAACCCAGGCTAAACAGAACACAATTGATGAGGAACAAGGCAAAATTATGGCAGAGAAAGCACCTACAAGGGATTATTCCTCAAGATAGTGAAAGAAGAAGGCTACGTTCCTCATCGAGTGTTTAATCCTGATGAAAGTGGCCATTCCATTCCATCAAGCCATCAATGACCATCACAAAGGTCAATAAAATGACTTTATTATACAGTACAGTTCATTTCTTGAATTATAATACCATAGCACATGTATTCTACAAAAAATAAGGTATATTTTGTGTAGTTTTGAGGCTTATTTAGTAGAAAATGCTGATGAAAGCGGCCACTCCATTCCATCAAGCCATCAACGACCATCACAAAGGTCAATAAAACAACTTTATTATACAGTACAGTTCATTTCTTTAATTATAATACCATAGCACATTAATTATACATGAAATAAGGTATATAAGTTATTTTGTGTAGTTTTAAGGCTTAGAAAATTAGAAAATGATGTTTGATGGGGACCTGGGAACGGATTACTCTCATTTTAATGGTTTCCTATGAGAAATTACTTTTTGGGATACACACTTTTCACTTCACACACTCTGTCTAGGAACCAATTACGTTCGTAAGCCAAGGTATCGCTGTAGTTGGCAGGTACGTAAAGCCATTTCATATTTTTCATTGCCTTCTCAAACTATTTAAAAAACGGATCCTAAAACGGTCCGGACCCTCTTTTGGTATTCTCATTATGACTTCATGAATGCTGATTGAGGCGTATGTACGTATGTACGTATGTACGTACGTACACCTTGATAAGTCTCTTTCCTTTTTTTGTGTTTTGGGCTGAGTTAGCAACGGTTGAAAGCAAGGTCAATGCTGACTCCAGACTTGCGAGTTAACGGCAAAGACGCACTCAAGTATTGACGAGGACACGCCGAGTGATTAGCGGCACCCGCACCACCATTGCATGCTGTGCCCGTAGTCGCTACTTCCTTCACAAGGGCAATTGAACAATTAAGCATCCGCCAGCATTTTTTTTCCCCTTCTCCGCCATTATTAACTCATTCGCTGCCATTCCTGAATTTATTCGGGAATTAAAAAGTGTGATGTGGACTGCCATTCCCAAATTTGCTCTTTTTTTTCTTGTTTGGGTGTTGACAAAGCGTTGGTCAGACCTCTGGCAATGGTTTTCCCTTCCACAAGGGGCAGACTTTCCCCCTTTTTCATTTTTGAGATTTTGTCCTGCTTCAGCTTTTGTTAAATTGCTATATAAATCAATATGTATGTATTGCATTGTATTTTGGACAACCACCCTAATTTCAAGCTCATGTAACTCCAGAACCATATAATTTAGGAATTAACTACAGGTAACATCCGAGTTACGACCGGGTTCCGTTCCGACAAAAACGGTCGTAAGTCAAACGGTCTTCAATCCAAAAGCATTCAAAATGGCTGACGCGAGGATCACGTCTCCGATACCAAACAATGTCAATCTGTTGTTTTTAGGCAACATTTTCTATTGAATACGATTACATATCAAAATGTTGGCAGTTCATTTATAAATCTTACAACTTTTAGTGTGACCCAGAGAGAAAAATACCCAGAGAGAGAGAGAGAGCGACCCAGAGAGAAGCATTTGCCTTTCGTCCATGTTAGCGCTTCGTTACAGCTTCAGCTCTTGTTAAAGCGCTACATAAACCAGCTGCCCTCATTTCAAGGTCCGATAACTCCAGACTCGTATCATTTAGGAATTAACTCTTTGTTTCTAATGAAAGAAGAGAATCTAAATTTTCTAACACTGTATTCAATGTTGATGTTGTCTTAAAACCCAATATTCTGTGGGTCGTAGAATTTGAGTGACAATGACAAAAACCCTGGCACGGGAATGGACATACAGTAAACTCTCGTTATATCGATATTGGTTATATCGATAGTACTGCTTATTACGATACTATTTCTATGAACGCAAGGAGAAAATTTACATGCCGCAGGATGGGATATATCGATAGTCCGGTTATATCGATATTTTTTGCAGCCCCCGCGCGCTATGAAAGAAACCTGTCCACCCTTGATCCACATTCATGACGTTTCTACCACGACTGAAATAAAAATAATTTACATTAAAAAATAATAAATAAATAAAACAAGCAAGGCGGTAAAACCTCATTGCTAATGAAATGCAAGAAAAAGATCCCTTTGGAATTGATAGTACGGCAGCCATTCTGGGATAAAAGGCTTTTTTTTCTCCTGTGGATCCCCAAAAGCCAAGAAACCAAGGCCAGATCTATGAAACACGCGTGTATATACGATCAACACGTGCTATGATTCACGTACGCACACGCAGCATCCACCTAAAGAACTTTTCTTTGCGTCGCTTCAAACATAGAACGCGCCGTCCTGTTTCAGTGTTCAAGGTGACCTTGTCGTGTGCTAGCATTTGCTCACTTTAAGGACCATTTGCTTGTATTAGCTAGCAAGATAGCTTTCTTATCTGTTTGAGTTGAGGAAAAACTTATCCAACAGTGACCTTGAGAGTTTTGAAAGGCGCTTATAATAATAATAAAAACAATAAATGTCATTTCTAAGCGCCTTTCAAAACTGTCAAGGTCACGTTACAGTCACAGGATCAGTTTTTCTGTGGGTGAGCAGCGGCAGCCACACGCGCCAGCGTTCATTCAACCGGGAAGTAACTCAAACATATAGCAAGCTAACTAGCCAGCGGATAGTCAATAGCTAGCGAGTAGATAACTAACACCTAGCGAATAGATAGCTGATTGATATTTATTCGATATCCAATAGCTAGCGAGTAGATAGCAGATTTATATATATTCACTAGCTATTAGCTATCTAGTCACTAGCTATCTAATTGAGTTACTGCTCACCCAAATAAAAACGTATCCAACAGTGACCTTGAGAATTTTGAAAGGCACTTACAGCTATCTATTCGCTAGCTAATAGCTATCTATTTGCTAGCTATTAGTTATCCATTCACTAGCTATTAGCTATCTATTCGCGAGCTAGCTAGCTTGCTATTTATTTGAGTGACTGCTTACTCAAAGAAAAACTTATCCAACAGTGACCTTGATAGTTTTGAAAGGCGCTTATAGCTATCTATTCGCTAGCTAATATGTATCTATTCGCTAGCTAATAGCTATCCATTCGCTAGCTATTAGCTATCTATTCCCTAGCTATTCGTCATGATGTCGTTTCTCAGCGAATAAGAAAAGGCAAGAAGTCTACTTTTGTTCCCTGAAAGAATCTTCAAGGGGTCCCCTCTGACTCGTCATTATGTTGAATGCTAGCTTTGTTCAGTGGGAGCAAAGCCCCTCAATTCAAGGAGGCCATTTAGCGCCATCCTGATGGCCATCTCGGCGCTTTCAGCGACTTGGTGGAGTCGACTCGCATTTATTGACCTCCTCGCCCTTCATCGCAAAACAGTGTCAAAGGGGCTTCGCGTGCTCGCAGTCGACCGGTATTCGCCACATCCCTGACCTTAACCTCCAGGAGGGCGAGGATAATCTCAACACACCCCAGCCCAAAACAATCAGAAGGGGGTGCAGATGGGAGAACCCCCTTCTGAACCGTTGAGTGTTGCACCAAGACCACTATTTGATACTAGTTGACACACATTCCCAGCAGACAAATCAGCCCATTTCCAACGGAGCTTGGGCGCCATCTTGTGCATTTTCTGGGACGCTACATTGGAGGACTTCTTGAATCGATGGCAAACATGTATGCTTTCCTCTTCAGAACTATTTGAATCATATTCATAACTGGATGAGGAAGAAGAAAGCATCATTTTTCCAAATCTGAATTCTCTGAAGCCATTGTTTTGATTCTGGAGCACGGCAGTGTGTGAAGGAGTATCCTGGTGTGACGTCACAAACAAGGGGGCGGGACTTTCTGAAATTCGGCATCTCCGATGTCATTTTGATGTCGTTTTGGGACACTAGAAGTCATTTTTATTGCTGTTTTGCATTTGACTAAAAATATCAGCCTGCGTGTTTTGGGCATTTTAGATGTTATAAAACGTTTTTTTCTGATGTCAGTTAGGAAACAAAAAAGTGGTGTCGGTTGTCCTTTAAATGTGTACATGGTGCTTCAAGAATACCCCAAAACAGATTTGGCAATGATTAGCAATCCCATACAAGAAGACAATCGAGTATAATCTCTTTTTGTAAAGGTCAGTCGAGCCTTTTGTAGAATAGTAGAAATAACTACCTCCCCCCCCTCCCTCCGTCAAAAAATAAAGAAATAATGACATTTAAAGACACATGCGACAGTCTGCTTTGGCTTTCATTCGTCTTCCATCTCGCAACACCCACGCGACCACTTATGCCTCTCCACCTGGGGAGTACACGGACTCAAGATGTCAGTGTGACACTTTTTTTTTTTCCGGCAATGTGCGAGAGGTCTGTTTTCACTTACTAATCTGGACGTGGGAAGGAAGGAAGGAAAGTACAGTGATATCCTGGCTTACCAACTTAATTGGTTCCCAGACAGAGTGTGTAAGGCGAAAAGGGTGTATCCCAAAAATTAATTTCCCATAGGAAACCATTAAAATGAGAAGAATCCATTCCCAGGTCCCCATAAAACATCATTTTCTACTTTTCCAAGCCTTAAAACTACACACAATATACCTTATTTTATGTATAATAAATGTGATATGGTATTGTAATTAAAGAAATAAACTGTACAGTATAACAAGGTAGTTTTATTGACCTTTGTGATGGTCGTTGATGGCTTGATGGAATGGAGTGGCCACTTTCATCAGCATTAAACATTTGATGAGGAACGTAGCCTTCTTCTTTCACCATCTTGAGGAATGATCCCTTGGAGGTGCTTTCTCTGCCATCATTTTATCTAGTTCCTCATCAATTGTGTTCTGTTTAGCTGGGTTGATAGCTTTTTGCATCAAGTGTACAGATGGCTTGTGTGTGTTATTTGTGGAGCCTGAGTGATGGGATATTTTAACCTTGCAGTCTACACTCTGTCTTCGAACTATCAAAGTTGAAACAAGACCAAATTTCACTGTTTTCTATCCATTTTCTTACTCTCTGTCGTCTGTCTGTCTCTTTAACCGAAGACTGGGGGCGGGGAATATAGGACAAACATAAAGTCGGCTGCCATTTTGTAGTTAGAAAGGGCTCGTTCGCGAACGACACACCACTCATTGTGTGTATCCCGAAAAATAGTTGGTATGCCAAGGTAAAATGTTCATAAATGTAATGTTCGTAAACCGAAAAAATAGGAGGGAAAGAAAGGCATAGCGCTACACCATTCCATTCATCATCGGCGTTAGCGTCGAAAGCGCCAAATCTGCTCCGAGTTAACATTGAGCCACAGTGCTTCTTCCGCGGCACTTTATTCATTAAGACGGTGCGCAGAGATCAATATGGCAGACGTATACACTGTACTGTTGACAAGATAATCTCATCATTATGAATTTGGCTCGGGTCGTCAGGAACAAGAGCAATTGCAACACTTATCAGCAATGACAAGTGCCAGCCGGGAAAGAGAGAAAAAAAAGCTTGAAACGAGAGCTTGTTTCTTGAGATCCTTTTTATAAAGGCTTAAAAGAAAGGAAAGAAAAAAAAAGATGATCAAATGTAGCGTCGCAGGACAAAATATTGCATCGTCAATAAGAAACAAGAGCAATAAGAGGAATTGATCGGGAAGTTAAAAGCCCTCTTTGAGATATAACACCGGTTTGGGACCGATCGAGGGATTTGGTGTCATGGAAAAGAAAGACGATGAGGCATAAAAGACAGGCCCAACTCTATTTGCGATCTATTAGCTGTCTATCTATTTGCTATCTATGTGCTATCTATTAGCCATATGGCTATCTAGATAAATAGCTAACTATCTAGATGCCTATTAGCTAACTATTAGCTAGTTAGCTTTCTATCTATTTGAGTTACTTCTGGGTTGAGTGAAAGCTGGCGCATGTGGCTGCCGCTGCTCAACCGCAGAAAAACTGATCCTGTGACTGTAAAGTGACCTTGAGAGTTTTGAAAGGCACTTATAAATACAATGTATTATTATTATTATCAGTAGTAGTAGTAGTATTAGTTTTCACTAATATTATTAATATTATGATATTAATTATATTATATTAATATTATTATTATCATCACTATGATTATTATCATTATTATTATTATTGTTATTATATACAGTGATATCTCGGTTTACGAACGCTTTAGCTACAGAACTTTTTGCCCTATGAACGTTAAATTTGCGAGAATATAATCTTGGCATAAGAACTCTTTTTTGGGAAACAGACAGAGCGCCACAATGAGTGACGTGTCTTTCGCGAACGAGCCGGTTCTTGGATCTCCTGAAATGGCAGCCGGCATTTTTTTTCCTTGATTCCCCGCCCCCAGTCCTTGGTTAAAGCCGAACGGAAGTGGTCAAGATCCGTGGGAGGAAATAGGAGGGACACGCAGCAGTGAGCGGGGGGAGGGGTTACAGAAACAGAAACACACACGCACACACAAAAGGGAGACGACAGAGCTTGAAACAAAAAAAAAAAAGTGAAAAAAAAACAAATAACAAGTGAAATGGTCAGAAAATGGATAGAATACACTGAAATTGGGACGCGTTTCAACTTTATTGATAGTTCAAAGGCAGAGTGTAGACTGCAAGGTTAAAATTGCCATCAATCAGGCTCCACAAATAACCCGTGCAAGCCATCTGTACAATTTGAAGAGAACATACAAGCAAGGGAACCAGCTATTTATAAAGTTTCTAGTGTGTCTGCCTGCATCTGTTGCAATATCGCAACTTCCAAGATGTACAACCCAGAGCTCCTTCAGACACTTTATTCAAAAAACTATCCATTCCATCAAGCCTTCAACGACCATCACAAAGGTAAATAAAACGACTTTATTATACAGTACAGTTTATTTAATTAATTACAATGCAATTGCATGTTTATCATACAAAATATACGGTATATTTTGTGTAGTTTTAAGGATTATCTAGTTGAAAATTATGTTTTATGGGGACCTTGGAACGGATTATTCTCATTTTAATGGTTTCTTATGGGAAATAAATGTTTGGAATATACACCTTACACAAACATTCTGGGAGGCAATTAGGTTTGTAAGCAAAGGTATCACTGTACTACGTTCTCATAGCCATTAGCATTTTCAGTCGTTGCTTTCAAGAAATGAAAAAAAAAAAACATGGGTGTGGGGTTGTTGATTTCTGCCGAGCCACCAGCCTTTTGTTTTGGCAATAGCGTGTCGACGTGCCGATTCAGGCCGATTTTGTTGCTATAAACACATAACAGTCATAGCAAAGCACCGAAGGGGCTGTCATTTCGCTCCAGGCTTGAAGACGCTGGGAGTCACATTTCAAACCAGGTGCCACCTGGTAAGCGGCAGACAGCGCGAACGGCTGGGTTAGCGACACCTTCCCACAAACACCCGTTGTCCGCGTGAACAGACGGGCAAAGAGAAAGAAAAAATACCACAGCCGTTTCGGAAATACAGACGGTCACTAGCTTTCGAACGAGATACTTTCTGAGTGGGCGATCGTAAGGTGAATTTGGTTGTAAGTTGCTTCAGGGCTATATTTTGTATGGAATGTATATTTAAGTTAAACACTGATTGGGCGCTGATTGGTAAGCCTTGGTGTCCATCACGGAAACATCCAGCCCTTGAAACCTCCAATGTGACTGAGTGTGTGAAGGAAGCACAGTAAAGACACTCCCCAACTTACGAACGAGATACTGTAGTTCTTAATGTGATATAGTTGCTTCAGTGCTATATTTTGTCTGGAATGCATGTTAAAGGCCTATATAAGTATGTTTAAAGGACAACCAACGTCTCCGGACAAGTTGTGTCCATAATTTGTAAAATGGCTTCAAATGACTTCTACTGAGCATATTTTACAAATATTCCAGCGCGTATAGCTATATTTTACCTTTTAAGACTCACGCTGAATATTCAGGAAGTGTTGTTTTTGAGTTGGTGACGAGTCCGTACATGACGTCACTGAAGGAACGCCCCTGACCGACAAAAAGACACATTGTCGCAGTCCTTCATCACATCAATGTATTTTGCTGTACTGTTTATCTGAAAACCTTGATGTTGCACCCAAAAGCCGCCAGAAGAGGGTGTCAGAGCTCCATGGAAGGAATTTATCAGCCTGTGGAAACGGGCTGATTCATTCCTCACGGGAGCTAGTCGCCATTTTTGGGTGCGACATTCCCCCCGCCCATTTGCCTCAAAATGTCACGGAAAAAAATCTTTAATCGATTGCAAACTTGTATGCTTTCCTCTTCAGAACTATATGAATCATATTCATAACTGGATGTGTAACAAGAAAGCATATTCTCCGAATCTGAAGCCATTGTTTTGATTCACAGGCAATGCAAGACGTCTTGGCGTGACGCCACGAACTGGGGGCGGGACTTTCTGAAAATGCCAAATTCGCAGCTCAATTTTTTTGCAGATTTTGGACACTTTCAGTCATTTTTATTGGTGTTTTGCCTTTGAATAAAAATATCATACTGCGTGTTTTGGGTATTTTAGATGCAAGAAAACGTTTTTCTGATGCCAGTTAAGAAACAAAAAAGTGACGTTGGTTGTCCTTTAAGGTTTATATAAGTATGTTTAAGGCTTGTATAAGAAACCTGTATTGGTTTGTAGTTAAAAATAAAAATGTAATAAAATATATGCTCTATAAACATGTACATGTACAACTGAAGAGAAGACTACATATGTTACTACAAAAATGTTCGGTTGTACCGTTGTTTGTAAATTGAATGTTTATAAGTAGGGGAGTGTCTGTACGCAGGCAATCGCCAGCCGGCTCGGCCGGAAAAAAAGCATGCAATACAAAATCGAACTGACAGCATCTCTGTCCAAACATTTTTCGACATACAGTACCTGCCAAAATGTTCGTATGTACCGTTTTTCATAACCCCAATGTTCGTAAGTTGAATCGCAACACCGGGCATACGTGATTGAGATCAAAATGTCTTCATGTGGGCAAAGAGCCATTTTGTTTTGATGTGTACTTTGGTGAAATTACAGCAAATGAGATGATTTTCACGGGACAGTATATCCGGTCAGTCAATTAATCACTTCGCTGGTGGTGCCGGAGAAGCGCTGAGCAATAAAAGACAAGGACAAGGACGGCGCGAGGGATAAATCATTTCCTTCAACTAATGAGGGAGAAGGTGAGAAGAGCTCCACATAATTTCTTGTCGGAGCTGCATGGCGTTTCGGTGGTGGCACATGTCTAGAGGGCAGAGTGTCACTCTCTCACGCTGAACCGATGCCAAAGCACAGCGGAGTGAGATCCACTTTGTTTGACTTTGAAAATGATTTATAGCTCGCTGGACCGAGTACTGCCAGTTCGCAGAATGCATTGTCTGCACGGTTGGCCTCCCGTGCGCTGGTGGGGAACATTCCATATCTTGCTCCCCAACTTACAAACATTACGAATAACGGGGCATATGGACATTTTTGGGGGTACAGTAGGTCGATATTATTTTTCACTACAAACCAACACAGGTTACTTATACAAGCCTCAAACATACTTAGATAGACCTTATACATATTTATATAAGCCTTAAACATATGTTCCATAGAAAATATAGCACTGAAGCAACTTATGAACAAATTCATCTTACGAACGAATATTCGGAATGTATCTCGTTTGTAAGTGGGGAGCGTCTGTATTTTAGAAACGGACGATATATTTTTATGACTTCAACATACATTCCATACAAAATATAGCACTGAAGCAACTTACGAACAAATTCAACTTACGAACGACTGCTTGGAACGTATCTCGTTCGTAAACTGGAGAGTGTCTGAATTTTCGAAACGGACGTCATAGTTTTATGACTTCAACACACATTCCATACAAAGTATAACACTGAAGCAACTTACGAAAAAATTCACCTTACGAACGACAGCTCCGAAGGTATTTCGTTTGTAAAGTGGTGAGCGTCTGTACCGCAAAACCTGTGACAGCCATGATTTTTCCCGCTCGCCTTACATATATACTCAATGCAAATGGAATTTTGACGCCAACGCCAACCAAACGCAAACGTCATTTCATGGTCATCACGGTGCAACGTCTGAAGGCCGCCAACGACAAACATTCCAACGGAGGCACACTTTCGTTTCATACACCGCAGGGAAATTAAGAGTGAAATAATGAATCATCCTCCGTTAGTTTGGATTGACACAAAGAGGATGTCAACCAGAGGGGAGATGTTGAGCAGGTTGGGCTTAGCAAAAACTGTTTTCGTACATCATAAGTGAGTGAGATGATGAACACGCCGGTCGGTGTTCCTGGAAATGATTTTGTCATGTTAATCCTTCAAGCCACACAGACACACACACAAGCACGCACACTTCCAAATATTTCACTGTCATCTCAATTTCCACCAGGCGAAACATATCAGTTTATTATATAGTGATACCCCGGCTTACAAACTATTCGGTTTAAGAACGTTAAATTTATGAAAATGTAACCTTGGCATACAAACTATTTTTCGGGATACAGACAGAGCGCAACAATGAGTGATGTGTCGTTCGCGAACGAGTCCGTTCTCCTAACAAGGAAATGGCAGCCGATTGTTTTTGTCCTCTATCAACCGCCCCCAGTCTTAAAGCCACGTGATTGGTCAAGAATGCAGCAGTGAAGGGAGGTGGTTTAAACATTAAAGGACAACCGAGGTCTCCGGACAACTTGTGTCCATAATTTGTAAAATGGCTTCAAATGACTTCTACTGAGCGTATTTGACAAAGATTCCACCGCATATTTGACGTTTTAAGACTCGCGCTGAATATTCAGGAAGTTTTGTTTTTGAGTTGGTGACGAGTCCGTACGTGACGTCACTAAAGGACCGCCCTTGACCGTAAAAAAGACACATTGTAGCGGTCCTTCCATCACATCAATGTATTTTTCTGGACTTGTTTGGTCTGGGGACCTCGTGTTGCACCCAAAAGCCGCCAGAGGGCCAGAAGAGGGCGTCCAAGCGCCTTATAAGGAATTTATCAGCCTGTGGAAACGGAGGTGGCCACAGGAGGTCGCCATTTTGTGCCTCTTTTTTTTTGGGTGAGAGATGTCCCGCCAATGTTGCCTCAAAATGGCACAAATAAATTTTTTAATCGATTGCAAACATGTATGCTTTCCTCTTCAGAACTATTTGAATCATATTCATAACTGGATGTGTAACAAGAAAGCATCTTCTCCGAATCTGAAGCCATTGTTTTGATTCACAAACGATGCAAGACGTCTTGGCGTAACGTCACGAACTGGAGGCGGGACTTTCTGAAAATGCCCAATTCGCAGCTCAATTTTTTGCAGATTTTGGACACTAAGTCATTTTTATTGGTGTTTTGCATATGAATAAAAATACCATAATGTGTGTTTTGGGTATTTTGGATGCTATAAAAACGTGTTTGCTGGTGTCAGTTAAAAAACAAAAAAGTGACGTAAGTTGTCCATTAAAGAAACAGGCAGACGACAGAAAGAAAACAGTGAAATGTGGACTGTTTTCAACTTTGATAGTTCAAAGGCAGAGTGTAGACTGCAAGGTTAAAATATCCCATCAATCAGGCTCCAAAAATAACCCGCACAAGCCATAAGTACACTTGATGCAAAACGCTATCAACCCTGCTAAACAGAACACAATTGATGAGGAACTAAGTAAAATTATGGCAGATAAAGCACATACAAGGGTTCATTCCTCAAGATGGTGAAAGAAGAAGGCTACGTTCCTCATCAAGTGTTTAATGCTGAGGAAAGCGGACCACTCCATTCCATCAAGCCATCAACGACCATCACAAAGGTCAATAAAACCACTTTATTATATAGTACAGTTTATTTCTTTAATTATAATACCATAACACATTTATTATACATAAAATAAGGTCTATTTTGTGTAGTTTTAAGGCTTATTTAGTTGAAAATAATATTTTATGGGGACCTGGGAATGGATTATTCTCACTTTAATGGGTTCCTATGGGCAATTATTTTTTGGAATACACACTTTTCACCTTACACACTCTGTCTGGGAACCAGTTAAGTTCGTAAGTCAAGGCCCCACTGTACATTCCATACAAAATAGAGCACTGAAGCAATTTACGAACAAATTCAACTTACGACCTTTCTGGGAACCAATTAAGTTTGATAGCTGAGGTATCCCTGTAATTTAAAAACTGCGTGACTTTCTGTTATTTCCCTTTTTTTGTTGGTGCTAGTTGTGCCTCTGCATATCAACTTTTTTTTGAACCGGGTGGTTGTTTCAAATGAATTATTCCAGGAAACGTTCTTTGTCTGCATAATTCAGGCAGATTTATGTGCGTGGGTGGCTGCCTGTAATTTCATTGTGTATTCCAGGCATAGGATTTAGTCCTTTAGAGTCAGAACCACTTGTCTTTTGTGAGCGTGACAATCTTGCATTTGTCCAAACCTTGAAACACCCTTCCTCTCGGAAAGACACCCACACACACACACATAAACACACACATTAACACACACACACACACACACACACACACTTAAGCACGCAAACACACTGATGTGCATAACAGCGTGGTGTATTATCACATCCTCTGCCATATATTATATTGAAATTGCTCCCACACTTGAGAGACCACTGTTGCAATGGATTAGAAAAACACTCTTTATTTAATTTTCTTTTCTTTATCCCCCTTCATCTTAAGATAGCCGTTCTCCTTTCGGAGCCTCCGGTGGGATGGGATGAAATATATAAAAAGTTACCTGGGAAAACGGGAAGTGTACTTTTTTAAGAACAGACTTAGCGGTTGTTTCAAAGTCACTCCTGTACTCCCACAGTTGACTTGTTAAGAAGTTGATCGCGGGTATCGTAAAAGTTGTTTCATTTCATTTTCCTCTGTACGGTATTTCTAAATCCCTTTTGATTGTCGCCAGGCTGGAGAATGTTTCTTCAGGGATTAAACCAAAGTATCTCATTGTTTAAAAAAATAAACAGTTCATCTTTGTTTATTCAATTCCTTCTACTGTTTATTCCTTTTTTTCGCTGGCAGACAAGCAGACAAGCTTGTTTTCAGTGTAAATCAAACTGCTACTCAGCCATGAGGGAGGGCAGGGGGGGTTGGCGAGGGTGAGATCTTATTAGAACAGTGATACCTTGGCTTACGCACTTAATTGGCTCCCAGAAAGTGTGTGTAAGGGGAAACGTGTGTATTCCAAACATTAATTTCCCATAGGAAACCATTAAAATGAGAATAATCCGTTCCCAGGTCCCCATAAAACATAATTTTCTACTTTCTAATTTTTCAGGCCTTAAAACTACAGAAAATGTGCTATGGTATTGCAATTAAAGAAATAAACTGTACTATATAATAAAGTGGTTTTATTTACCTTTGTGATGGTTGTTGATGGCTTGATGGAATGGAGTTTCATCAGCATGAAACACTTGATGAGGAACGTAGCCTTCTTCTTTCACCATCTTGAGGAATGATCCCTTGTAGGTGCTTTCTCTGCCATGATTTTACCTAGTTCCTCATCAAATGTGTTCTGTTTAGCTGGGTTGTATAGCTTTTTGCATCAAGTGTAGAGATGGCTTGTGTGGGTTATTTGTGGAGCCTGATTGATAGGATATTTTCACCTCGCAGTCTACACTCTGCCTTTGAACTATCAATAAAGTTGAAACGAGTCCAAATTTCACTGTGTTTTCTATCCATGTTCTCAACATTTCACTATTGTTTTTTTTTCCCGCTATTGTTTTTTTTTTTGTTTTAAGCTCTGTCGTCTCCCTTTCGCGTGTGTGTGTCTATTTCTGTAACCCATCCTCCGAGCTCACTGCTGCGTGCGCCTCCTCCCTCCTCTACCATTCTACCATGGATCTTGACCAATCACGTGCGGCTTTAACCGAAAACTGACTGGGGGCGGGGAATAGAGGGGGGAAAAAACGGCTGCCATTTCTGGAGATTCAAGAACCGGCTCATTCGCGAACGACACATCAGTCATTGTGGCGCTTTGTGTGTTTCCCGAAAAATAGTTTGTATGCCAAGATGATATACTCGTGAATTTAACGTTTGTAAGGCGAAAAGTTCCTTAGTTCGGAAACCGAGGTATCACTGTCGTGACTATCATTGACTCACCATGTATACCTAAAACAGTCATTATGATAAATTGACTTTTTAAATTGTATTTTTTATTTGATCACATTTTTGGATAAAAAATGATAGTCAAACATTTGTATCGTACATTTTCCCTTACAGGTAACTACAGTTTAATTTATTTCACATGCCGCAAGAGAGGCTATGTTGACTCTCGGGTGACCATTCTTTGACCAAAAAGCTGTTTCAAATCATTTTAATGAAACACGATGGTTGAATCTTTCGCGTCCGTGCGAGTTAAGCCTCTATCGGTTGCTTGGTTTTGTCAGGCGTTCATTTTGTAATTTCATTAAAATGAAAAGACCTGCTGATCTGGCAAAGGTTGAGAACAAAAGACACTTTGTGTTTTACAAGTGTCAAGAAACAAGACAGGATATGAGAACACAAGTTGGCCTCTGTGAGACTCAAATGGGCCGGACGCATGAAATCAATTAGCTTAGTTCAGTCAGGAAGCAGTCTATTGGAGATGACATGGCCATGATAATAACTGCCCTGGCAGTGGATCCGTGGGGGAAGGCGAGTGGATTTTCAAGGGTGCCCTGTCTAATTTATCGACACCAGACTTTCAAGTCAATAATGTTTGGCCGTTTTTTTTTTTTAATATGAAGTCGCTTTGTATTTTCTCGAACTGCCACCGACCAAGACATCACAGCTTGGATTGACTATTGCAATTCACTTCTCCTTGGTGTCCCTCAGAAACCTCTCCACAAACTTCAACAAGTACAGAATTCTTCAGCCCGGGTCATCAGCAGAACCTCATCCTTTCACCACATCATCCCCGTTCTCCAAGAGCTCCACTGGCTCCCCCTCAAATATAGAATCAACTTTCAAATTATTCTTTATACATTGAAAACTACAGTGATACCTCGGTTTACGTACCCCTTGGCTCACGAACTGTTCGGTTTACGAACGTTAAATGTATAAAATTTTACGTTGGCATACAAATAATTTTTGGGATAAACACGGAGCGCCACAATGAGTGATGTGTTGTTCGCGAATGAGCCCGTTCTAACAAGAAAATGGCAGCCGACTGTTTTTATCCTCTATTCCCTGCCCTCAGTCTTCGGTTAAAGCCACGTGATTGGTCAAGAACGCATCAGTGGGGGGGGGGGGGGGGTTAAACATTATAGAGACAGGCAGACGACAGAGAGTGAGAAAAGGGATAGAAAACAGTGACATTTGGACTCGTTTCAATTTGATAGTTCAAAGACAGAGTATAGACTGTAAGGTTAAAATTCCCATCAATCAGGCTCCACAAATAACCAGTACAAGCCATCGGTACACTTGATGCAAAAAGCTATCAACCCAGCTAAACAGAACACAATTGATGAGGAACAAGGTAAAATGACGGCAGAGAAAGCACCTACAAGGCATCATTCCTCAAGATGGTGAAAGAAGAAGGCTACATTCCTCTTCAAGTGTTTAATGCTGATGAAACCGGACACTCCATTCCATCAAGCCATCAATGAGCATCACAAAGGTAAATTAAACGACTTTATTACACATTTCTGTAAGCTCTCAGTCATCCATGAAAAGGTCAGTCATCGATGAAAAGGTTTCTTCAGCCGTCATCTGTACTTCTTTGAAGGTGTCGGACGTTTCGCTTCTTGAAATAGCATCTTGGCTAACAAGCGAAACGTCAGACACCTTCAAAGAAGTACAGATGACGGCTGAAAAAACCTTTTCATCGACTTTATTATACAGTATAGTTTATTTCTTTAAATATAATAGCATAGGACATTTATTATACATAAAAAAAAAATGTATATTTTGTGTAGTTTTTGGGACCTGGGAACGTATTATTCTCATTTTAATGATTTCCTGGGGAAATTATTTTTTTGGCATACACACTTTTCGCATGACACACACTGTCTGGGAACAAACTAAGTTCGTAAGCCAAGGTATCACCGCATCCATAACCTTGCCCCCCCCATACCTATTTGACCTTCTTCAAATTTCTCTTCCCTCTCGTTCCCTCAGATCCGCTTCCTCCCCCCACCTCTGTGTACCCCCTGTGCCGTCTCAGCACAATGGGGGACAGAGCTTTCAGCTGCCCTGCCCCCAAACTCTAGAACTCACTTCCTCCCAACATTGGTAACATGGATTCTCTTCCCACCTTCAAATCCCATCTCAAAAGCCATCGATTTAAAATGGCATTTTCTGTGTAGCTCTTTCTCTTGTTTCTATTTATCATTGTATTTTATTTATTGCATTCTATTTGTGATTGTATTTTATTTATGATAGTGCCTATGCTTGTCTGTGACTGTAAAGTGTCCCTGAGAGCTTTGGAAGGTGCTCGAAATAAAATGTACTATTATTATTTCTTGTTTTCTTTCTAATCCCACATTTTTCACTTTGTCTTCCTATTTAAAACTAATCCTTGTTAGCCGCTACAGGTTCTACATTTTCATACAAACCTACCCTGTAAAAAAAACCCACAATTCAATGCGACCAAATGAAACGTTGATATCCCCAAGAGACCCGAGGCATTTAACCTCGCACATCTGGCATTTTGCTTCAAACAAGGCAACCAAGAAGTCAATAGCACCACCAAAGGTCACATAAATCACCGGAACAAAACGTTCCCTGTGCAGGAATCTCAAATTGTGCGTTGACGTGCATCATAGCGGCTACAGTCACACAGGTGATCTAGCTAGCTGTGCTAAGTTGAAGTACTGATCGTTAATTGGTTCGTTTAATTGAAATGGCCTTTGCAAGAGAGCCCAAAAGATCATTTATGCCTTGACGACTCGCAGGGTCCTTCTGGAACCGCATTTCTGATCGATATAGGTCAAGGGTCAGCAACCTTTGACCCTCAAAGAGCCATTTCCACCTGGTAGCCTGGTTTTAAGAACTGGAAAGTCAACCTGCAGCCTTACCAACCTGCATTACCTGCGGCCTCATGACCTTAAAATTACTGAAATAACGTCTGCCCAGACGCCCGGGGCATGCAACTTTTACATCGGGCGTACAACTTACAGAATGTCAGAGTTTTCTGCCCTGGTGTCGGGTAACTAGATAGCTAACTTGCTAATAGATGACTAATAGATAGCTAGCTAGTTAGACAGCTAATAGATAGCAAATAGCTAGCCAGCTAGGTAGCCAGCAACGGTGACTCCGTTCAACCAGGAATAACTCAAATAGATCAAGTTAGCTAGCTAGCTAATAGATGACTAATAGCTAGCTAGCCAGTTAGACAGCTGATAGCAAATAAATAGCTAGCTAGGCAGGCAGCTACGGCGACCCGGCCCAACCGGGAACAACGCAAACAGACCAAGTCAGCCAGCTAACCAATAGACGACCAACAGCCTGCCAGCTAGCTAGCCAGCCAGACAGACAGCCCATAGACAGAAAATAGACAGCCAGGCAGCCAGCAACGGTGACAGCGTTCAACCGGGAATAACTCAAATAGATCAAGTTAGCTAGCTCGCCAACAGACGACCAATAGATAGATAGTTAGCTCTAGCTAGCTAGCTAGACAGCTGACAGCAAATAGATAGCAAATAGACAGCTAGCTAGGTAGCCAGCAACTTTTGTCATGAGTTTCAGACACTGCCTACATATATGTTTAATTAAAAACGACAATGTACAGTGATACCTCGGTTTACGAACCCCTTGGCTTACGAACTTTTCGGTTTACGAACGTTAAATTTATGAAAATTTTACCTTGGCATACGAACTTTTTTCGTCCGTTCTTCTGACAACAAAACAGCAGCCAACTGTTTTTGTCCTCTATTCCCCACCCCATCTTCAGTTAAAGCCACGTGATTGGTCAAGAACGCAGCAGTGAGTCGGGGTGGTTTAAACATTAAAGAGACAGGCAGACGACAGTGAGAGAATTTCAACTGTAATAGTTCAAACGCAGAGTGTAGACTGCAAGGTTAACATTCCCATCAATCAGGCTCCACACACAACCAGCACAAGCCATCTGTGCGCTTAATGCAAAAAACTATCACCCCAGCTAAATTGAACACAATTGATGAGGAACTAGATAAAATGGTCACAGAGAAAGAACCTACAAGGGATCATTCCTCAAGATGGTGAAAGAAGAAAGCTACGTTCCTCATCAAGTGTTTCATGCTGATGAAAGTGGCCACTCCATTCCATCAAGCCATCAACGACCATCACAAAGGTAAATAAAAATGACTTTATTATACAATACAGTTTATTTCTTTAATTATAATACCATAGCATATTTATTATAGATAAAATAAGGTATACTTTGTGTAATTTTAAGGCTTAGAAAGTAGAAAATTATGTTTTATGGGGACCTGGGAACGGATTCTTCTCATTTGAATGGTTTCCTATGGGAAATTAATTTTTGGGATACACACTTTTCACCTTACACACTCTGTCTGGGAACCAATTCAGTTTGTAAGCCGAGGTATCAGTGTGTCTAAATAACAGGTGTGATGGTTTACAGCCCACGAAATAACATCTCCACAATCTTGTAGCAAATGACTGTAATTTCCCCAAAGGGTCGGCCATTGCTGAAACTTAACAATGCAAAATAAAATCCGCCACCTGTATTGGACACGGGGGCGCACGACATGACGGAGGGCATTGCTCTTGAGTCGCAGCAATCCCTTCTGAGCATTGAGGAATTTCGCAACAGCTTGGCTTTAACCTTCATCCCCGCGCTGAGTAATTCCCTCAACGCCTTAAGCGGTATTAAGCGTCATTACTGCGCATATCATTTATCTACTTATCCCAGGAATTCTCCTTGCAAATAGAATGAAGCTCTACACCGGTCTGGTCGCTGGACCAGTTGCGAGTACGATCAGGGGGAGGGGGAGTCACGCTCTGATGATATGGATGAGTTAAAGAAAAACCGACACCATTTTTTTGTTACCTAACTGACATCAGAAAAACGTTTTTTAGCATCTAAAATACCCAAAACACGCAGGCTGATATTTCTAGTCAAATGCAAAATACCAATAACAATGAGTTAAAGTGCCCCAAAACTACTTCAAAATGACCTCAGGATGGCGAGTTTCAGAAGGTCCCGCCCCCTTGATCGGACGCCTTTGCCTTGCTCTAGAACAGTGGTTCTTCATCTTGTTGGAGGCACCGAACCCCACCAGTTTCATATGCCCATTCAGCGAACCCTTCTTCCAATGACTGCCTCCGAACCCCTGAGACCGACTCACCGAACCCCTAGGGTTCGATGGAACCCAGGTTAAGAACCACTGCTCTAGAATCAAAACAATGGCTTCAGATTCGGAGAAGATGCTTTCTTGTTACTCCTCCAGTTATGAATATGATTCAAATAGTTCTGAAGAGGAAAGCATACATGTTTGCAATCGATTAAAGAAGTCCTTCAGAATCATTTTGAGGCGTCTGGACTCCAATGTAGCGTCCCAGAAAATGCACAAGATGGCGCCCAAGATCCATTGGAAATGGGATGATTTGTCTGCTGTAAGTTGTGTCAACTTGTATCAAATAGTAGTCTTGGTGCAACACACAACGATTCATCATGGCATTATTTATGTGTTTTCCTTCTAATTTCGCCATCATCACAGATCAACACGAAGTTTTCAGACCAAACAAAGTACCCAAAATGCATTGTGTGTCCCTTTCTCGGTCAGGGGCGTTCCTTCAGTGACGTCACGTACGGACTTGTCACCAACTCAAAAACAAGACTTCCTGAATATCCAGCGCAATTCTTAAAAGGTAAAATATAGCTAAATGCGGTGGAATCTTTGGCAAATACGCCCAGTAGAAGTCATTTGAAGTGATTTTACAAATTATGGACACAACTTATCCGGAGGCGTCGGGTGTCCTTTAAATGAGCTTGGGTGGCACCATTAGAGGAATTTATGAGTGACAAATGACCCACCCCCCAACCCCCCGCGCGCCCCTCACCAAAAAAGGTGATCAGACGTTTACGTCGGATGCTCTTCCTGACACAAGCCTCTGTATTTATCCGGACTTGGGACCAGCACAAAAAGACACTGGCTTATGTCCCTACAGAACAAGCAACTCTGAACTTAATAAAGATGAAGATGCTCAGTAAAAGGCTCCCAAACACAAAATGGCCATCGGCACAGCAACATTTAAAAGCAAAACTCAAAACGAGCAATCTTATGAACCGAGTTACACGGATTACTTGAGGACTTGATGCAAACCTGACGCAAAAAAGCTATCAAGCCAGCTGAACAGAACACAATTGATGAGGAACAAGGTAAAATGATGGCAGAGAAAGCACCTACAAGGGATCATTCCTCAAGATGGTGAAAGAAGAAGACTACGTTCCTCATCAAGTGTTTAATGCTGATGAAACCGGCCGCTCCATTCCATCAAGCCATCAATGACCATCATAAAGGTCAATAAAACAACTTTATTATACAGTGCAGTGTCTTTCATTATTTACAATACAATAGCACATTTATTATAGATACAATAAGGTGTGTTGTTAGTAGATTTAAGGCTTATTTAGTTGAAAATTATATTTTCTGGAGACCTGGGAACGGATTATTCTCATTTTAATGGTTTTCTATGGGAAATACATTTTTGGGATATACACTTTTCGCCTTACACACTCTGTCTGGGAACCAATTAAGTGCGTAAGCCAAGGTATTACTGTACCTGTCAACCCAGCTACGCAAAGTTGCTCTTGTGAAAGGCAAATGCCTCTGGATACATTTATTGTCGCAACTGTATTGAGAAATGAGCCGTGGGGTATGACGATGAATGGTGGAAGATTTTTGTCTTTGTTCCCTGACATCTTTCTCCGGTCGCCACTATGCTCTGACTCGGGTTACCTACTGTCCACATGAATGGAAAATGGTGGCCGGGTGGAAAAGAAAATGATCTGCTTCTGTAACAGCCTCTGAAGAAACTTAATGCCTCAAGGCATAGCTCGCTAGTTTCTTTTGAATAATACAATAGAGGGCCTTACGTAGCTCACATTTTCAGGGGACCCACTTAAAAGAAGATACAGTGATACCTCGGTTTACGAACCCTTTGGCTTACGAACTTTTCGATTACGAACGTTACATTTATGAACATTTTACCTTGGCATACAAACTATTTTTCGGGATACACACAGAGCGCCACAGTGAGTGATGTGTCGTTCGCGAACGAGCCCGTTCTAACAAGAAAATGGCAACCGCCTCGTTTTTGATCTCTATTCCTCGCCCCCAGTCTTCAGTTAAAGCCACGTGATTGGTCAAGAACGCAGCAGTGAGGGGAGGCGGTTTAAACATTAAAGAGACAGGCAGACGACAGAGAGAGAGTGAGAAAATGGATATAAAACAGTGACATTTGGACTCGTTTCAACTTTGATAGTTCAAAGGCAGAGTGTAGAATGCAAGGTTAAAATTCCCATCAATCGGTCTCCACAAATAACCCACACAAGCCATCTGGACACGTGATGCAAAAAGCTATCACCCCAGCAAAACAGAACACAATTGATGATGAACAAGGTAAAATGATGGCAGAGAAAGCACCTGCAAGGGATCATTCCTCAAGATGGTGAAAGAAGAAGGCTACGTTCCTCATCAAGTGTTTCATGCTGATGAAACTGGCCATTCCATCAAGCCATCAACGACCATCACAAAGGTCAATAAAACTACTCTATTATATAGTAGTTTATTTCTTTAATTATAATACCATAGCAAATTTATTCTACATAAAATCTGGTGTATTTTGTGTCGTTTTAAGGCTTAGAAAATTAGAAAGTAGAAAATTATGTTTTCTATTTACCATAGCACATTTATTATACATAAAATAAGGTATATTTTGTGTAGTTTGAAGGATTAAAAAGTAGAAAAGTATGTTTTATGGGGACCTGGGAACGGATTATTCTCATTTTAATGGTTTCCCATGGGAAATAATTTTTTGGGAAACACACTTTTCGCCTTACACACTCTGTCTGGGAACCAATTAAGTTTGTAAGCCAAGATATCACTGTACCAACGAGTTTTTTTGTTGCTGCTCCTACTAGTTTTGCCGACGACAGTCATAAAAGAGTGCGTACAATGAGTCTGCAGAAAACGCAACGGGGTCTAATTCATCATCCTCATCAAATTAGAAAGGAAACAGGCCAATAATGACCCGCCGTCACCCTGATGAGGAAGTCCTACTAATGCTCTTTGGAATGGCCTTTGACCTTTGCAGCTGGCTCATAACAGAAGCGAGAACAACAGACAGTGGCTTTACTCCCTGGTGGGAACACGTCACAATTGATTGCGGTCGACATCGCAGAAATGTCCAGCTCATATAGGGTGTGTGTGGGGGGGGGGGGCTACAAATAACGGCAGACAGCTTTGCTAGGAAACAAAATGGCGCAAAAGAGATAAAGAAAGACAGAAAGAACGTCTGGCGAGCATAACAAGTTAGAACATTCAAAAATGTTAAACTATAACTACAAGTTATGTAAAGATTGCTTCAGCTGAAGAGAGCAACGCAAACCATGATAATAAACGACAATAACTAAAGTAAACTAACACCTGCATTTTGATCACAGTTTTTAATAATAATAATAATAATAATAATACATTTCATTTATAAGCGCCTTACAAAACTCTCAATGACACTTTTTGTCATTGAGAACAGACAAAATAAATAAACACAATAATAAATAAAGAAATAAGTAAACAAAAAAAAATACATAAATGCATAAGTTAAACAGACATAAATAAATAAATGAATAAATAAATAAATAAATAATAAATGAGTAAATAAGTGAATGAAAGAACCAATAAATTAATTAGACTGACAAATAAATTAATAAACCAAATAAATAAACATACAAAATAAATCAACACAATAATAACAAAGACATAAGTAAACAAAAAAATACATGAATGCATAAATTAAACATACAAATAAATAAATAAATAAATAAATAAACCCAAAAAAACAGACTAAATGAATAAATAAAAAATACAATTATAATAAATAAGTGAATGAATGAACCAATAAATTAATAAGACTGACAAATAAATTAACAATAAAATAAATCAACAGACAAATTAAATGAACACATTAATAACAAATAAAGACAAAAATAAACAAAAAATACATGAGTGTATAAATTAAACAGATATATAAATAAATAAATAAATAAATTAAATAAATAAATAAATAAACCCAAAAAACGGACTACATAAATAAACAAATAAATAGATAATAAATAAAATTCTAATAAATAAGTAAATAAATAAATGAACCAATAAATTAAGACTGACAAATAAATTAACAATAAAATAAATAAACAGTCAAATTAAATAAAAGCATTAATAACAAAGACATAAATAAACAAAAAAATACATGAATGCATAAAGTAAACAGACATAAAGAAAGAAACCCAAAAACAGACTAAATAAATAATGAATAAAATAATAATAAATAAGTAAATAGGAATGAATGAACCAATAAATTAATAAGACTGACAAATAAATGAACAATAAACCAAATAAATCAACAGACAAAATAAAAAAAAATATAACAAAAAAAGACATAAATAAAAAAAGAAATGAATACATAAATTATACAGACATATAAATAAATAAATAAACCTGAAAAAAAACTGATTAAACAGACTAAATAAATAAATAACAAACACAAACAAATAAATAAATAAGTAAATAAATTAATAAAAATAAATGCATGAATAAATAAGTAAACAGATAAAACTGGCAAATAAATCAACAAGAAATTAATAAAATAAACAACTAAATAAACACTTCCGGGTTGAGTGAACGCTGGCGTGTGTTGCTGCCTCTGCTCACCCGCAGAAAAAAAAAATACCCTGTGACTGTAAAGTGTCCTTGAGAGTTTTGAAAAGCGCTTATAAATGAAATGTATGATTATTATTTTTATTATTATTACAAAACTTGATCTGTGGCAAGTGACCATTGTGTGAGCATTACGTGGCGCTGCAGGTCTTAAGCCCCCGTCTGAACACAACAGATTTTTAATGAGCTTAAGGCCAAAAGACTCGGACAATTTTACACATTAGAGACTTACAGGTCTACCTAACTCTTCACAAAGATGCTTAAAGTGGCTTTAAAAAAATGTTCAATTGGATAATCTCCTCATGGTTAATTTGAAACATTATTAGTAGCAGTTCGCGAACCAACGCCTTGGCTTACGAACGTTTCGCTTTACGAACGTTACATTGATGAAAATTTTACCTTGTCGTACAAACTATTTTTCAGGGTACACACGGAGCGCCACAATGAGGGATGTGTCTTTCCTAACAAGAAAATGGCAGCCGACTGTTTTTGTTCTCTATTCCCCGCCCCCAGTCTTCGGTTAAAGCCACGTGATTGGTCAAGAACGCAGCAGTGAGGGGAGGTGGTTTAAACATTAAAGAGACAGAGACGACAGAGTGAGAAAATGGATAGAAAACAGTGAAATTTGGACTCGTTTCAACTTTGATAGTTCAAAGGCAGACTGCAAGGTTAAAATATCCCATCAATCAGGCTCCACAAATAACCCGCACAAGCCATCTGTACACTCAATCCAGATAAACAGAACACAATTGATGAGGAACAACGTAAAATTATGGCAAAGAAAGCACCTACAAGGGATCATTCCTCAAGTTGGTGAAAGAAGAAGGTTACGTTCCTCATCAAGTGTTTAATGATGAGGAAAGCGGCCACTCCATTCCATCAAGCCATCAACGACCATCACAAAGGTCAATAAAACCACTTTATGATACAACACAGTTTATTTCTTTAGCATTTTGTGTAGTTTTAAGGCTTAGAAAATTAGAAAGTAGAAACTTATGTTTTATGGGGAACGGATTATTCTCATTTTAATAGTTTCCTATGGGAAAGAATTTTTTGGGATACACACTTTTCGCCATACACACTCACACACTTAAATTTGTAAGCCAAGGTAACATATATATATATATATATAAACTCCCAAGTGCTCATCCATGTGAGTATTTAGACCAGGCTGTCTCGTCCAAAGTCTGCGTGGACCGATTCAATTACCGTCCACCCTAATGTAAACAAATTGTTTCAAAAATAATAATTATTATTATTATCATAGATGTAAAAGTATACTTAGGAGAAATGGTCATAATTAGGATAATGCAAGGTTTGAAAATGTAAAGCGTCTGTGTCAGATTGAGCAGCAATACATGTAGAGTTGAGTGGCAAATTGCTAATTGCAGGGTCGGGGGAGGGTGGTTTAAAAAGTGTGTTGCTATCATAAGAAAATGCATCATATGATTGTCCCGTTGAGGTCCTTCCCGGTTAGTTGACATCATGTTGCTTCACTTGAGCTATCTAGCTAGCGAGCTTGCTATTTGGCTATCTGGCTGGCTAGCTTTCTAGCTGGCTATTAGTTATTTATTAGCTAGTTAATCTCACTGTCTAGCTGGCTACCTAGCTGTCTATCTATTCATTATTTATTAGCTAGCTAATCTTGCTATCTAGCTGGATATCCATTAGTTATTTATTAGCGAGCTAATCTCGCTATCTAGCTGGCTATCTATTTACTATCTATTGGATAGCTGGCTATCTATTAGTTATTCATTAGCTAGCTAATCTCGCTACCGAGCTGGCTATCTATGTGCTATCTATTAGCTAGCTGGATAGCTCTCTAGCTGGCTATCTATTACTTATTCATTAGCTAGCTAATCTTGCTATCTAGCTGGCTATCTAGCTAGCTATCTAGCTGGCTACCTTGCTACATATCTATTTGATATATATTTGCGAACTAGCTATCTAGATGGCTACCTAATTAGGTAGCTATTTGCTACCTATTAGCTATATATCTAGCGAGTGATCTATTAATTATCTATTAGTTAGCTCATCTCGCTATCTTGCTGGCTATCTAGCTATCTATCTAGCTGGCTACCTTGCTACATATCTATTTGCTAACTAGCTATCTATTTACTATATATATGCTATCTATTAGCTAGCTGGCTAGCTCTCTAGCTGGCTATATATTAGTTATTCATTAGCTAGCTAATCTCACTATCTAGCTGGCTATCTAGCTGGCTACCTAACTAGGTATCTATTTGCTATCTATTAGCTATATATCTATCTAGCGATCTATTAGTTATCTATTAACTAGCTGGCTACTTTGCCACATATCTATTTGCTAACTAGTTAGCTATCTGTTTGCTATCTATATGCTATCTAGCTACTAGTTATTTAGTATCTAGCTAATCTATCTAGACGGCTATCTAGCTAGCTACCTAGCTGGCTGTCCTTGCTACATCTGTATTTGATATATATTTGCTAACTAGCTATCTAGCTGGCTACCTTGCTCCCTCTCTATTTGACATCTATTTGCTAACTAGCTATCTACCTCGCTAGCTATCTATTTGCTATTGTTACTTCCGGGAGACTGAACACTGGTGCGAATGGCCGTTCCGTACTGTACTGCCTCTCCGTGTACATTTTTCCTTTTACAAGACAAGACGTGGATCCTTCGCGAGGCTAGTCACGTGAGAGTAGGAAAAAAAAACAATATGGCAGCATAGGGGCAATTCCCCCTTACCTGTATGATGGACATGCGGTTAGTAGGTGTGTCTGTAGTGCTGGTGACTGGGCTTGTGAAGCTGGTGTGGCATCCCACGTGGCCTTGGGGCACGCCGAGGTTATTGGAAGTGGGCTTAAGGTACATGACCTCGGATCTGGGTGAGCTGAGTGGCAGGCGTGTCTGATAGTCAAAGTACATGGGAGAGGTGGCCAAGGAAGGACTGCTTACCACGTTCATCACATTCATGGCATCCCGCTCCTCCACCTCGCTTTGCACCAGCATGATGTCGTTCTTGTTAATCTTCTTCTTCTTGCCTTTCCCGAGTTGCGGGTGGGAATACTCTGCAATGCGACAGTTGTAGGTCCGTATCTCCTTGTTTTCTCTCTTGCATTTGACCGCGATGGTGACCATGGCGGCCAGGAGAATGATGGATATGATGCCGAGAGTCACAATCAGGGGCAGTGACATGTCCCAGTTCTGATTGCCGTCGACGTGCAGCAGGCCGTCGGTCGGAGGTCCATCGGAGGCCTTGACGATAAGCCGAGCGGCGGCGGTGAGGGTGGGCTTGCCGTGGTCTGACACGCGGATAATTAGCTCCACCGTAGGGCTTACGTTGTCCCAGAAAGGGTGGGCCGTTCGCACTTCTCCAGTCGCCGGATCTATATCAAAAAGATGCTCTTCGTTCCCATCTGAGATCTGATACGTGAGCCTGCCGCTCTCACCGTAGTCGTTATCCACCGCTCGCACCGTGGTGACAGTGTAGCCCACACCAACATTGCGCGGTACGTGGATTTCAGCCGTATCATTTTGCAGAAGAGGCAGAACAATGACGGGTATGTTATCGTTAACGTCCAGAACGCTGATGCGCACCGTTGCGTTGCTCTCCAGGTGCGGTGATCCGGCATCCCGGGCAAGAACCTTGAAATCAAAATATTTGATTTGCTCATAGTTGAACGACCTCACCGCATATATGGCTCCGTTAGCGGCGTTGACATTTACGTAAGTATTGACATCGCCGCCGCTCACGTTGGAATTAATGATGCTGTAGTACACCGTGCCGTTCTGGCCCAGATCCGGGTCATGCGCTAGGACTGAACCCAAGAACTCGCCGGGAATGTTATTCTCTGGTATTTGGAGAAGGTACACGGCCTGGGTAAAACGCGGCACGTTGTCATTCTCATCCAGAATTTTCACGGTAAAGGATTTGGTCGAGTTGAGGGGTGGAACGCCATTGTCTCTGGCCACAATGGTGACGTTGTACTCGTCTTGCGCCTCTCGGTCCAGCGGTCTGTCTGTCACCACCGTGTAGAAGTTGTCATAGTTCTCCTCCAGTTTAAAGGGGACGTTACCCAGCACTCTGCATTGAAGCTGCCCGTTCCTGCCGGAGTCCTTGTCTGTGACACGAACCAGCGCAATCACAGTGCCCGGAGGTGCCGCTTCGCTGATGGCTCCCTGTCTCACGGACACGAAGCCGATAGAGGGCCAGTTATCATTCCTGTCCAGCACTTTAACGGTGACTTTACAATGACCGGGGATGGGATTGGGTCCGAGGTCTTTCGCCTGGACGTCAATCTCGATCACCGGACTCTCCTCGTAGTCTATTTCGCCCTGAATCTTTATGACCCCTGTTCTGGAATCTATTGAGAACAGCTCTCGGATTCTCTCTGGGGCGTAGCCGCTGAAAGAATAGACGACCTGTCCATTGTTGCCTTCGTCGGGATCCGTGGCGTTCAAATTTATCAGGACTTTACCCGCAGGTGAATTTTCGGGAATTTCTACAACGTAGGAGGGCTGGTCGAACACGGGGCTGTTGTCATTTGAATCGATCACTTTAACGTTGATCTGCATGGTACCCGACCTTGGATACTCTCCGCCGTCAGTGGCCGATAATATGAGAGTGTGATGGCTTCGCTCCTCCCGGTCCAGTGGCCTTTGAATAACCAATTCCGGGAACTTGCTTCCATCCCCTCGGGATTTTACCTCCAAGGAAAATAGATTGTAGTCGTCGCGTGTTATCTGATAGGTTTTCAGTCCATTTTCACCCGCATCGGGATCGTGCGCGCTGGTCAAAGGAAAACGCGTTCCCGGAAGGGCGTTTTCAGATATATCAATATCAATCTGATCCGAAGGGAACGCCGGCGAGTTGTCGTTAATGTCTTGGATGTCTATTTTAATCATGCAGATCTCCTTGTCGTTGGCAAACACTTCCATCGAGAGCTGGCACTTGGGGTTTCTCTTGCACAAGGTTTCTCTGTCGATGCGTTGCTTGGTGTACAGTAGTCCACTTTGGGGGTCAACGTTGATGAGATGCGGTGCCGAATTCTCCAGAACCCTGAAGTTGGCTTTCTTTCCTTGCCCTGCCGGACCGGTTTGCTCCAGTCCAAGTCTGGCATCTTTGGCAATGTTCCCAATGACAGTTCCCGGACCTTGTTCTTCTGGGACAGAGTAAGTCAAGTTTTTCAATGTCAGGGCCTGAGCCCATAAGAGGAGGAAAAAGAAAATGGAAAGATGCATCCCCACTCTGAAGTCGGGGCAAAAACGGGGACGAGGGGGGGTGGTTCTTTCTCGTCCGCCTGTGACCTGTTGATGTGTTGTTAAATCTGGCAATTATGACTCGGGATCAAATGAAGAGTCCTGTTCATCTGGTGAGGTCTTGACATCGGTCTCGGTAGATTGCCTTTGATCGGTTGCGCTCCTCCTCTGCCTCTCCCAGCGATGTGCGGCGCCGCCGAATGCCTAATTCATATTCCGCGGAGCACTCGGCGAACTCATCTGAGCAATAATCAGGAGCCGCTCTCCAAATTGAACACTCGTTGGGAGCAAAAATGGATAACCACCTAGAAGAAAGACACAAACAAACATGGACGTGATCCGAATGTCACTTTGTTGGTGGAAGGTAGACGGAAAATATTGGAAATTCTACCCGGGACGAAATGAAATCGACCAATGAGCCAACATTGAAACCGGGCTCGTATGTAATTCATCTCCACAATTATGGGTGGAGCTTGCCAATTAGTTAACCTTGGGAAGACTCCCTCCTCTCTCTCTCTCTCTCTCCTCACACACTAAACAGTTCTTATTCACGAATAAACAACAATTCCCCTTGAATGTCTCCACTTACATCGAGAGCCAGTCGGACTTTCTAGCCGTTCATGAAAAAAAAAAAAAAAAAATCAGGATGAAAGCCGTCTTAACTTTAATGATATGGTGACTATTACCGACATACAACCGGAGATGGCCTATTGTCATGGTTATTCGAACAAGTGAGTAGAAAATGAGCCTCTTACACGCATTAACAAATCCACATAATCCGGATATTTCAAATGAGCCTCATAAAAATTCCAAAAACGAGCTGCCAGCCATCAGCGCAACCGTGTAATTCTCTCCTCTGGTGCTCTGTGTCTTTCTCTGCAAAGACTCAACTGGAAAAGCTGTTGCACCGCATGCTGCCTTCAAATAGAAAAACAGCTTTCGAAATCCAGAGACAAGCACTCCCAAAAAAAAACATGATTTCAAGGCAGACAAACAAACACATAGAAAGGATCACCTACCCATATTAGTTGAAATATTAATCCCCAAAAGATGACAAATATAAAGATCCAAAGTCAGTTCCTCACTTTGACCCCCTTGAGCGAGTCTGTCGGTTTGCAGGCGACACTGCACCGCAGTGTAAATAAATTCAAACGGCTTCAGAAAAGTCTGACTGGGATGTCAATGATGAGGATGCAGGTGGGGGGTGTAACGGGGTTGCGCGTGGGGTTGCTTCGCCTTTTGCCGACCTTCGTTCAACAAACGATGGACATCCAGATGTTTTTTTAGGTAAAGGTAAAGATCCAAAAAGGAGTAAAGGGCAAACGGTCAGCGGGATGTCCAAAAAAAGGGTTCCACTCAGCAACAGCGGTGTGGTAGTGGTGTCCTTGTCCGGCGTCCTCAAGCAAAGTGCGGCTGAGCGAAGAGGCAACAGTTCGTCTGCATACTTGCCGTCGAAAAGAGTGAGTTGTTGCGTTATGCCAAGCACGCCGTTTTCTCCAAAGTATGTTATGCACGTTTGGAACAGGGTACCGGAGTACATGAGCTGCTCCGAGCAAAGAATGAAGTCCGCGCACGGAAGGGCTCCGCATTAAAATGTTGCCTGCGCTCGCCAGGCAGCCAATCGCTTTCGGGAGGAGGAGAAAAGAAGGAGGGATTCAAAACGCAAAGCACCAGCACGGACTGCAAATGATGGGGGGCTCGTTGGCCACCCTCACGGTGTGTTATTTTTCAAAAAAAAAAAAAAAAAAAAAACGAACGGCTGAAAGAAGAAAGAAAGAAAAAACTGCAGCTCGTTACTCGTTGAACTTCATTGTTGTTACGATGCAGGAAGCCAGCAGGTGTCCGTGAAGCCGTTAGTAAACGAGAAAAGCATTTCAGTGTCGCTCTTTCAACACTTTTGGAAACGTTCACTTTTTTTTAATCTCTGTCGTTTTACAGCGAAAGAGGAAATATTTTATTCAAATCTTTTTTACAAAGTTATTTTCTGTTTATTTCATTTTACTAACTTCATTTTTACGATGCAGGAAGCCAGCTGGTGTTCGTGAAGCCGTTAGTGAATGAGAAAAGCATTTCAGTGTCGCTCTTTCAGCACATTTTGAAACATTCGCTTTTGTTTAAAAAAAATCTATTGTTTTACAGCAAAATAGTCAATATTTTATTTAAACAATTTTTGTAAAGTGATTTTCGGCTTCTTGTTTGTTTGTTTGTTTTTGATGAAGAAGCTATTTAAATGAAACGTGGCCTGGAAACTACGGAAGAGCATTAGGGCCAGGTTGAAATACAGTAAAGTCTCGTTATATCGATATCGGATATATCGATAGCCCCGGTTATATCGATACTATTTCTATGCACGCACGGAGAAAATTACATGCAAACAGGGTCGGATATATCGATAGTCCCGGTTATATCGATATTTTTTCGGACTCCCTTGAATATCGATATAACGAGACTTTACTGTATATCATTTATTGAGAGATGGGGTATTATATTGAGAAAAAAACAGTCACAATTTAAAATAGATTTAAAGTGACAAATTAGCTATATTCAAAGTGACAAATTTGCTCGATCTAAAGTCACAAATTTGCTAGATTCAAACTCGCAAATTTGCTGGATTTAAAGTCACAAATTTGCTAGATTCAAACTCGCAAATTTGCTGGATTTAAAGTCACAAATTTGCTAGATTGAAACTCGCATTTTTTTTTTTAAGTGAGTGTGGGTGGTTGAGTTTACCTTCGTCGAATGTAATTAAATTCATCAGCTCTTGATGGTAAACGAAAGGCACATAATCTCAAGGTGTTCATTTTACTGTAATGGCAACATCCAGTAACGAACGCTCTGTAAAGTGAACATCCGTCATTTGGTCACAAATATTGTTTTTTAATGCAGAAAGCAGGACATGCAAGACTGATCTTCCAAAGCTTTCTGTGGTAATAGAAGAATATGATTTGTTGAGAATATGTGGAGCCTGGATGTGATAGGACGGGGGGTGTCAAACTGTGGGCCACATTGTACTTAAAATACGTGTGATTTTGTCAAAGAATGGTTCATCTCATCCAAACATTACAAACAGAATGTTGAGAAAAATTCCAGATTTGGAAAAAGAGAAGACTGTCCCTGGGCAGAAGCTGATGGCAGATAGGCTAACCCTCCTTCCGACAGTCCTTATGGAATGTGACTCTCCTTCCGACGTCTTGCCACTCCATTCCATCAAGCCGTCAACGACCGTCACAAAGGTCAATAAAACCACTTTATTATACAGACAGTTTATTTATTTCATTCAATACCATAAGACATTTATTATAGATAAAATAAAGTATATTTTTTTTGTACTTTTAAGGCTTATTTAGTAGAAAATTATGTTTTATGGGGACCTGGGAACGGATTATTCTCATTTTAATTGTTTCTTATGGGAAATTAATGTTTGGAAGACACGCTTTTTTGCCAAAATGTCCTCCTAATGATGGAATGGCGCTCATCCATGAAATCCGCCCGAGGGATCGAGACACTCGGTTGTCAATCTTTTTGACCTGTCATCCTTGACGGGAGCGAGCGACAAGCGTCGGAATCCTTCATGAAGTGTCATGGCGGCGCCGGCGCATTATTCAACAGTTGTTGATGTACAAATGCCACGTTGTCGTCGTCGTCGTTGATAAGCGCCGAAAGTAAATGTCACGTCGCTGTCCCCGATCTGCATCGAAGGCGTGCGTTGAAACATGAGACCTCGTGACCCCCTGCGAGGCCTCGGGGAATTTCCAAACTCGCATAAGTGGACATGAGAAGGCGAGCTGCGACGCTGCGACGCGATTTTTACAACGTGATTAGCATCTGGTGGGACGGGAAAGAAAAGAAGCAAGCACAAAATCCGTCCATTGAACCTTGAATGAATGAAATCACGTCATCGGTTTTCCTTTCTATCATATTGATGCTTTTTTTTCCCCAGTGCGATACTTTGAGGCACATTGGAGGAATTACTAGTAATGACTTTTCCCCTCAGAAATTAAACCAGCGATTAGCAGATTTGTTTTGTCATGTACATATATATATATATATATATCTCTGTCTCTCTCTCTCTCTCTCTCTCGCTATTTATCTCTCTCTATTTCTATCTCTATCTCTCTCTCTCTTGATATCTCTCTCTAGTTCTCCCTCTCTCTCTCTCTCGCTCTCTCTCTCTAAAACTAGATCTATCCATCCATCCATCTCTCTCTCTCTCTCTCTCTCTCTCTCTTTCTCTCTCTCTATTTATCTCTCTCTCTATTTATCTCTCTCTCTATTTCTATCTCTCTCTCTATTTTTCTCTCTCTCTCAACGTCTCTCTCTCTCTCCATCTCTCTCTCGCTATTTATCTCTCTATTTCTATCTCGTCCTCTCTCTCTCTCTCTCTCTCTCTCTCTAAAACTAGATCTATCTATCCATCCATCCATCCATCTCTCTCTCTCTCTCTCTCTCTCTCTCTCTCTCTCTCTCTCTCTCTCTCTCTCTCTCTCTGTCTCTCTCTCTCTCTCTCTCTCTCTCTCTCTCTCTCTCTCTCTCTCTCTCTCTCTCTCTCTCTCTATTTCTCTCTCTCTCTCTCTCTCTCTCTCTCTCTCTCTCTCTCTCTCTTTGTCTAATTTATCTCTCTCTATTTATCTTTCTCTCTCTCTCTCAATCCCTCTCTCTTTATTCCTCTCCCTCTATCTCTATCTCTCTTTTTCTATCACTCTGTCTATCTCTATTTACCTATATTATATTGATAGCTAGCTAGCTAATAGATAGCCAGCTAGATAGCTAATAGCTAGCATATAGATAACAAGTAGATAGCTAGTTAGGTAGCCAGCTAGATTGGTTTACGTAGCGCTCTAACAACAGCGGAAGCTTGAACAAAGCGCTAACATAGAAGTAAAAGAGAAATGCTGTCCCTTGTGGAAGTGCAAAAACATCGCCAAAAACAAGCGCTTTATTGGCACCCAAGCATGAAAAAAAAAAATTGGGGAATTTTGTTTGTTTCTTTGTTCCTACCACAAATGCAAGCACGGGGATGGACAACAATGCTTGGTCCGTCTGTAAACTTTGCATCCCTCCGCCACCTCAGACGAAAACATAACACGGCTGACATTTCCATCGGATTCTTTTTTTTTTTTTTGTTCTTTAGCTGCAAAATGTCACCTGTTCGACATCTCTCCCACATCTTTTTTTCGCCCCTCGTTACAATCGAAATCTGTAGCAGTTGCACATGATGGTGTCATCACAAGCGAGTTGTTGTGTAACACTTTGGATGTTGTCTCATGGCAGGCTGACACCGCGTACTGTACACTATTTGACATTTACACAAGCAAAAAAAAGAAAACACGTATAATTTGGTTGTGTGAAGTACTGGCAGAGCGAGCACGAAGAAAACAACTTCCCACACTTTTTCGTTTGCTCGCCGTCTGTCTTGACGTGTCATTTTTAAACTCTCTCTATATATATATGGCAACAACCATCACAAAGCTAAATAAATCAACTTTATTATACAGTACAGTTTATTTACTTCATTATAATACCATAGCACATTCATTATACATAAAAAATGTATATTTTTTGTAGTTTTAAGGCTTAGAAAATTGAAAAGTCGAAAATTATGTTTTATGGGGACCGAGGAACGGATTATTCTCATTTTAATGGTTTCCTATGGGAAATTAATTTTTGGGAGACACACTTTTTGCCATACACACTCTGTCTGGGAAACAATTAAATTCGTAAGCCAAGGTATAAATATATATATATATATATATATATATACAGTAAATTCTGGTTATATCGATATCGTTTATATTGATAATACTGCTTATTACGACACTATTATCTATAATTTGTTCCGTTTAGTACGATTCCTGGCTTTTACGATAATCCGGTTACTACGGTGCTCTTGTTCATCTCCCGCCGGCCATTTTGCTATCTTTATATCGATACACGCCATTGGCCTCGCCATTGGTCGACTTGGTCACGTGACTTGGTCACGTGAGTTTGTTACGTGAGCAGCTCCCGCGTAGCAGACGCCATTTCCATTTTTAGACGCTAGCTCGCGTGTAGCGGACGAGATTGAAGTGTTTGTGTTAAAATGGGTAGCAGAAGAAGATTGATGACTTTTTTAAATTGCATACATAATACAGTAAGATGTAAGCAAGAATTTTATGTGCCATTTTGAGGCAACATTGGGGGAACATCTCTCACCCGAAAAATAAGAGGCACAAAATGGCAAGCTCCGTTTCTTATATGGCGCTTGGATGCCCTCTTTTGGTGGCTTTTGTTAATGCAGTTCGGCGCAGGACGGATATATCGACATCACAAAGCTAAATAAAACAACTTTATCATACAGTACAGTTAATTTCTTTACTTACAATACCATAGCACATTTATTAAACATAAAATAATGTATATTGTGTGTAGTTTTAAGTCTTATTTAGTAGAAAATTATGTTTTATGGGGACCTGGGAACGGATTATTCTCATTTTAATGGTTTCCTATGGGACATTAATGTTTGGAATACACACTTTTCGCCTTACACACTCTGTCTGGGAACGAGCTTTTTGATTTATAAACATTAAATTTGCGAACTGAATTGGTTCCCAGACAGAGTAAGGCGAAAAGTGTGTATACCAAATATTAATTAGCCATAGGAAACCATTAAAATGAGTTTAATCCGTTCCCAGGTCCCCATAAAACATAATGTTGTACGTTCTGATTTTAATCTAATTCGAAATAAAGAGCTGACCATGGCCTCTGGCAATGTTTTTTACTTTCTTCTAAACCAATATGGATATATTGCATTATATTTTGGACAGCCGCCCTCAGTTCAAGATCGTATAACTCCAGACCCGTATAATTTAGGAATTAACTCATTTTTGTCTGATGACAGAAGATAGTTTTTTTACACTGTATTGAATGTTATCCTAAAAGTCAATAGTCTGTGGGTCCTGGAATTCAAGTGACAATGACAAAAACCCTAGCACTGGAGTGCACACATTTTTGCGCATCGTCTGGCAGTGAATGAGTTAATATCCTACTCATGCGGGAAGAATGTATTTATTGTCTTCTTTTGCTGGCTGTCTGGTTCTTTTTCTTGGCGTCCTTTTCCACAACTATATAAGGGCATTCGACTGCATGCCGGTGTAACGAGACAATGCTATGAAGGTCATTTTTAAGGGGAGATGATGGAGGGGTGGGGGGGGGGTGTTGACTTTTCTTGGTAGTACTGAAGAAGTATGTTATACCATACAATAGCTATCTAGCTGGCTGGCTAGCTATTCACTATCTATTGACTCACTAGCTAGCGTTCTATCTATTTGCCTTACTATTCTATTTGAGTTACTTCCAGGTTGAGTGACCACTGGCGCGTGTGGCTGCCGCTGCTCACCCGCAGAAAAGCTTATCCTGTGATTGTAAAGTGACCTTGAGAGTTTTGGAAGGTGCTTAGAAATTAAATCTATTATTATTATTATTGTATATCTAGCTAGCTAGCTAGCTAGCTGTATATCTGGGTAGCTATGTACCTGGCTAGCTGTATATATTTCTAGTTGGCTGGCTAGCTATCTAGCTAGTTATATATTGGCTATCTATTAGCTAGATAGCTAGTTTTCTATCTATTTGAGTTACATCCGGGTTGAGTGAATGCTGGCGCATGTGGCTGCCGCTGCTCACCCACTGAAAAGCTAATCATGTGACTGTAAAGTGACCTTGAGAGTTTTGAAAGGCGCTCAGAAATGAAATGTATTATTATTATTATTATTATTATTAATTGAAAAATAGGAAGACATTCCTGACATTTCAAAGTTTGGGAGTCAATTAGTGAGATGGTAGCCTGAGATTGGGAAATAATGTGTGTTGTAAAACAGTCCCGAATGGACTTTAGGCTTTTATTGTTATTGTTATATTTTGGTTTCACTCCTGGTTTCAAATCAATTTGATCTGGCTAGCTAGCTAGCTACCTATCTAGCTATTCACTAACTGGCTGGCCTGCTATCTAGCAAGGTATCCGTTGGCTATCGATTGGCTGGCTGGCTGGCTGGCTATCTATTCACTATCTAGCTGGCCGGCTATCTAGCTACATATCTATTGGCTATCGATTGACTAGCTAGCTAGATTTCTATCAATTTGAGTTATTCCAGGTTTTTCACTCAACCTGGCCGGCTCATATTGCAATCTATTAGCTAGCTATCTATGAATTATCTATTAGTTAGCTAGCTAACTTTCTATCTATTTGCGTTATGCCGAGTTGAATGAACACTGGCTCATGTTGCTATCTATTAGCTATCTAGCTAGCTGTTTGCTATTAGTTAGCTAGCTAGCTAACTTTAAACAGATTCTTTTCTTACAGACAGTGTATTGTAGGTGTTTGAAATACCTGACATGTTTAAAATTAGATATTATTAATTCGCCTGAAAAAAAATGTGACTAAACCCGGCTACGTTGATGTAAATAGTTTGGAGAAATATCCCTCCCCATCGACCCGGTTGATGACTTTCCAAAGGGCAATCCGCATGCGTCGGGCTGCCATTTTATGATATATTTGTTATGATGGTGACCAGCTGTGAACTGCTAGCGTATTTACTCCGTCAGACGCGGAGGAAATGTGCGCGACAGGAGCCACTTAGAGTCGACCTTTACCTCAACTGCTTTGCTTTGCAACTTCAAGTAAATAGAAAAGAAGAAGGAGAAGCTGACAAAGATCGAACGTGAAGCCAAATATGGCATCTGGTTAGCATCCGTGACTTAGCGTTAGCTTTTAAAAGTTTTCCAGATATTGGTTGTATGGAGGTTTACAAAGGTAGGTTGGGCGGGGCGTTCGTATTTTTAGAAACCGATTGATGAAAAATACATTTGTGTACCGTGGACAAATTGGCTTTTTCGTGTTTATTATGTTTTTTAAAGTGCCTTGAATGCTGGGTCCAAGATGACATTAATTTCATGTGTGCTGCATGTCATGGATATTAGCATATTTGACAATAAAGCTGACTTTGACAGTAGGGATATATACATATACAGTAAAGTGTCGTTATATCGATATTGGTTATATCGATAGTACTGCTTATTACGATACTATTTCTATGAACGCAAGAAGAAAATTTACAGGCCGCAGGAGCGGATATATCGATAGTCCGGTTATATCGATATTTTTTCCGACTCCCGAGAATATCGATATAACGAGACTTTACTGTATATACACAGTGATACTTCGGTTTACGAACCCCTTGGCTTACGAACTTTTCGGTTTACGAACGTTACATTTATGAAAATTTTACCTTGGCATACAAACTATTTTTCAAGATACACACGGAACGCAACTTGATGCAAAAGCTATCAACCCAGCTAAACACAACACAATTGATGAGGAACAAGGTAAAATTACGGCAGAGAAAGCGCCTACAAGGGATCATTCCTCAAGATGGTGAAAGAAGAAGGCTGCGTTACGTAAGAACACTTTATTATATAGTACAGTTTATTTCTTAATATGAGTGAATGCTGGCGCATGTGCCTGCCGCTGTTCACCCGCAGAAAAAAACGATTTTGTGACTGTAAAGTGACCTTGAGAGTTTTGAAAGGCGCTTTTAAATTAAATGTATTATTATTATTATTATGATAATAAAGTAAATTCTCTGAGAATAACATTTGCCTTGTCTATAAAAGTCAGTGTGTGCAAGAGGAGTCATGGAGGACGACAGAGGTTCATTTGAGATCCGCCCGTCGCCATGACATCCAGACTGACCCGAGTGACTGCTGACCAGATGTGGACGCTTTGATCAAGTGGAGCGCTGTCAGACCACCCACTTGAACTGACATAAGCTGGAAGACCTCAGCGTATTACAAGGCGGGGGGTCCACCGGGGACCATGGAGACACTTCACAGTAATAAACTCATCGGGGGACAGACGGATACACCTGTTCGCCACAGGGTGAGGAAGACGGACGCAGGCTACAAAGAATGATGGGATCTATCATCAAATAGGCAAGGGGGCATTGCCGGTGATGTGAAAAGTATAACAAGAATGGAAATGACGACAATCTTCCACCACTCATTTCACGAGAAAATCTTATCGAAAGAAAATTGATGCTTTGAAAGGGGGAGTAAAAGAATCTATTTTCATATAACAGCAAAACCCGTCACTAAATCGCCATGGTGGGGTGAGGTTCAATTTGGATCGTTCTTACAACCGACCCCTTAGGCAACATAGGCCTAGTTATGCTGATGATACCAGAGCAAACGGGGCAATTAGTCGTACACCCCATACTCAGTCAGGACAATAGAAGTAAGCAGTGTAGCCGCAGGGAGTAGTCCTCTGCTCCCCCAACCTGAGAGCAGGGACCAATCATAGCAGAGTCTGGCACCGCCACGTAAGGACAATAGGGATATATATAGGGCCAAAACTACCAGCAAACATACGGACTCGTCACCAACTCAAAAAACAAGACTTCCGGAATATTCAGCGCGAGTCTTAAAAGGTAAAATATAGCTATATGCGGTGGAATCTTTGTAAAATATGCTCAGTAGAAGCCATTTTACAAATTATGGACACAACTTGTCCGGAGACGTTGGTTGTCCTTTAAAGAGACAGGCTGACGACAGAGAGTGAGAAAATGGATAGAAAACAATGAAATTTTGACTGGTTTAAACATGGTAGTTCGAAGGCAGAGTGTAGACTGCAAGGTTAAAATACCCCATCAATCAGGCTCCACAATCAACCCCCACAAGCCATTTGTAAACTTGATGCAAAAGGCGACCAACCCAGCTAAACAGAACACAATTGATGAGGAACAAGGTAAAATGATGGCAAAGAAAGCACCGACAAGGGATCATTCTCAAGATGGTGAAAGAAGAACGTGAAAGAAGAGAGCTACGTTCCTCATCAAGTGTTTAATGCTGATGAAAGCGGCCACTCTATTCCATCAAGCCATCGACGGCCATCACAAAGGTAAATAAAACAACTTTATTATACTAATGTTAAGCAGATTCCTTACTTACAGACAGTCTGTAAGTAAGGAATCTGCTTAACATTAGTTATCAAGTAGACAGGATGAATTTAGTACAACGAAAACTTTATTATACACTACAGTTTATTTCTTTAAGCATAATACCATAGCATATTTATTATAGATAAAATAAGGTCTATTTTGTGTAGTTTTAAGGCTTATTTCATAGAAAATTATGTTTTATGGGGACCTGGGAACGGATTATTCTCATTTCAATGGTTTCCTATGGGAAATTCATTTTTGGGATAGACACTTTTCGCCTTACACACTCTGTCTGGGAACCAATTAAGTTCGTAAGCCAAGGCTATTGATGACTCCATTCCCCTCTGTCATGATGCCCATCACAAATAGCCGTAAATACAAAAAACAAGTATCCCACACATCAGTATCACCCATCAAGCAAAAGGATGCTTTTTTCACAGATGAGGCAAATGAAAGGTCTTTTTTTCTTTCCCTTTAGCCTTCTGTTTGAAATTTCAGACTCCCCCGTCCCTCCCCACACACACACAATGCGTCCAGGTGATATCAAAGCAGCTGAAAGCAAAACAGAGCGAAACCCCCCTTCACGAGCATGGCGCTATGCTTTTCCTCCGTGCTGAATCGCAACCATTGGAGATGGAAATCAAATTCATCACAGCTGCAATCATGTTCGTAGGCAGTCAGAGTCGAGGTGTGCGCAACGGCTATTTCGAGGTGATGGGCATGGTGGTTTTACAATGTTTTTCACATGAAAAACAACATACATACTGTGATAACTTGGCTTATGAACTTAATTGGTTCCCAGACAGTGTGTAAGGCGAAAAGTGTGTATCCCAAAAAATAATTTCCCATAGGAAACCATTAAAATGAGAAGAATCTGTTCCCAGGTCCCCATAAAACTTAATTTTCTACTTTTCTCAACCTTAAAACTACACAAAATATACCTTATTGTATGTATAATAAATGCGCTTTGGTATTAAGATGAAAGAAATAAATTGTACTGTACAGTAAAGTCCTTTTATTGACCTTTGTGATGGTCGTCGATGGCTTGATGGAATGGATAGCTTTTTGCATCAAGTGTCTCAAGGAATTCTGGGTTGTGCATCTTAAAAGTGATATTGCAACAGATGCAGGAAGACACACTAGAAACTTCATTAATAGCTGCTTCCCTTGCTTGTCTTTTCATTTCAAATTGAACTGATGGCTACTGCGGGTTATTTGTGGAGCCTGATTGATGGGATATTTTAACCTTGCAGTCTACACTCTGCCTTTGAACTATCAAAGTTGAAACAAGTCCAAATTTCACTGTTTTCTATCCATTTTGACACTGTGTCTGTCGGCCGCCTATCTCTTTAATGTGTAAATCACCTCCCCTCACTGCTGCGTTCTTGACCAATCACGTGGCTTCAACCGAAGACTGGGGGCGGGGAATGGAGGACAAAAACAAGCCGGCTGCCATTTTCTTGTTAGGAGAACGGGCTCGTTCGCGACTGACACATCCCTCATTGTGGCGCTCCGTGTTTATCCCGAAAAATAGTTCGTACAACAGGTAAAATTTTCATAAATTTCAAGTTCGTAAACCGAAAAGTTCGTAAGCGAAGGGGTTCGTAAACCGAGGTATCACTGTACGTCTGTGTAAGCTCTCAGTCGTACAGGAGTGGTCCTTTGGAGCTGACCAAAATACTTCTTTATGTATTCATTCATTCATTCATTCATTTTCCGATAGCTATTCACTGCATCACACAACGTTCCTGCCACTTGCCTCATTACCACGTACGTCAACTAAACAGTTTTTTTGTCCGCTCCGCAGCTATAAAAAAAAAGCTTGTTACTTTGACATCAAAAGGAGCTTGTATATCTTTGACTGGCAATAAATGTTTTGCATTCACTCAAGATCTGAGGTGGTTATTGACTTCCAATAGACGGTGCGGGGAAGGGGGGGGGGGCTAAAAAAGTACCACCAGTCAGTTCAGAGCCCTTCATGTTGAGGGGGGCGGAGTCAAATCGCCCTGCATAGTCAACCCAACAACATGATTGGATCTATTAGCTATCTATCCAGCTAGCTAGCCTTTACAGAAGCACCTGTATTTTGTTTTTCTACTTATTTCTTTCCTTTCCTCTTCCTTTTACTGCTGTCTTACTTCTGGGTAAAATGAACGCTGGCGCGAATGGCTGCCGCTGCTCACCCGCACACAAAAAAAATCCAGTGACTGTAAAGTGTCCTTGAGAGTTTTGAAAGGCGCTGAGGAATTAAATGTATTATTATGATGATGATGATGATGATTATTATTATTAGTATTATTATTATTATTATTATTATTATTATTATTATTATTATTATTATTATTATTATTATTATCATCTAGCTAGCTGGTTAGCTGGCGATCTATTAGCTATATATTGGTTATCTAGCTAGCTGGCTATCTGTTGGCTATCTAATAGCTAGCTAGATGACTGTAGAGTGACCTTGAGAGTTTTGAAAGGCGCTTACAAATAAAATGTATTATTATTATTATTATTATTATTATTATTATCATCTAGCTAGTTGGTCAGCTGGCGATCTATTAGCTATCTACTGGCTAGCTACCTAGCTAGCTGGCTATCTGTTGTCTAATAGCTAGCTAGCTAGCTTCTTATTTATTTGAGTTATTCCGGGTTGAGTGAACGCTGGCGCATGTGGCTGCCGCTGCTCACCCACAGAAAAACTGATGCGGTGACTGTAAAAGTGACCCTGACAGTTTTGAAAGGCTCTCACAAATAAAATGTGTTATTATTATTATTAGTGTTATTATTAATCTTATTACTACTATTATTACTAGCGTTATTACTACGATTATTACTACTATTATTATCATTATTACTATTATTGTTACTACTATTATTGTTAGTACTATTATGACTATTATTATTATTAATATTATTAGCATTATTATTATCCAGTGGAAGAATAATCCGTACGCGTGTGTGTATATTTAGTGTGTGTTCTTTGAAAGTTACCATTCAAATATTTGACTCTTTGTCTATCAATTTAGTTTGAGGGGCAGATCATAGACATGGTCGGTGATGAATAGATTTGAACAGGCCAGTGATTTAGCATGATGGCACCCTAGCGTGTTGTGAGAAAACCGATCTATCCAATTCCACTGACTGCCTGGAGATGAGCTAATTCCATTTCTTTCATCAATCTATGGCAAGAGATAGTGAAAGCCAGAACAATCCTTTTAGGTGGCAGACGAAACAACCATCTTGCGTTAGCCACACTGCCTTTCACGCAAGATGGCCTCCTTTGGGAGGAATATTCATCCGCTTTCTGATCAAATAAACAGGCCCGGATTTGACAGTGACTGGGTCCATTTGTGTGTCAAGTGAAAAGAGTTCATTCTTTCTGTTATGTTGTGTTTTGGAGGGTTGGAAAACGGCATGGCAACAAATGCGGAGGGGAGCTTGGCCTTGAGGCAGCGCCACCAAAGTGTGAATTCAATATCATTATAAAGGCTGGAATGAAATTCTGAAGTCACTATTTATATGCCATGACACGATAATAGCAGATTTTCATTTCATTTCATTGACTTTAACGAAAAAGGATAGACGCACAAGTTAGTGCACTGGCTAGCTAGGTACAATAGATAGCTAGATAGCTATCTCGATACTCCATAGTATCTTGAGACACATTGTTTTTATACAGCTAGCTAGGTTTTTATATAGCTAGCTAGGTTTCCTAGCTAGATAGCTAGCTAGGTAGATAGATAAATAGCTGTATGATACAGATAAGCATGAATAGTTATATATGTATATTATGGTTATATAGCTAACTATCTAGCGATCGAACCAGCTAGATAGTATATTGTGATATGTTGTTTCTATAGATAAGTAGGTTCTTGGCTAGCTAGCTAGCTAGGGAGATAGATAGGTAGGTAGGTGGGTGAGTGGGTGGATAGATAGATGGACAGATGGATAGATGGATGGATGGATGGATGGATGGATGGATGGATGGATGGATAGAGAGAGAGCAAGAGATAGCCAGCTAGCCCGCCAGCTAGCTCGCCAGCTAACTCACCAGCAAGCTCGCCAGCTAGCTCGACAGCTAGCTCGACAGCTAGTTTGCCAGCTAGCTCGCCAGCTAGCTCGTCAGCTAGCTCGACAGAGAGGCAGGCAGACAGACAGATAGATAAAGAATAAAATCTAATGTAGCGGGACAAATAAGGAAACTGAGACATGAAGGTGCTTCCTGTTTGACCATGGCAAGTAATTTGTAAAGTGTAAATATCGTGCGAAAGAAAAGTCGTGTAATGGGAGTGAAAGAAAAATGACATGATGGATTATATTTTCGTAATTTCCAAATTCACATACAAAGAAATGCATTTTATTTTTGTACGCTTTTCAAATATTTATTGAACATACGCCGTCGCCAATGGTGTCCGGGAGTAATGTTATACAGTAAAAACTAGGTTTACGAACCCCTTGGCTTAAGAACTTTTTAGTTTACGAACGTGACATTGCTGAAAATTTTACCTTGGCATATGAACTATTTTTCGGGAAACACACAGAGCCCCAAAATGAGTGATGTGTCATTCGCGAACGAGCCAGTTCTCCTGACAAGGAAATGGTGGCCGACTGTTTTGTCCTCTATTCCCCGCCCCCAGTCTTCGGTTAAAGCCACGTGATTGCTCAAGAACCCAGCAGTGAGGTGTGGGGGGGTTAAACATTAAAGAGACAGGCAGACAGAGAGTGAGAAAACACACACATGAAAGGGAGAGGACAGAGCTTGAAACAAAAAAAAGGAAAAGTGAAAAAAAAACAAGTACAATGGTGAGAAAATGGAGAGAAAACAGAGTGTAGACTGCAAGGTTAAAATATCCCATCAATCAGGCTCCACAAATAACCCGCACAAACCATCTGTACACTTGATGCAAAAAGCTATCAACCCAGCTAAACAGATCACAATTGATGAAGAACTAGATACAATTATCACAAAGAAATCACCTACAAGGGATCATTCCTCAAGATGGTGAAAGAAGAAGGTTACGTTCCTCATCAAGTGTTTCATGCTGAGGAAAGCGGACACTCCATTCCATCAAGCCATTAACGACAATCACAAAGGTAAATAAAATTACTTTATTGTACAGGACAGTACAATAAAGTTATTTTTTAATTACAATACCATAGCGCATTTATTATACATAAAATAATGTATATTTTGTGTTGTTTTAAGGATTACAAAATTAGAAAATTATGTTTTATGGGGACCTGGTCACGAATTATTCTCATTTTAATGGTTTCCTTTGGAAAATTAATTTTTGTGATACACTTTTCGCTTTACACACTCTGTCTGGGAACCAATTAAGTTCGTAAGCCAAGGTATCACTGTATCAGGAAATGCAGAATGATCTTAAAGGTTACCCCAATCATTTATTCTGGCAGCAAAGGTGAAAAGGACCATTTGAGAAACAATTCCTTTGCTGCCGTAGCGTGTCATGAATGATTGCCCAAGTTTGCTTGGTCATCCGCACTCACTCACTCGTTCAACGGTCTCCATTTTTTTTTTGTCCAGTGATGTCACCAGCCTTCTTGATGAGTTTATTGATCCGTTTTGCTGCTCCCCTCAGCAGACGGCTGTAAAGTACTTGACACTTACAAGTCCGACATTTTGCCGCACACACTATAGAAGGATCTCAGTTTGTTCAGGAAATACAGTCTGCTCAGTAATTTCCTGTCAACAGCACCCATGTTGGTGCTCCAATCCGCACTAATAAAAAAAAAAAAAGTTGGAGTTGAACTTACTCAACTTTATTTCATCACGTGGTTGTACAAAGTAGAATTACATTTTTTTGGGAAACTGTAAATCATTTTTTCCACCTGCTTAATCAAATATAATTGACTAATTTCAACACGCCATTGTTCCACTTTTGGTTTCACGTTGACTCCCAATTTAAAAGACAACCTACACATTTTTTTTGTGTCCTAACTGACATCGGAAAAACGTTTGATAGCATCTAAAATACCAAAAACACGCAGGCTGATATTTTTAGTCAAACGCAAAACACTAATGAAAATGACTTAAAGTGTCCCAAAACTGCCATAAAATGATCTTGGAACTGGCCAGATTCAGAAAGTCCCGCCCCCAAGTCCGTGATGTGACGCCAGGATACTCCTTCACAAACTGCCTCGCTCCAGAATCAAAACAATGGCTTCAGATTGGGAGAAGATGCTTTCTTCTTACTCATCCAGTTATGAATATGATTCAAATAGTTCTGAAGAGGAAAGCATACATGTTTGCAATCCATTCAAGAAGTTCTTCCGTATCAATTCGAGCCGTCTGGACTCCAATGTAGCGCCAAGAAAATGCACAAGATGACGCACAAGCTGCGTTGGAAATGGCCTGATTTGTCCGCCGGGAATTTGTGTCAACTTATTACCTTGTCAACTAGTATCAAATAGTAGTCTTGGTGCAAGACACACCGATTGACTGTGGCATTATTGATGTAGTTTTCCTTCTAATTTCGCCATCAACATGGTGTTTTCAGACGAAAAAAAGTACTCAAAATGCATTGTGTGTCGCTTTCTCGGTTAGGGGCTTTCCTGACGAGATGTCACATCAGGAATGGTCACCAACTCAAAAACAAGACTTCCTGAATACTCAGCGCGAGTCTTAAAAGGTAAACTATAGCTATATGCTGTGGATTCTTTGTCAAATACGCTCAGTAGAAGTCATTTGAAGCCATTTTACAAATGATGGACGCGACATGTCCGGGGGTGTCGGTTGTCCTTTAAGTAGCTGACTTCTGTCATTATTTACCACCAGTAGCTGGCCTTGGATTTCATCTCTAGACCTTCAGTAGTGCTACGTCTGAATCCTTCCAGACTGAAATAAGTGTGGTGTGATTTACTACAAGTCAACTAGAGGCTACCATTAGCCAGGACACACGCAGCAGTGAGTGGGGGGAGGGGTTACAGAAACAGAAACACACACACACACACACACGAAAGGGAGACGACAGAGCTTGAAACAAACAAAACACAAGTGAAATGGTGAGAACATGGATAGAAAACAGTGAAATGTGGACTCGTTTCAACTTTATTGATAGTTCAAAGGCAGGGTGTAGACTGTAAGGTTAAAATATCCCATCAATCTGGCTCCAAATAACCCACACAAGCCATCTGTACAATTTGAAGAGAACATACATGCAAGGGAACCAGCTATTAATAAAGTTTCTAGTGTGTCTGCCTGCATCTGTTGCAATATCACAACTTCTAAGATGTACAACCCAGAGCTCCTTGAGACACTTTATGCAAAAAGCTATCCATTCCATCAAGCCATCAACGACCATCACAAAGGCAAATAAAACCACTTTATTATACAGTACGGTGTATTTCTTTAATTACAATACCATAGCACATTTATTATATATAAAATAGGGAATATTGTGTGTAGTTTTAAGGCTTATATAGTTGAAAAATATGTTTTATGCGGACTTGGGAATCGGATTATTCTCATTTAAATGGTTTCCTATGGGAAATTAATATTTGGAATACACACTTTTCACCTTACACACACTTTTTGGGAACCAAGTAAGTTCATAAGCCAAGGTATCATTGTATTGTGCTTTATTCTATAGTCGCCCCACCGTGCCCCCATTTACCGTAAAACAAATACAGAAATAAGTAGTACTGCAGTATTTGCTTGCCCTTGCCTTTCACAGATTGAGGCCTTCAGTTTGTTCCTCGTTTGAATTTAAGAAGTACATATTGGCTTTGTGTGTAGACGCTGGGGTTTTCTTACATGTGGCACAGGACGTAAAGACGTTGAATACACAAACAGCTAACAAGAGTATCGGGATGAAACAAAACGCAACAAAAAGAAGCACCGTTAGCGCGAAAAGAAGATTGGCAGTGGGTGGAATGGGACTTTGAAAGGTGATTTTCCTGTTTGAAAATGATCAAATGGGATGTCAATAAAAGAAAGAGCGCAGTGGTGAGTCGTCTCCAATGGTGCGCGAACGAAGCACCCGTGTTTTGAAGAACATAGTCGGGAATTGTAAACAGATGTGTTTTTTTTTTAATAAATAAATATGGTACAAAAATAAAGTGAATGGGACAACTTGAAGGATCAGAGGGATCATTAAATTCCAACCGCTTTACGTCTTTTTTTGTTGTTGTTCTACTGGTTGATCTGCTTGCCTCGCTTAAAGGACAACAGACACCAACAGATATCCAGCTAGCTCGCTAGCCAAAAGATAGCTATTAGATAGCCAACGGATATCCTGCTAGCTAGCCAATAGATAGCAATTAGAAAGCCAACAGACAGCCAGCTAGCTAGCTTGTTATTAGATAGCCAACAGATAGCCAGCTAGCTAGCTAGCTAGCCAATATATAGCTAATAGATAGCCATCTAACCAGCCAGCCAACACACATTATGGCCCGCGGCAAAAAAAATGTGAGGGGATTTTCTGCCTGTAATGACACAGTTAAAACAATGAAAATCTGTGACCCAAATAGATAGAAAGCTAGCTAGCTAATAGATAACTAGCTAATCCCCAGCCAGCTAGACCACTAATAGATAGCTAATAGATAGTTAATAGCAAGCTAATAGATAACTAACAGATAGAAAATAGATAGCTATGTAGGTAGCTTGATAGCTAGCTCGACTGTCATAATTTATGATGTAACAGGAATCCTAATCATGAATTGCCAAAATATGCCTTAAAAACATGACGTTGACCTTAAAGGCAAAACACTCTTCCCTATATGAGCAAAAACTCCTGCCATCTACTGGTTTTGGCACAAAATGGCGGCCTTATACTGACATTGATCATTGCCATTTTTGTAATACGTCATCATAAGCTGCATAGCTTGGAAAATCCCACCAAAAACCATGACGTACTTCACAATAATGCAATGGTATACGACTGCGAGTACAGTGCGCTCGGTTCACCGGACAGAAACAATCGCGGTGGAATATAGCGGACTGTAGCGTACCTACAGTGATACTTTGGTTTACGAACTTAATTGGTTCCCAGACAGAGTGGGTAAGGCGAAAAGTGTGTATCCCAAAAATTAATTTCCCATAGGAAACAATTAAAATGAGAATAATCCGTTCCCAGGTCCCCATAAAACATATTTTTTTGTACTAAATCAGCCTTAGGACTAAACAAAATATAACTTATTTTATGAACAATAAATGTGCGATGGTATAATAATTAAGGAAATAAACTGTACTGAATAATAAATTGTTTTAGTGACCTTTGTGATGGTCGTTGATGGCTTGATGGAATCGAGTGTCCGGTTTCCTCACCATAAAATACTTGATGAGGAACGTAGCCTTCTTCTTTCACCATCTTGAGGAATGATCCCTTGGAGGTGCTTTCTCTGCGATAATTTTACCTTGTTCCTCATCAATTGTGTTCTGTTTTGCTGGGTTGATCGCTTTTTCGCATCAAGTGTACAGATGGGTTGTGCGGGTTGTTTGAGGAGCCTGATTGATGGGCTATTTTAACCTTGCAGTCTACACTCTGCTTTTGAACTATCAAAGTTGAAACGAGTCCAAAGTCCGCCTGTCTCTTTAATGTTTAAGCCACCTCCCGTCACTGCTGCGTTCTTGACCAATCACGTAGCCTTAACCGAAGACTGGGGGCGGGGAATAGAGGACAAAAAAAGTCGGCTGCCATTTTCTTGTTAGGGGAACGGGCCTCGTTCGCAAACGACACATCACTCATTGTGGCGCTCCGTGTGTATCCCAAAAAATAGTTTGTATGCCAAGGTAAAATTTACATAAATGTAACGTTCGTAAACCGAAAAGTTCGTAAGCCAAGGGGTTCGTAAACCGAGGTATCACTGTACTTGAATAGAAAGTGCTCGCTGGTCGTAGGTGGTACTATTGAGAACGACAAGAAGCGCTGACGAGGAAAAGGGCACGCCGGCATGCTTTGTTCTCAATGACCATATTGGTGGAGTGCTCACTGCAGCATTCGCATTTACCTTGAAAACACACAAAGATGTTGTTTTTTTTAAATGGGATGGATTCTCTTGTGCCGCTAATGTGAGGAAACAAAGGTCCAAAGGTGACGCATGAGCAAGTTTGTATGGCACGAGTGTTAAAATGTAGAGATGCACGCTTCCCGTTGCTAAGTAACTGTCAGGAACGTAAGTCTTTATATCACAGACCCTTATTAGGGGCGCTTGAGCAAATGCTAGCATGCTCTACTGTAGCACTGCTTTTGGATGTCGATCCAGATTTTTTTTTAAACTAATAATAATATATTCATTTATAAGCGCCTTTCAAAACTTTCAAGGTGACGTTACGGTCACAGGATAAGTTTTTTTTTTTTTTTTAATGTGGGTGAGCAGCGGCAGCCACATGCGCCAGCGTTCACTCAACCCGGAAGTAACTCAAATGGATAGAAAGCTAGCTAGCTAAGAGATAGCTCATAATAATAATAATAATAATAATAATAATAATAATAATAATAATACCTTTCATTTATAAGCGCCTTTTAAAACTCTCAAGGTCACTTTACAGTCACAGGATAAGTTTGTATCTGTGGGTGAGCAGCGGCAGCCACATGCGCCAGCGTTCACTCAACCCGGAATAACTCAAATAGATAGAAAGTTAGCTAGCTAGCTAATAGATAACTAATAGCTAGCTAGCTTATAGATAGCATATAGATAGCAAATATATAGCTAGCTAGATAGCCAGCTAGCTAGCTCAAGTGAGCAACATAATGTAAAAAGAACAGGAAGGACCCATTGTACACTTTCTGATCGACATTATTCATAGCAGGCAAGCATTGAACCAATCACATTTCAGCCATTACTAGTTACCGGGGTCAGATATCTACCTGTACGCCTTCACAATCAGTTGTGCAGGCCCTGGAGCATCAAAATCCATCTCGTTTAAACAGTTGCTTTAACCAATCAAAGTTTGAGTTGTTAACCCAAGGCCTGCTCAAAGGCGCTGGCAACGTCAAGAGTCTTTGCAAATTATGATTGGCGAGTCACTAGTGTAGTATATGACACCACACTGGCAGCTGTGGAGTGATTCAGACATAGCACTAGTGAAGGCCTAAGTGTGACATGCACTGCCCGCCACTGCTGATTACCATGGACGAATTAGGCTGATGAAATGACCCCTGCGATTGGCTGGAAACCAGTTCAGACTGTCGCCCATCTACGGTCCAAAGACAGCTGAGGTGGGTTCCACCTATTCTTGTGAGCGTTGTGAGGTGAAGCGTCAGAAAAGTTTTTAAACCTGTCCAGTTTATTGCCCAAGTACCTGTCAAAGTCCACTCTCGCTATGGATTTGTTGAGAGTGTGTGGGAGTCACTGCCGACCCATTCGTCATCCCACATTGAAAAAGAAGTCCCAAATATTTTCTCTGCACTCCTCATCCTGCTTTAGAAGGCCGTGGAGAGTCTCCGAAGTACACGAGCAAAAAGACCAGATCTGAAACACTGCTCTTGCCAGCAAAGGACAATCAGTGAGTTCGGAGGGGGCTAGGTTTAGTGTTTGGGTTAAGGTTAAGTTTAGGGTTTCGGATTAGGGGTTAGGCTTAGGTTAGGGTTTAGGGTTAGGGTGAATGTTTAGGATTCAGAGTTAGGATTTAGGGTTAGGTTTGGGTTTAGGGTTCAGGTTAATGGTTATGGTTCAGAGTTAGGATTTAGAGTTGGGGGTTAGGGCAAAAAACATGTTTTTAAAAACAGGTGCCGCTTTTATGCGCACCCGAACCCCCAACCCCTTAACCCCCAACCCCTTAACCCCCTAACCCTAAATCCTAACTCTGAACCATAAACATTAACCCTAACCCTAACCTAACCCTAACTTTATCGTTAGGGTTAGGGTTAGGGGATTAGGGGTTAGGGAAAAATACATTCTTTAAATGATTGGTGCGGCTTTATTGTGCACCCTAACCACTAAACCCTAACCCTAACCCCTAACCGTAACCGTAACCATAACCATAACCCCAATCCTAATCCTACCCCTACCCCTAACCCTAACCCTGAACCCTATTGCGCTTGTTACCATCGCCTTTAGACCAGTCAACCCATTGATTTGCACGCTAACATCCCAATTCTTAACCGATTACTTATGTATCTTAACCAGAAGCCATATTTTAATGTGCAATCCAAAATTCTCATTTATTTATTTATTTCCAATCTACACAGTGATTCTCGATCGTGTTCTTCTAGCCATTAGCTCACCCGCCAATCCCAAAGTCTGTAAGTAAATATCGCATCCATTTTTATCCAGGCTCGGTTGAATCTTCGGAAGCTGCCCGGGAATCGAACTTGTCACGTTCCGGTTGTTGAGCGCCGGGTGGCACTGTCGGCCGCGCCTGCAGCTGCACAGGTGTTGCTCGTTTTAATCAGTGGCGGTTAAAAGGACTCCCGGTACGAGGATTCAGTGTCGGGTCATTGTATGTTTCACCCTGTCAGGTTTTGTTCATCTGGTCATATTTTTACTCATGGTTTTGTTTGTTACTTTGGACTTTTCTGTACTGATGACTGACGTTTTCGATTTTGTTCCTGCTGACTTTATTTCTATACAATTCGTCAAATACACCCGACTCCTCCCTCTTACCTGCTTTTTTTGCGGTGCACCACCATCACCATCTCGCAAATTGTGAAAGTTGTTGTCTGCAGCTGCATTCTGATGCTCTTTGACATCAAGAAAAAATACTCCCCGGCCACCTGAAGAAAAAAAAAACATTGGTTGAGAAAGTGGACATTATCATGTGATCATCATCAATAAGAGTCATCCAAATACAGTGATACCTTGGCTTATGAAATTAAATTGGTTCCCAGTGTGTAAGGCGAAAAGTGTGTATACCAAACGTTAATTTCCCATAGGAAACCATTAAAATGAGAATAATCAGTTCCCAGGTCCCCATAAAACATAATGTTCTACTAAATAATCCTTAAAACTACACAACATATCCCTTATTTTATGTATAATAAATGTGCTATGGTATTATAGTAAAGAAATAAACTGTACTGAATAATAAAGTTGTTTTATTTACCTTTGTGATGGCCGTCGATGCCTTGATGGAATGGAGTGGCCGATTTCATCAGCATGAAACACTTGATGAGGAACGTAGCCTTCTTCTTTCACCATCTTGAGGAATGATCCCTTGGAAGTGCTTTCTCTGCCATAATCTTACCTTGTTCCTCATCAATTGTGTTCTGTTTAGCTGGGTTGATAGCTTTTTGCATCAAGTGTGCAGATGGCATGTGCGGGTTATTTGTGGAGCCTGAGTGATGGGTATTTTAACCTTGCAGTCTACACTCTGCCTTTGAACTATCAAAGTTGAAACGAGTCCAAATTTCACTGTTTTCTATTCACTTTCTCACTCTCTCACTGTCGTCTGCCTGTGTCTTTAATGTTGAACACGGCTGCCATTTTCTTGTTAGCAGAACGGGCTCGTTCGTGAACGACACATCACTCATTGTGGCAGCTCCGTGTGTATCCCGAAAACTAGTTCGTATGCCAAGGTAAAATGTTCACAAATGTAATGTTTGTCAACCGAAAAGTTCGTAAGCCGAGGTATCACTGTCGTCGGTAGGCCGTGGTCGTATCGATATTTGGTGAGTAAAATGTTGACCTAAGCGACGGTCCATGATTTCACACATCAATATCACACTATGCGCCATCACTTCAATTGATTTCTCGCTTGGTCTTCTTCCTCTGATGTGAGAAGTCAACCACAGACGGTAGTCAGAATTTTATGTGTGTCGAAAAAAAACACCAAAAAAAAGCTGGACCAAACTGTAGGGATATTCTACGAAATGTGTTGGTCACACTGGTGTCCTTACGCGACGTGCCATAACTGAAACATCCTCTTAACTGTTTGTGCAAGTGTTTTGGATTCAAGAGATTAATCTGGCAGCATTTGCTAAACTCGTCCCCCCCCCCACCCCCATTTCCGCAAGTCAAATTGGTTGGCTAAGCTGGTGCATGACTTGAATCACAACATTGTACAAGGTGCCTTTATTAAACAGCTTGTAACTCAGTCAAAACAATTAGGACTCGCCCTGAGAGGAGTGGTATCCTGGCAACTGGATACGGCAATGCCGTGTTGAAAATTTGTCAAGGAGAGAAGTCGAGGGAGGGGGGGGGGGAAGAATCCCACAAACTGGCCTGGTGAACAAGCCCGGTTTGATTTTCGTGGCTGTCGAAGTCACCTGTTGTCGTTTTTCTGTCATTGGATTGGATTGGATTAGTCTTTATAAGACTCACAGTGGAGAAATGTACATTTCACAGCAGCAAAGTGATGAGACTAAGAGGAAAGGAAAGAAAGAAGTAGAAAAAACAAAATACAGGAGCTGCTTGCAAGGCAGCCACTCTCGCGGCGCCATCTTGAAAAGAACAACAACAAAAAATAATCAAAATATGACAGACAGACAGACAGACAGACAGACAGACAGACAGACAGACAGACAGACAGACAGACAGACAGATAGATAGATAGATAGATAGATAGATAGATAGATAGATAGATAGATAGATAGATAGATAGATAGATAGATAGATAGATAGATAGATATTATGGGGACCTGGAAACGGATTATTCTCATTTTTAATGGTTTCCTAAGGGAAATTAATCTTTGGAAGACACACTTTTCACCTTACACACACTTTATAGGAACCAATTAAGTTCGTAAGCTGGGGTATCACTGTATATTATTTATACATATGTATATATATATATATATATATATATATTGTTTTTTTGGATTGGATAAATGCAAAAAAAGCTTCCAAGTTCCATTTGTCATGAAAGGATGACCCAGTTGTTCCACTCGTTGCCCTAACAAACTCAACAACATCCCTCTCAACAGTCAAGCACCAGGGTCCAAGTTTCTTTACCTGGGTGGTCATCTGGCCTTTGGTTTTGCCCCATCAGTTGGCCCCAGCTGGTGCAGAATCACTAATTCCGATCGACCGGACTCCAGGGAGCTCCACGAAAGCAACCAGGCACGTGTTCTACTTAGCATCGGCCCAACTATCACACGCAGCCGACATGCACGGCAGCTGCTCAGCATGTCCGGCCGGCATTTGCATCCTTGGCTGTCGGGTGAGTTGAATCATTACAATTTGGATGCCAGTCACATGGCATCCGCCGACTCGGGGGTCACACAGAGGGAGGCCGCGGGCCGAATAAGGCCTACAAGATGCCAGTTGGCTTACTTGATGTACACCAGGGAGTGCGAACGAAGTAGCCATTGCACCACCTTGCTAACTGTTATTTATTAAAACAGACACTCAATTGATTCTAATGGCATGCCGTTACATTTGCTATTTAGATTTTACCCCCCTGACCAGAGTGGGAGAAATAGATTAAAATCATATTAGAAAGTTAATGGGCGGTGTCTTTTTTGCTAAATTAAAGGACATCCGACATCACTTTTTTGTTTCCTAACTGACATCAGAAAAACGTTTTATAGCATCTAAAATAGCCAAAAAACGCAGTCTGATATTTTTAGTCAAATGCAAAACACCAATAAAAATGACTTCAAGTTGCCCAAAACTGCCACTAATGAGCTCAAAACTGGAGAGATTGTAAAGGAGAAATTCCTTTACAAACTGCCTTGCTCCAGAATCAAAACAATGGCTTCAGAGAGTCAGATACGGATTTCTTGTTACTCATCCAGTTATGAATATGATTGAAATAGTTCTGAAGAGGAAAGCATAAATGTTTGCAATCGATGAAAGAAGTCCGTTCGTATCAATTCGAGCCGTCTGGACTCCAATGTAGCGCCCAGAAAATGCACAAGATGGCGCACAAGCACGATTGGAAATGGGTTGATTTGTCCGTTGGGAATTTGTGTCAAAGTACACCTTCTTTATGCGCGTTACCGCAATTGGCTGCCACAAGAATCACCATTGCGTTATTTATGTAGTTTTCCTTCTAATTTCGCCATCAACAGTGTTTTCACATGAAAAAATTACCCAGAATGCATTGTGTATGAGATGTACTGGACATGCATCGCATACCTGACATACACATTATTGCAACATTGGTCTTCACACCGTTAGCCACAGCGCCACCGTCATTCACTTGGCTGCCATCCGCCCTACGTTACACTGTAGGATGGCAGACCGGGACACTCGGCACACATTGCTAACAGCTAAGCAGAACCTAAGGTGACATTGACACATTCATCGCTCAAGTTCTGCTTCCGCCAATTACGTCAGAGGATGGGGGGGGGGGGGTTGTGGATGCTAGCACGATGGGTGCTGCTCACTGAATCGTGCGAGAGGCCGGCGCTGTCTCAATTAGTCAGCGTTCTGTCGTAGCCACTTCTCACGAAGAGCTTGCTGGAGACTACCCCGGCCGTTTTTCGGCCGTATACCCCTGAATTTGTTGACCAATCGCAAAGGCACCCCTTATCGTTGAGGGTCCACTAAATCCATCCATTTTCCAAGTTGCTTTTTACTCTTTAGGGTCACAATATATACACAATTAATTAGCGCTTTAACAATTGCTGAAGCTGTAACAAAGCGCAATGAGTGGAACCAAGATCAAGCCGAAATCATGCTGAGTCGAATGCCAAGGGGTAGAACTTAATATTAAAGAGGCGGGTTTTACAAATGGGTAGCGAATGGGCTTGCCGAATGTCCAGTCGCAGGTCATTCCAAAGAGTGGGAACAGCAACAGAACAGGTTCGATCCCCTCCGAGCCTCCGTTTAGTTTTTCGCACAGCTATTAACGTCTGGTCAGCAGACCTGAGGCATCAGGAAGGTGTGTAGGGTTGGACGAGGAGAGGTACGGAGGAGCGAGGCCATTTGAAAACAAATAATAAGATCTTGAAAGGAACTAAAAAATGTAGCGCGAGCCAGTGAAGGGATGCCAGAGGAGGAGTTACAGTATGTGCTCCCTCTTACGAGTACCAGTCAGAGGCGAGCAGACTCCAAAGTAATCATGCTTTACGTCACGGGGGGTGCTGGAGCCTATCCCAGCAGTCTTCGGGGCACGAGGCGGGGGACACCCTGAATTGGTTGCCAGCCAATCGCAGGGCACACAGAGACAAACAACCATTCACACTCACACTCACACCCGAGGGACAATTTGGAGTGTTCCAGGTATGTTTTTGGAATGTGGGAGGAAACCAGAGGACTCGGAGTAAGCCCACGTGGGACCGGGGAGAATATGAAAACGCCACATAGGGAGACCAGAGCAGGATTCAAACTTGCGACCTCTGCACTGTGAAGCCGCCATGCTAACCACTCGACTATCGGGCCCCACTAAAACTAGCATGTTTTTGGAATATAGGAGGAAAGCAAAGATCACCCATGTAGGTACTCCACCCAAAAATGATGAAGCCTGAATTCGAACCCTGGACTTCGACGCTGATCCATCGTCCCACCCTGCAATGGAAATATTTATCACAGTGATGATTTTTTTCCCCACGTTGTTTCATCAAAGACGCTATTTAAAGGTCATACAAGTTTGTAACTTGAAGGCCGTGTGGGGGTGTTGAAGGAAAGGCAATCAGCAGCAGCAGCTCCGCAGTTTCAAAGCTTCAATCAATGAAAAAATCCGTCGAATAAAGAAGCCGCGTTACGTTTTCAACGTACGACTTTACCTTGAAATGGAAATTTACAGACGCTCGCCGAGAAAGAGTCCACAACTCTTCTTATGATCTTTCTTTTTTCCATCGATCAAAACAGAATCCAATTAATTCATCGGGTATTAACTCATTCACTGCCATTCACAAATGCATTCGGGAATTTAAAATATGTTTTCTGTGGGTGAGCAGCGGCAGCCACATGCACAGGCATTCACTCAACCCGGAATAACTCAAATAGATAAAAAGTTAGTTAGCTAGCTAGCTAATAGATAACTAATAGTTGTCTAGCTAGCTTATAGATAGCAAATATATAGCTACCTAGATGGCCAGCTAGCTAGCTAATAGATAGCAAGCTAGGTAGCCAGCTAGATTGCTAGCTATATCGCTAGCTACAGTAAAGTCTCGTTATATCGATATTCAAGGGAGTCCGAAAAAATATCGATATAACCGGGACTATCGATATATCCGACCCTGTTTGCATGTAATTTTCTCCGTGCGTGCATAGAAATAGTATCGATATAACCGGGACTATCGATATATCCGATATCGATATAACGAGACTTTACTGTAGATAGCTCAAGTGAGCAACATAATGTAAAAAGACCATTAAGGAGCCGTTGGACACTTTCTGATCGGCATTATTCATATCGGACCATTTTTTTGATGTTAGCGTTCTTCGATGAGAAGGTTTCTTCAGCCGTCATCTGTACAAAAGTGAAGGTTTCGGACGTTTCGCCTCCTATCCAAGAGGCTTCGTCAGCGAACTAAAGTCTGACTGGTTGTATCGGCCCTATTTATAGATCCCGAACGTCCGGGCATGGCGGCGCCGGACACAGCTATGATAGGTCCCTACTCTCAGTTTGGGGGCGGGGGGAGCAGAGGACCACTCCCTGTGGCCCCACTGATTGTTCCTACATTCCTGACTAACGACTGGAGTATTTCCCCCACTCCCACCGGTATCACCTCATCAGCATTACGAATGTTGCCTAAGCTGTTTTGCCTAAGCAGGCTATTGTATGAACGATCCAAATGGAACCTCACCCCACCAGACCGCTTTAATGAAGGATTTTGTTGTTTTATAAGAATCACTTCTTTTACCTTCCTTTCAAACTTGTTAGCGTTCTTCCAATTAATTTATCGTGTATTAACTCATTCACTGCCATTCACACATTTATTTGGGAATTGAAAATAAGACGTAGAGCGCCATTCCTGAATTTGTTCGGGTTTTTTTTTTTTCTTGTTTGGGTGCCTATAAAGCGCTGGCCATGGCCTCTGACAATGTTTTTCAATTCCACAAGGGGGCACCATTTCCCTTTTTTCCATGTTAGCGCTCTTCTAATTAATTCATCGTGTTTTAACGCTTTCACTGCCATTCACAAATTTATTCGGGAATTGAAAATATAACGCATAGCGCCATTCCCGAATTTGTTCGGGATTGTTTTTTTTTTTTTTCTTGTTTGGGTGCCTATAAAGCGCTGGCCATTGCTTCTGACAACGAAACAAAACAAAACAAAATAAAATAAAATAAAAACGCCTATAGCATTAATAATAATAATAATAATAATAATAATAATAATAATAATAATAATAAATACTCTAATACTAATAATACTCAATATTCTGTGGGTCCTGGAATTCCAGTGACAATGACAAAAACCTTGGCACTGGGGTGGACACATTTTTGGACGTATGGCAGTGAATGAGTTAAAATAAAATAAAATAAAATAAAATAAAATAAAACGGCTTTTGCATTAAAGTTACAGCTAGCGGTCTGTTGCTAGCCCAGACATGCGATGCTGATAAATTTCCACCAATCAAGGAATTTTTGCACATGTCTGGCATTGAATGAGTTAACTTCCAAAGAAAGTATTGTTCTGCGTTTTAAATAGCCGAATAATTGCAGCATAACTGTTGTCCCTTTTTCTGTTCTCGTCGCGATGAAGTCGAAGGCAATGTCAAAGCTAATTGAGTTGCAAAGCTGTTTTCACAAGCGCTCGGCAAGGCTGCAATGATGCTTGTCAATAAAATCCCATTAAAATGAACACAATAACTACTGCCTCGATTATCCTTCAAGATCTAGGACGGAGGAACCTGCTTGTAATTGGTGGGCTAACTGCCCCCGTACGCACCGCAGCCAATAGAAATAATTGTCCTTGTCCCCCCGCGCGCGTCCGCCGGCGACACGTTAACGGTCAAGTCGCACGCGGTTGTCGCGAAACAATCAATTTTTTACGGAATGCCGATCGAACGCCAGGCGCAGACAATCGCACGCGTATTAAAGGGAGTGATTCATCAACCACTGAGATCCTCAAATCTAACAAACGCTTTTTTTGTCTTCACTGAAAAGGGGGGTCGAGTGTGTCTGTGTGTCTATTATATTATATTACATTACATTACATCATATTAGATAATATTACATCAAATTACATTATATATTACATAATATTACATCAAAGTATATTATATTATATTATATTATATTATATTATATTATGTTATATTTTATTATATTATATTTATTATATTATAATACAGCACTAAATAAATTAATATATACTGTATTATTATATTATATTATAATACAGCACTGAATAAATTTATATGTATAGTATAGTATAGTATAGTATAGTATAGTATAGTATAGTATAGTGAGGCGTGGCATAGCATAGCATAGCATAGCATAGCATAGCATAGCATAGCATGGCATGGCATAGCATAGCATAGCATAGCGTACTATAGTCTAGTCTAGCGTAGCGCAGCGCACTGCATCACACCTCACCATATTGTACCATACTCTACTCTACTACACTCTACTATACTATACTATACTATACTATACTATACTATACTATATTAGATTGTAATGTATATTTTATATTGATTTCATTGTAAAAAAAATGGCCACCGACTACTGTTAATAATAATCTACAGGGTATTTATTATTATTATTATTATTATTATTATTATTATTATTATTATTATTATCATCATTATTATTATTATTTACATTTGTATTACTTTCTTTTCTTTTCTTTTTTTATCTACCCAAAAGATGGGTCAAATCGTGTCTCAGGTGAGTGGCTTTTCAAAATGTGTGCCACGATTCTATCCGCAAAAGTCTCTTTGGTGACGGCAAGAGATAATGCATAAAAGTAATATTTAAAGGCAAAGAAATCAAGTGCAAAGGTCAACGGCAAGGCGATAAAAGATATTTAAAGCAAAGAAAAAGAGCAAGCGCTTAATATGGAGAAGCAATGATCTAATCTCCCAACGGAAGATAAAAGAAGAAGAAAAGGGGGATTGGACCACTTGTGTTTGTCGAGCTTTGCCTTTTGACAAACTTACGCAAGACATCATCTCAGCTTCACAGTTGGCTGCCGACACAATCGAATTTCCGCCATGTGATCATACAACTAATAATAATAATAATAATAATAATAATAATAATAATAATAATAACTATAACAACTATAAAACAATAACAATAACAATCACAATCATCATCATAATAGTCACCATAATAGTAGTAGTAATAATAATAATAATAATAATAATAATAATAATAATAATAATAATAATAATAATAATAATAACAATAGCAATAACATCGATGAGAAGGTTTCTTCAGCCGTCATCTGTACAAAAGTGAAGGTTTCGGACGTTTCGCCTCCTATCCAAGAGGCTTCGTCAGCGAACTAAAGTCTGACTGGTCGTATCGGCCCCATTTATATATCCCTAATGTCCAGACCTGGTGGCGCCGGACACAGCTATGATAGGTCCCTACTCTCAGGTTGGGGGGGGGGCGCGGGACCCCCCCCCTGTGGCCCCACTGATTGTTCCTACATTCCTGACTAACGATTGGCCTATTACACCCACTCCCCCCGGTATCACCTCATCAGCATAACGACCCTCATCAGCATTGCGAAAGTTGCCTAACCTGTTTTGCCTGAGCAGGCTATTGTATGAACGATCCAAATTGAACCTCACACCACCAGACCGGTTTAATGAAGGATTTTGTTGTTTTATAAGAAAGGGGGGTGAAAGAGGCGATTCTTGTGAGGTTCAATTTGGATCGTTCATACAATAGCCTGCTCAGGCAAAACAGGTTAGGCAACTTTCGCAATGCTGATGAGGGTCGTTATGCTGATGAGGTGATACCGGGGGGAGTGGGTGTAATAGGCCAATCGTTAGTCAGGAATGTAGGAACAATCAGTGGGGCCACAGGGGGGGGGTCCCGCGCCCCCCCCCAACCTGAGAGTAGGGACCTATCATAGCTGTGTCCGGCGCCACCAGGTCTGGACATTAGGGATATATAAATGGGGCCGATACGACCAGTCAGACTTTAGTTCGCTGACGAAGCCTCTTGGATAGGAGGCGAAACGTCCGAAACCTTCACTTTTGTACAGATGACGGCTGAAGAAACCTTCTCATCGATGGACCACTCCTGTACGACTGAGAGCTTACACAGACGTATTGCTGCCAACTTTGGGAGAGACATCCTTCTGCTGGTACGTAACTTAGAAAAGGCCACCTTTAAATTAGCTGATTTAAAGAACCACCTCAGATTCAATCTTAGATGTAGACAGAGCCGGTTAATTCCTAAATGCTTGAAGCAAGCACCCCTGGAACCCGGATACTTAGCCGATAAAATGCAACAAAATTATACTAGGAAAATTCTAAATTTGCGAATTAGGAGACTTAACATAGAGATAAAAAACAAACAGTCAGAAATAGAAACTTATTATCAGCGATTACAAACTAATCTTACCCACAAAATCTATCAGGAAGTGTGTGAATTTACTAAATCCGGTTATATGAGGCACCACAGCAAAACCAAAGAGAGACAAAAGGGTAAATTTCAAAAATTACTTTTACTGAAACAATCTCAGCTACTGGTAAACACGCGTAAAATTAGGTATGAACAGTTTGCAAGGGAGAATTGGATCAAAAATTTGTCAGACAGAGATCTCTCAGAGACAGAAAAGGCGGTACTTACCAAAGGTTTAAATTTCTCAGTGACTCCTAAAACTATACCTACAATAGATTATATCACAGCTACTGAATCGGCTATTAAAAATAACAAACTTTCGTATGCAGAGGCAGATGATCTACGCATTAAAATATCAGCTCTTCTCAGTAGTGCCAAACTTCCTCCGTCCAACATAACATTAGAAGAGAGAAAGGCGTTAACTACTCTACAAAAAGACAAAAATATTACTATTTTGCCAGCAGACAAGGGCAGATGCACAGTGCTGCTCAACACATTGGATTATGAAGACAAAATAAATAGGTTAATCAGTGATTCTAACACGTATGAGCAACTAAAAAGGGACCCTTCCAATAGATACAAGAAAGAAATGATTGACTGTCTCCAAAAGCTAGAGAAAGGAAAACATATAGATAAACAGATGTATTTTAGATTATACCCGGGAGAGGCCACGCCATGTATCTATGGCCTGCCAAAAATACATAAAGAAGGGTTCCCCCTCCGACCCATTGTTTGTAGCATTGACTCCTCTACATACAATGTAGCCAAATATTTAAAAACTATTTTAGCTCCGTTGGTTGGTAACACAGAATACCACGTAGAGAACACCACAGGGTTTGTAGAGAGGATCAAAGACCTCATATTGGAACCTGAGGAAACTTTGGCATCATACGATGTGACTTCTCTCTTTACATCTGTCCCAACCCCAGCAGCAGTCTCAGTGGTGAGGACGAGGCTGCTGGCGGATGTTTCTCTGCATGAAAGAACCAAACTGAAACCGGATCACATCTGCCAATTATTAGAAATCTGCCTTCATACTACGTATTTTCAATTTCGGGAAAAATTTTATAAACAAATCCATGGTTGTGCTATGGGCTCACCAGTTTCACCCATAGTGGCTAATCTTTACATGGAAGAGATGGAGAAACAGGCCCTCACATCCTTCCCAGGGACAAAACCTAGACACTGGTTTAGATATGTGGACGATACTTTTGTCATAATTAAGAAACAAGAAATTCAATCCTTCACAGATCATCTCAACTCTGTAGACTTCAACATTAAATTTACTCGTGAGGACATTCAAGAGAACCAACTAGCCTTCTTGGATTGTAAAGTAATTATAAAAGAGGACAGAGCGCTAAAAACAGAAGTCTTTAGGAAGGCTACGTACACTGACCAATACTTACTTTTTGACTCTAACCACCCTTTACAACATAAACTAGGAGTTATCAGAACCCTCCAGCATAGGGCTAAACTAATACCAACTAGCACTGAAGGTAGAGAAAAGGAGTCAAAACATATCAGGAGAGCACTCACTAACTGTGGGTACCCTCAGTGGTCATTCAACAAATGTCAGAAAGAAAGAATAGCGAACGAAACCAATAATTCTCAAGATTCTAAAAGGAGAGGAGTAGCAGTACCGTACATTGCAGGAGTTTCTGAAAAATTACAAAGAGTCCTTTGGCAACATAAAATTCCTACTTATTTCAAACCGATAAACACGTTAAGGCAAAAATTAGTGCATCCAAAAGATAGGCTACCAAATGAAAAACAAAGTAATGTAGTTTATTCCATACATTGTAAGAATGAAAATTGTAAAGAGCAGTACATTGGGGAGACTCAACAAATTCTCAAAAAAAGACTTTATCAACATCGCAGGGATAATACTAGTGGGCCTCAATCGGCAGTACATTTGCACCTAAAAGCTAGCAACCACTCATTTGACGACAATGAGGTTAAAATCTTAGCGAAAGAACATAGATGGTTTGAAAGGGGGGTGAAAGAGGCGATTCTTATAAAACAACAAAATCCTTCATTAAACCGGTCTGGTGGTGTGAGGTTCAATTTGGATCGTTCATACAATAGCCTGCTCAGGCAAAACAGGTTAGGCAACTTTCGCAATGCTGATGAGGGTCGTTATGCTGATGAGGTGATACCGGGGGGAGTGGGTGTAATAGGCCAATCGTTAGTCAGGAATGTAGGAACAATCAGTGGGGCCACAGGGGGGGGGTCCCGCGCCCCCCCCCCAACCTGAGAGTAGGGACCTATCATAGCTGTGTCCGGCGCCACCAGGTCTGGACATTAGGGATATATAAATGGGGCCGATACGACCAGTCAGACTTTAGTTCGCTGACGAAGCCTCTTGGATAGGAGGCGAAACGTCCGAAACCTTCACTTTTGTACAGATGACGGCTGAAGAAACCTTCTCATCGATGGACCACTCCTGTACGACTGAGAGCTTACACAGACGAATAGCAATAACAATCACAATCATAATCATCATCATAATAGTCACCATAATTGTCATAATAATAGTCATAATAATAGTCATAGTAGTAATAGTAGTAGTAATAATAATAATAATAATAATAATAATAATAATAATAATAATAACAGACGCTCCCCTACTTAAGAACATTCGAGTTACGAACAACGGTACATATGAACATTTTTGTAATAATAATATTATTAATAATAATAAAAATAATAATAATAATAATAATAATAATAATAATAATAATAATAATAATAATAATAATAATAGACGCTCCCCTACTTAAGAACATCCGAGTTACCAACAACGGTACATATGAACATTTTTTTGTAATAATAATAATAATAACAGACGCTCCCCTACTTAAGAACATTCGAGTTACGAACATTTTTTGTAATAATAATATTAATAATTATAATAATAACAGACGCTCCCCTACTGAATAATATTCGAGTCACGAATGGTACATATGAACATTTTTGTAATAATAATAATAATAATAGTAACAATAATTATGTTAAATGTGTTTTATTTCTTTCAAATGTTTTGTAATTTCATGTAATTACATGTAATTTCATGTAATTTAATTTAATAGGCTCCAGCACCCGCCGCGACCCTAATGAGGAATAAGCGGTACGGAAAATGGATGGATGGATAATTTAATTGAATTGAATTGAAACTCATTCACTGCCAGACACGCAAAAATATGTCCACCTCAGTGCTAGGGTTTTTGTCATTGTCAATCAAATTCCAGGACCCAAAGAATATTCAGTTTTAGGACGACATAAACATTCAATGCAGCATTAAAGACTTTAGACTCTCTTCTTTCATCATAAAAAAAGAGTTAATTCCTAAATGATATGGGTCTGGAGTTATATGAGCTTGAAATGAGGGTGGATGTCCAAAATACAATGCGATACATATTGGTTTACATAGCGCGTGAACAACATCTGAAGCTGGAACAAAGCGCTAACATGGAAAAAAAAGGGAAATGCTGCCCCTTGTGGAAGGGAAAAAAAGATGGTCAGAGGTCTGAGAAGAGCTTTATCAGCACCCAAGCAGGAAAAAACAAAACCGAACAATGGCGCTCTACGTCATATTTTCAATTCCCGAATATATGTGTGAATGGCAGTGAATGTGTTAAATTATGTGATGGCTATCTCTCTAAATGGCTTCAGGGCTTTGGTTTTCACGGCGCTTTTCTATCTCAAAGCGCTTCAGCTGGATGAAGCCTGATTTTGTTGATATCTGACATTCTTTGTCACAAGCGCGAGCGTGAAACGTGACGTCTGCACGTCATTTCAAATTTGCGCCAAAGTCTCTCAGCCGGAAAGCTTGGCGGGCTCATGACCGGATTATTTTTGTCCAATAAAGAGCATCTCGGAGAAAAAGGTCATTTTAATCATACCTTTGTAGCGACAAATTACAAACTAGCGCCTTTCAAACTACAGTGATACCTCGGTTTACGAAGCCCTTGGCTTACAAACGTTTCAGTTTACGAACGTTAAATGTATGAACATTTTACCTTGGCATACAAACTATTTTTCGGGATACACACGGAGCGCCACAATGAGTGATGTGCCGTTCGCGAACGAGCCCGTTCTCCTAACAAGTAAACGGCAGTCGACTTGTTTTTTGTCCTCTATTCCCCGCCCCTAGTCTTCGGTTAAAGCCACGTGATTGGTCAAGAACGCAGCAGTGAGGGGAGGTGGTTTAAACATTAAAGAGACAGGCAGACGACAGAGAGAGAGTGAGAAAATGGAGAGAAAACAGTGACATTTGGACTCGTTTCAACTTTGATATTTCAAAAGCAGAGTGTAGACTGCAAGGTTAAAATATCCCATCAATCAGGCTCCACAAATAACCCGCACAAGCCATCTGTACACTTGATGCAAAAAGCTATCAACCTAGCTAAACAGAACACAATGGATGAGGAACAAGGTAAAATGATGGCATAGAAAGCACCTCCAAGGGATGATTCCTCAAGATGGTGAAAGAAGGCTACGTTCCTCATCAAGTGTTTCATGCTGAGGAAACCGGACACTCCATTCCATCAAGCCATCAACCACCATCTTCTTCTTCTTTTCCTTTCGGCTTTCGGCTCGGATGCCCTTCCTGACACAACTCTCTGTATTTATCCGGGTTTGGGACCGGCACAGGAAGACTTATGTCCCTTTGTGGCTAACGGCCATCACAAAGGCGAATAAAATGACTTTATTATACAGTGCAGTTTATTTCTTTAATTATAATACCATAGCTCATTTATTATACATAAAATAAGGTATATTGTGTGTACTTTTAAGGAAAATTAGAAAGTATAAAATCGTTTTATGGGGACCTGGGAACGGATTATTCTCATTTTAATGGTTTCCTATGAGAAATTAATGTTTGGGATACACACTTTTCAATTGTACACACTCTGTCTGGGAAGCAATTAAGTTCGTAAGCGGAGATATCACTGTAAAATAAAAAACGGTGTGACATCGCAAGGGTTCAGCTTTGAGGTCCCTGTTGCAATCCCGTCCTGGTGTTTGAAACCCCGAGCCACCTCCCTTCCCTTGTGTCGTGATGACACGTCCTATTAAAGACACACGCATCATTAATGATGCTAACAATCTGTTGAAGAGATGTCAACGTGTTCCGTCATGGCGTTTTCCTCCCGTCTGTCTTTCTGTTCTCTTCGGAGTTTGTCAGATGAATTTTAAGTACGTTGAGTTGTTGCTACGTTACTAGAGCAGCACCTGGCTCACCAGTGAGCGACACACTGACAATCAGCGCAAGTGCTACAAAATAAAATATATTTTTTTAGAATGTGACAATGAGCCCAAGCAGCCTTTTAATAAATTAGATCATAAACGGAAAAATTGATAGCATTCCATTGGATTGGCCTTGATTAATCTCGCAGTGGAGGAATGGACATTTCACAGCAGCAAAGTGATGAAAGGAAGCGGAAAGGAAAGGAAGAAGTAGAAAAAAACAATATAGGAGCTGCTGTAAAGACAGACAATCTCGCTGCGCCACAATAATAATAATAATAATAATAAGAAGAAGAAGAAGAAGAAGAAGAAGAACAGACGCTCTCCTACTTAAGAACATTCACATTACGAACAACGGTACATATGAACATGTTTTGTAATAATAATAATAATAATAACAATAATAATAATAACAGACGCTCCCCTACTTAAGAAGATTCTAGTTACGAACAACGGTACATATGAATATTTTTGTAATAATAATAATAATAATAATAATAATAATAATAATAATAATAATAATAATAATAATAATAACAGACGCTCCCCTACTTAAGAACATTCGAGTTACGAACAATGGTAAATACGAACATTTTTTGTAATATAAATAATAATAATAATAATAACAGACACTCCCCTACTTAAGAGCATTCGAGTTACGAACAACGGTACATATGAACATGTTTTGTAATAATAATAATAATAATAACAATAATAATAATAACAGACGCTCCCCTACTTAAGAAGATTCTAGTTACGAACAACGGTACATATGAATATTTTTGTAATAATAATAATAATAATAACAGACGCTCCCCTACTTAAGAACATTCGAGTTACGAACAATTGTAAATATGAACATTTTTTGTAATATAAATAATAATAACAGACGCTCCCCTACTTAAGAACATTCGAGTTACAAATAACGGTACATATGAACATTTTTTTGTAATAATAATAACAATAATAATAATAATAAGAAGAACAAGAAGAAGAAGAAGAAGAACAGACGCTCTCCTACTTAAGAACATTCGCGTTACGAACAACGGTATATACGAACATTTTTTGTAATAATAATAATAATAATAATAAATAATAATAACAGACGCTCCCCTACTTAAGAACATCCGAGTTACGAACAACGGTACATATGAACATTTTTGTAATAATAATAATAATAATAATAATAATAATAAATAATAACAGACGCTCCCCTACTTAAGAACATCCGAGTTACGAACAACGGTACATATGAACATTGTTGTAATAATAATAATAATAACACATTTCATTTATCAGCGCATGTCCAAACTTTCAAGGACTACTTTAGAGTCACAGGATATTTTTTCTGTGGGTGAGCAGTGCCAGCCACACGCGCCAACATTCTCTCAACCCGGAAGTAAAAACTCTATTAAAAAAAAAATGTTTCAAATGTATAGAAAATACTGTATGTGTGAGACGCTAACCCATCGTGCTAGCTTACATAGCGAGAACAGTGACTTGGGCTATCGTGCTTGCTTATATGGCTAAAACGGTGACTCAAAACAATAAAAAAATCTGGAGACACTGGAGGTCGCCATTTCGTGCCTCTTTTCTGGTGATCCATTGTTGCCCCAATGTTGCCTCAAAATGGCATGGAATAAATTCTTTAATCCATTGCAAACATGTATGCTTTCCTCTTCAGAACTATTTGAATCATATTCATAACTGGATGAGTAACCAGAAAGCGGAATATTCTCCAAATCTGAAGCCATTGTTTGGATTCTCCAGCAATGCAAGACGTCACGAACTGGGGGGCGGGACTTTCTGAAAATGCCCAATTTGCAGCCTAATTTTTTGCAGATTTTGGACACTTGAAGTCATTTTTATTGGTGTTTTGCATTTGAATAAAAATATCATAGTGAGTGTTTTGGGTATTTTAGAAGCTATAGAACGTTTTTCTGATGTCAGTTAAAAACCAAAAAAGTGACGTCGGTTGCCCTTTAAACATACATTCCATACACAATATAGCACTGAAGCAACTTACGAACAAATTCACCTTACGAACAACGGTTCGGAACCTATCTCGTTCGTAAGTTGGGGAGTGTCTGTTATATGACGTCACAAAGACAGTCATTCAATCTGAAGCACTTTCTCCACCAACATTGTTATACGAATCAGTTCTTGATGAAAGAGGAGAGGATAAAGGCATCCTTTTCACCAGTGGATCGGGGGCGTCGTGGTGAAATGTGCACGTCTGCGACAAGCTAAATGTTGAAAGAAAACATGAAGCTGTAGCATCCATTGACGAAAAGAATTTGTCTCACAACTCCTGTTTCACGTAAATCCGCTTCAATTCCAAGCGGCGGCAGATCCACATATGATGCTCCTTACTTATCAGTTTCCAATATGCTTCATGAACCTGTTTTTTTTTATTCATCTGGATTGCAGTCTTTTTTCAACATTGGGCTACAACTACAATGATACCTCGGTTTACGAACGCCTTGGCTAACAAACTTTTCGGCTTACGAACGTTAAATTCATGAAAATTTTACCTTGGCATACGAACTATTTTTCTGGATAAACACGGAGCGCCACAATGAGTGATGTGTCGTTCGCGAATCAGCACGTTCTCCTAACAAGAAAATGGCAGCTGACTTTTTTGTCCTCTATTCCCCGCCCCCAGTCTTCAGTGAAACAACTTTATTATATAGTACAGTTTATTTCTTTCATTATAATACCATTGCACATTTATTATACGTAAAATAAGGTATATTTGGTGTAGTTTTAAGGCTTATTTAGTAAAAAAATCATATTTTATGAAGACCAGGGAACAGATTATTCTCATTTTAATGGTTTCCTATGGGAAAATAATGTTTGGGATACACACTTTTCGCCTTACACACTCTGTCTGGGAACCAATTAAGTTCGTAAGCCAAGGTGTCACTGTATTTGCTATCTAGCACCCTGACCGGCTATCTATCTAGCTAGCTATGTGGTAGCTTCTCCGGTGGAAGGCCATGCTTCTTTAGAAGCCTCAGGAAGAACATCCGATGTTGGGCCTTTCTCAAGATGGAGTTTGTGTTGACTTCTCCGATGATCCTCCCGTTCTGCCATTTTGCATTTCTCACTTGTACACTCGGCGGCCATTTTAAAGCCTCAATTCATATCAAATTGCCTTTTGAAAGTATCTTCTGGATTGCTTCAGAGAATGTGATTGTGATGGCAACCCGGCTGCTCATCTTCTGCCCTTTCTCACACCCGCAAGTCATCGTCCTTGCCACCGATGGCTGCTGGAGTCTTCAATTTCTGCGCGGCTCCATTTGAAGTGGAGTGTCCTTCAGTGTCACGTACCTTTCTCATCAGCGACGAGTTCCCTCGCACGCGTTTTAAAGGCTCTCGGTCTCAAAGATTTATCGCCACGGGCGAAGCTGAAGACTGCCTCTTTGGGTGGGGGGTGGGCCGGTGGGCTTTTTTTCATCGATGCCTTGACATTTGAGTGCCAGGGTGGAGTTTTTACAATTAATACATTTTGAGGTTTGTTGACAGACAAAGGTGGAAATTTGAGTGAGGCGCTATGAAAACATTTTGCGGTCATGCTCGTTGGTTACTTTTGTACGGAAGAGCATTAGGGCAAGGTTGTAATATATATATATATATATTTTTAGAGATGGGGTATTGTTCTGAGAAAAAAAGTCGCAAATTTGTGAGTTTCAAACTCGCAAATTTGTTGGATTTAAAGTCACAAATTTGCTCGCTTTAAAGTCACACATTTGCTAGATTTAAAGTCACAAATTTGCTAGATTCAAACTCGCAAATTTACTAGATTTAAAGTCACACATTTGCTAGATTCAAACTTGTAAATTTGCTAGATTTAAAGTCACAAATTTAATAGATTCAAACTCGCAAATTTGCTGGATTTAAAGTGACGAATTTGCTAGATTTAAAGTCGCAAATTTGCTAGATTTAAAGTCACAAATTTGCTAGATTCAAACTCACAAATTTGATAGATTTAAAGTCACAAATTTGCTAGATTCAAACTCACAAATTTGCTAGATTTAAAGTAACAAATTTGCTAGATTTAAAGTCACAAATGTGCTACATTCAAGCTCGCAAATGTGCTAGATTCAAACTCGCAAATTTGCTCGATTTAAAGTCAAAAATTTGCTAGATTCAAACTCGCAAATTTGCTAGATTTTAAGTCGCAAATTTGCTAGATTCAAACTTGTAAATTTGCTAGATTTAAAGTCACAAATTTAATAGATTCAAACTTGCAAATTTGATAGATTTAAAGTGACAAATTTGCTAGATTTAAAGTCGCAAATTTGCTAGATTCCAACTCGCAAATTTGATTGATTCAAACTCACAAATTTGCTTGATTTAAAGTGACAAATGTGCTAGATTCAAACTCACAAATTTGCCAAACAAAATACCCAAAATGCATCGTGTCGCTTTCTCGATCAGGGGCGTGCGTTCCAGACGTGACCTCACTTCGGGCTTCGCCACCAACTCAAAAACAAAACTTCCTGAATATTCAGCGCGAGTCTTAAAATGTAAACTATAGCTATATGCCGTGGAATGTTTGTAAAATACGCTCAGTCCAAGTCATTTGAAGCCATTTTACAAATTATGGACGCAACTTGTCCGGAGGCGTCGGTTGTCCTTTAACTCATTCAGTGCCACTCACGAATTGATTCATAAATTGAAAATCTGACATAGACCTCCAAAGATGGAGCACTCATCTTTGAAGAGGCCGCAGTTATTTGTCGATCAATTGAGAGCCACATCACTGCTACAAGTTATAATTAGACAAGCACAAACCGCCATGCTAAGCGGGGAAAATGATATTCATCTAACCATGAAGCTTGACCTTGCTGAGTTGTTATTGATCACCTGCCGAATGGGGAAGAGATGAAAGACACAGCGGTAGTCATCAAGCAATAGTACCAGAGATTGCAGCAAATGGGGGTTCGGATGCGATGAGTTGAATTCCAGGACACCCCCAGAATATTCAGTTTTACGACTACATCAACATTCAATACGGCGTTAGAAACCTTAGTTGCTCTTCTTTCACCAGGAATAAAAGTTAATTCCTAAATGATATAGGTCTTGGAGTTATATGACCTTGAAATGAGGGCGGCTGTCTAAAATACAATGCAATACATATGTATTGTTTTATAATAACACATTTCATTTATAAGTGCCTTTCAAAACTCTCATGGTCACTTTACAGTCACAAGAAGTTTTTTTTTTCTGTGGGTGAGCAGCGGCAGCCACACGTGGCGGTAACTCAAATAGATAGAAAGCTAGCTAGCTAATTAGCTAATAGATAGCTAATAAATACCTAGCAACCTAGCTAGCTAGTGATGACATTTACTGAACTTAAAACCTGATTGACTAATTCCCATCTATCAATCTATCTCTCCATCCATCTATCGATAGTATCTATCTACAGTATATATCTACCTACCAACCTAAGTAGCTGCCTACAGATCTACCTACCTACCTACCTACAGATCTATCTATCTACCTACCTATCTCCAGTATACATCTATCTACTATCTAACTATCTATAGTATATACCTACAGTATCTGCCTACCTACTTATCTATCTACCTACTTATCTACCGACCTACTTACCTACTACTACTTTTTTTTTGTTAACTAGGAATTATCCAGCTTCATTTTTTCTGATTGTAAATTATTCTGCACTTTGTAGGTCACTTTTTTTCTGTTACATTGCTTGATCAAAAAACAAAAAACCAAAACAGTTAACCATTTCTCAAAACTCCTGAGTGGTCAATTCTAATGGAACAGGTCACCCTTGGAGAATGCCGACATGCTCCAAGATTGACATAAAGATTCAAATGTTAGCTTTTGAATGTGCTAAGTAGTAAAATAGCGGTGAGTTAAGAACGTAAACTTCATTTTTCCAACAAAATCGCGAAAAAGGCCGTCGTTACGACAAACGTAATTGCCGACGCGACTTTGCTTCGGAACAAAATGGCCTCCCTCCCGTTGCTCGGCAACGCTACTGATTGACCCGTGTCCAATATACTGTATAGAAATTTTCCTAATTGACATGATTAAACTCGATTATATGTTCATGATTTCACGCATGCAAAATGATTCATAAAAGGCGAAAGCAAACGCGGGGGCTGAGTAGGCGCTTTGAAAATAGAACGTGAAATCGGCATTCTAAAGCGTTGCCAACGCGGAGGGAAATGAACGCGGGTTCTGGGAAAACGTTCCTACTTGTCAAAATGTCGATTAAACGTCAATAAAAAGGAGGTTGAAATATTGTTTCTGATCCAATGGACAATAAATTAAATAGAAATATACATCCAGTCTTGTTTAGGGCGTTAGCAGTGTGCTAACATGAATGTCAACAAATTAGCATATTAGCACATGATCACATTATCTCCTCCCACTTCCTCAGTTGAAGCGATGATTTTATAGCCCAAGAAGTAGAACATTGTTCAATTTTACATCTTTTCTTCCACGTCGTACTCAGTGTTCAATTATGTGTAAATTGCCAGGCAATGCGAAAGGGAAGCACAGTACCCGGAGAAAAGCCATGCAGGCAATGATTTTTAGAGCCCTAAAAGCGCTCAAATTCCAGGACCGACCGAATATTAAGTTTTAGGACGACATTATATGTCCAAAACCACCCTAAATACTATTATTCTGAGATTATATTAATCTAAATCAATGGTCTCCAAGGCAAGGCCCGCGGGCCAAATCTGGCCCACCTCGTCATTTTATTCGGCCCGCGAAAGCAAATCAAACTTGTGAAATTTCATGATGCTTGCTCAAGTCCGAACCAAAAATTCCAAATTGCCGTAAGTAAACCATAATAACAGTCATTATTTTTTTTACTTTTTTAACTTTTTTACTAATTGCTAACCCACAAAAAAACTATCCTGTGACTGTAAAGTAGCTATCTATTTGCTAGCTAGCCAGCTTTCTATCTCTTTGAGTTACTTCCGGGTTGAGTGAACGCTGGCGCGTGTGGCTGCCGCTGCTAACCCACAGAAAAACTTATCATGTGACTGCAAAGTAGCTATCTATTAGCTAGCTAGCTTTCTATCTCTTTGAGTTACTTCCGGGTTGAGTGAACGCTGGAGCGTGTGGCTGCCGCTGCTAACCCACAAAAAACTGCATTGTATTTTGGACAACTGCCCCCATTTCAAGCTCATATTACTCCAGATCCATATAATTTAGTAAGTAACTATTTATTCTGATGAAAGAAGCAAGTCTACATTTTTCTTACGCTGCATTGAATAATAATAATAATAATAATAATAATAATAATAATACATTTGATTTATAAGTGCCTTTCAAAACTCTCAAGGTCACTTTACAGTCACAGGATGAGTTTTTCTGCGGGCGAGCAGCGACAGCCACACGCGCCAGCGTTCATTCAACCGGGAAGTAAATAGATACAAAGCTAGCCAGCCAGCTAGTAGATATCTAATAGATAGCCAACGGATAGCTAGCTAGATAGCTCGCCTAGATAGCTATATAGCAAATAGAAAGCCAAGTAGAGAGAGAAAGCTAGCCAGCCAGCTAGGAGAAGTAGAAGTAACTCAAAAGGATAGAAAGCTAGCTAGCTAATAAATAGCTAATAGATAGCCTACGGATATCTCGCCGCCTATATAGCTACATAGCTAATAGAAAACTAAGTAGAGAGAAACCTAGTCAGCCAGCTAGTAGAAGTAGAAGTAACTCATTTTACCTAGTTCCTCATCAATTGTGTTTTGTTTATCTGGTTTGATAGATTTTTGCATCAAGTGTACAGATGGCTTGTGCGGGTTATTTGTGGAGCCTTATTGCCCTTTTACTTCACCTCGAAAAGGAAGAGAGAAAAAAAGCGATGCAAATCAGTTTTGTCGCGGCATCATGAAAACTAAATTATTAATTTATCTTATGTTGGGAAAGCGCACGGGTTTTAGATGACTTTTGCATTTTATTTTGGCGGTTGATAACACGCCGAGCGCTTCTATCAAATTCAATGTTCATGGTGGATCCTGTCAGGTCAATCAGATGCTAATTCAAGCAGAAAACTTTGAAAAGTTTGCTTCGGAACAAGAAGAAGAAGAAAAAAAGAAAGGTCAGAGGTCGTTTTAGGAAGAGACCGTTGACTTTGTCGAAGAAATGAAGAAAAAGTGGCTTCACTTTTCAAGACTTCTAGCGATTTGAAGACGACAGCAACTTTGGACCCCTCGCTGTTGTTTCCTTTCACCAAAATAAAAGTCTTCAATAAATGGGGCCGCTCGACCTTATTAGCGGCGAGCGTGTTTTGGATATATGATATTTCGTTCCGTAACCTTGTGAATAAGCCACTTTGTGCCGCTCGTATCACAACCTGATTACTTTGTTTGACTTGTTTCTTATGTCGGCGCTGATACCAGTCTGGCGGCAATTCAGATGAAACGGAACCCGCAATAAAAGCGGCGTCAAAAAACAAACACAGCGTCTTCATACGCTCGGATTTTCCCGGGTAAAAAGATGCCAGAATATCATGACCGTAATCAAGGGACCTACGGACCGACCTACATACCTACCTACCTACCAACCTACCTACCTACCCACGTGTGCCTACCTATTTATCTTCCAACCGACCTACGTACCTGCCTACCCACCGACCTATCTACGGAGCGACGGACAGACAAACGGACAGACGGACCTACCGACGGACCGAGTGAGGTAATGTTGTAAAGGTTTTTCAGACAAACCGACAGACCGAAAAACTGAAAAACCCATGGACCGACCTACCTGCCGACACACCTACCTACCTACTTACCTACCGACCTAAGTACCTGCCTACCCACCGACCTAGCTACCAACCTACCTACCTATCTATCGATCCATCTTATGCATCCATCCACAGATGGATCGACGGACGGACGGACTGACGGACCAAGCGACGGACCCACCGACAGACGGAGTGAGGTAATGTTGTAAAGGTTTTTCAGACGGACCGATAGACCGATGGACCTACCTACCTACCTACCTACCTACCTACCGACCTACCTATCTATCGATCCATCTTATCCCTCCATCCTCGGACAGACTGATGGACCGACGGACACAGTGAGTTGTAAAGGTTTTTCAGACGGACTGACGCACCGACCGACCGACCGACCTACATACCTACCTACCGACTTACCTATCTATCGATCCATTTTATACTTCCATAGAATGTATAGAACAATTACGTAAAATAAGAATTTTGGAATATGAACACTACCAGGCCTGAAATGGTAAAAAGAGGTTCAACTGTATATTTCATCGGGACAAATTGACCAATGGAAATGCCAAGAGCTGTTTTCAATCAAATCAGTCAAGTTGAGTGCTTCCCCCTGCTGTCTGTCCTCTTATATTTCCTGAGCCAACACCCTCAAACATATGCAGGGAGTTTATCAATCGCGCCTCACTTCCTCCCGTCAATTCCCAATTGTCATGCTAATGTCGTTGCGCGACTGCTCGCAGGCCGCGTAGCAGAATGCAAAGATGAAGCTACGTGCGTGTTTCTATGAAGTCCGCTGCAGGCCAAAGGTTGAATGACTTCATTGTTTCGGTATTGTTGGACTTGACAATACCGAGTCATATTGCCACAATTGTTTTAGGGTGTCACAAGGCGTATGTGTAAGCTCTCAGTCGTACAGGAGTGGTCCATCGATGAAAAGGTTTCTGCAGCCCTCATCTGTGCTTCTTTGAAGGGGTCGGACGTTTCGCTGCTTATCCAAGAGGCTTCGTCAGCCAACTAAAAATTGTTGCTGGTAGTTTTGACCCTACATATATACCTCTTGTCCAGATGTGGCGGTGCCGGACTCTGCTATGATAGGGACCTATCCGACCTAATAAATAAATAAATAAATAAATAAATAAATAAATAAAAGGGTGATGAATAAATAAATACACAAACAAATAAACGGGCAAATAAGCAAATAAATAAGCAAATAAAAATTAAACAAATAGGTAAATAAATAAATAAATAAATGGGCAAATAACCAAATAAATAAGCAAATAAATAAACAAATACTGTAGGTAGATAAATAAAACAAATTAAACAAATAAGTAGATAGATAAATATATACATTGGTACATGAATAAATAAATGAATAGATAAACAAATAAATAAATGGGCAAATAATTAAATAAATAAGCCAAGAAAAAGCAAAGAAATTTGTAAATAAATAAATAAATAGGTTGAAAAATAAACACATAAATAAATGGGCAAATAAGCAAATAAATAAATACATAAATACAAAATAATAAACGAATAGGTAGAAAAATAAAAAAATAAATAAATAAATGGTAGATGAATAAATAAATACATACAAAAACAAATAAATAAACGGGCAAATAAGCAAATAAATAAGCAGATAAAAATTCAACAAATATAAAAATAAATAAATGGGAAAATAAACAAATTAATATCCAAATAAAAATTAAACAAATAAATAAATAAATAAATAAATAAATGGGAAAATGACCAAATAAATAAGCAAATAAATAAACAAATATTGTAGGTAGATAAATAAAAAAATAAACAAATAAGTAGATAAATAAATATATACATTAGTACACGAATAAATAAATGAATAGATAAAAAAATAAATAAATGTGCAAATAATTAAATAAATAAGCCAAGAAAAATTAAACAAATTAGTAAATAAATAAATAAATAAATGCATAAATAAATACGTTGAAAAATAAACACATGAATAAATGGGTAAATAAGCAAAGAAATAAATAAATAAATACAAAATAAACGAATAGGTAGAAAAATAAAAAAAAATAATACATGGGCAAATAAGCAAATAAGGCCGAAACTACCAGTAAGAAATTAGTTTGCTGACGAAGCTTCTTGGATAAGAACCTTCAGAGGAGTCCAGATGCCGGCTGAAGAAACCTTTATCATCGGGGTGTCACAAGGAAATCATTGTTTTGTTTGCGAATGTAATACACGGACGGGGCCCCGTTTGACATTTATGATCATTGAGAATACTTAGGCGTAGTCATTTTTTTTCCGCCTAGTGTGAAAATTCCCACCATTTTGTTACGTTTGATTTGATCAGGGAACAATCTTTGGAGCTGAGCGCGCTGTAACTGGATGGTTAATCAAAAGCCAAATGTTATCCATATTCCGGTAAATGCTATGGAATGTAACAATGGAAGTGCAAAATTATTAATAAGACGGTGAGATGAACGTGTGAGAAGCAGATCCAATTTCATGGCGGTCGGACGTCATTTCATGTTATTACGCTGCTTTTTTTTTCTCACTCAAGTCAACGTAAAGCTTTGGATTCACGAGAATGCGTTTCGGGTTGAATTATGCAATTGGAAAAAGTCATTCATTTTCTAAAAAAGGCTTAAAGACGTGTTCATGGGCATGCACCAGAATGACTACAAATCTGCACAATACAGCTCAACACAAATGATTTGTCTCCTTTGGGTAATCTCTAAATAAATAAATAGGTCAGAAAATAAATAAATAAATAAATAAATAAATAAATAAATGGGCAAATAACCAAATAAATAACCAATAAAAAATAAACACATGCTGTAGGTAGATAAATAAAAAAAATAAACAAATAAGTAGATGAATAAATAAATCAATACATAAAGAAACAGAGGTAGATAAATAAATACATCTACATACATAAACAAATAAATAAATGGGCAAATAAGCAAATAAATGAGCAAATACAAATTAAACAAATAGGTAAATAAATGGGAAAATAAGCAAATAAATAAGAAAATTAAAAAATAAACACACAAGTAAATAAATAAATGGGCAAATAACCAAATAAATAAGCAAATAAATAATGAAATAAATAGGTTGACAAAATTAACAAATAAATGGGCAAATAAATAAATAAATAAAAATACAAAATAAATGAATAGGTAAAAAAAAAATAATAAATGGGAAAATAATCAAATAAATACACAAATAAATAAATAAGTACATACATGAGCAAATAAACAAATGCTGTAGGTAGATAAAAAAATGAACAAATAAGCATATACATAAATAAGTAAATATTACACACAAATATAAACACAAACAAACAAATAAATAATGGTAGAAATTAAAAATAAGGTGGATGAATAAATAGAACAAATGGGAAAATAAGCAAATAAGCAAATAAAAACTAAACAAATAGGTAAAAAAACTAAATAAATACATAAATAAAAAAGCACATAAAAATAAACAAATAGAAAAATAAATAAGTAAAGGCATAAATAAATAAATAAATAAATAAACGAATGATGGATACCTGAATAAATAAATAATTGCATGCGCGAACGACTGAATGAATACAAAATAAACATGACAAATAAATACATAAACAAACAGTCCATTCAGGGCTTTAAAATCTTCCCTTTTTCTGCATACTCAGGCTGCGCCATCTGTGGCCAGTCACCGCATTATGTAATCAACGGGGCGCTCTTTATTAGACGCGGCGGCTTGATGGATTGATGTGTGTGTGGGTGTTTGTTTGTGTGTGTCTGCATATAATTACGCAGCGTCGTAAGGATTACTCACCGCCTCACTTTTGTTTACAGTAGCGCAGTTTCCGTCTGACGTTCAGCAGAAAAGGAAACATGTATCTGGCCAACAGTCATTTTGTGGAAAGTCGGCTGAAAAAGAGGAAACACATTCACAACACGCCGTTTGAATTTGGAATGCTTTCAGAATACCCAAAGAAAACCCACGCAGGCATGTATAAAGATCATTCGATTGGAGAGGCAGACAGTTTCTTTCACTTGGTGCTCAGCGTTCAATTATGCGTTCAATTTACTTGTTATACAATGTATTTCGAATGTGAGGGGGAACCGGAGTACCCGGAGAAAAGCCACGGGGGCATGATAAGAGAACATTCAATTTCCGAAGCTGAATTAGCACCTTCCACACAGTGCTCAATGTCCAATTATGTGTTCAATTAATTTGTCATGCCATGTCTGGAATGTGAGAGGGAACCGGAATACCTGAAGAAAACCCATGCAGGCATGAATAAAGCTCATTCAGTTTTAGAGGCTGATATAGTTTCTTCCAATTGGTGCTCAGCGTTCAATTATGTGTTCAATTTACTTGCCATACAATGTATTTCGAATATGAGAGGGAACCGGAGTACCCGGAGAAAAGCCACGGGGGCATGATAAGAGAACATTCAATTTCCGAAGCTGAACTAGCACCTTCCACACAGTGCTCAATGTCCAATTATGTGTTCAATTAATTTGACATGCAATGTCTGGAATGTGTGAGGGATTCAGAGTACCCGAAGAAAACCCATGCAGGCATGAATAAAGATAAATCAGTTTTAGAGGCAGAAATGGGTTCTTGCACTTGGTGCTCACTCAGTATTCAATTATGTGTTCAATTAACTTGCCATACAATGCCTTTCGAATGTGAGAGGGAACCGGAGTACCCGCAGAAAACCCATGGGGCGTGATAAGAGATTATTCAATTTTGAAAGCTGAATTAGTTTATTCCACACAGTGCTCAATGTTCAATTACGTGTTCAATTAATTTGACATGCAATATCTAGAATGCGAGAGGGAACCGGAGTACCCAGAGAAAACCCACGGGGGCATGATAAGAGATGAAATGATTTTGGAAACTGAATTTGTTTCTTCCGCTCTGTGCTCAATGTTCAATTATGTGTTCAATTAACTTGCCATACAATGTCTTTCGAATGTGAGAGGGAACCGGTGTACCCGAAGAAAACCCATTCAGGCATGAATAAAGATAAATCCGTTTTAGAGGCAGAAATGGTTTCTTCCACTTGGTGCTCAGAGTTCATTAATGTGTTCAATTAACTTGTCTTTCGAATGTGAGAGAATACCCAAAGAAAACCCGCATCCCAAGCGGGCATGAATAACACTGACACGTCCTTTTTCCGATATTTATTAACGAGATTTTATAAAATAAGACATTAAAAAAAACCATCAATAGATGTGACTTAGCGAGCATCAAAGAAAAGTGCCAAACGCTTTTTTTTCTTCTCAATTCCAGGAAGAGCTTTGGTTGATCTTTTATTTCTTTGATATAAAAGTGACCTTCCTCCCACGCATTCTCATACGGACGATTTAATTTGCGGCATCGCGATCATTCTAGCTTTGATTTCTGCTCACTTTAAAATAAAATAAAATAATTATTCCTGAGAATGGCTCAAAATACCCGCACTTCTTAACTCATTCACTGCCATTCCCGAATTTAATTGGGAATTGAAAATATGACATAGAGCGCGATTCCCGAATTTCGATAAGATGGTTTCTGCCGCCGTCATCTGTACTTCTTTGAAGGTGTCGGACGTTTCGCTTCTTATCCGAGAGGCTTCGTCAGCGAACTAAAAGCTAGCAAGCACTCATTCGACGACAATGAGGTTTAAAATCTTAGCGAAAGAAAAATAGATGGTTTCAAGGGGTTGTTATTATTATTATTATTTTATCATTATTATTATTTTATTATCATTATTATTTTATTATCATTATTATTTTATCATTATTATTATGTTATTATTATTATTATTTTACAGTAAAGTCTCGTTATATCGATATCGGATATATCGATAGTCCCGGTTATATCGATATTTTTTCGGACTCCCTTGAATATCGATATAACGAGACTTTACTATCATTATTATTTTATTATCATTATTATTATTATTTTATCATTATTATTATTTTGTCATTATTGTTATTTTTATCATTATTATTATTATTATTATTATTGTTATTATTATTATTTTATGATGATTATTATTTTATTATTGTTATCATTCTTATCATTATTTTATTATTATCAGTATTATTTTATCAGTATTATTTTATCAGTATTATTTTATCAGTATTATTATTATTATTAATAATAATAATAATAATTTTATTTTATCATTAATACTTTATCATTATTATTATTATTACTATTACTAATATTTTATTATTATTATTATTATTATTGTTATTAAAATATACTGCTGTTCCTGTTAACATGTATTTTTTGCATCCGTTTGTGCAAAGACTTCACATTTTAAAAAGTGCATTCTGGTCAATGCATGAAGTTATTTGGATTAATTGCACTTGTTTAACGTTCACGCATTTTATTCGACTTTGTGCCTTTAATTATTTCCACCCTTCCCGAACATTCGATACACATTTAAATGCAATCAGTAAGTAGTTTTTATGTTAAATGCATTGGTATTGTTCTGCCTCCACCGCCACCCCCAAAAAAAAAAAAAAATCAAACTCAATAAAAACAGGGTTTTGGAGTCCAAAAAAGTGTTGCGAAAACACTTCAATCAAGGTCAACCGCCTACAAAAATTAATTTAAAAAAACTCAACTAATGTGAGGGAGACAAACAGAGACAAACAACTCACGTCCATAATTAGGGACAATTTTGAGTGTCCCATTAACATGCCATGCATGTTTTTGGAAGAAACCAGAATACCCAGAGAAAACCCACGCTGCCTGACGGACTAGTTTTCGGCGGATGAACACCAAAACCACATGGTCGAATAGCGCCACGGTGGCTGGCGGACTAGTTTTTGTCACCCCTTTTCTTTGAGTGCAGACATGGTTTGTTATTGAGGATACTTTTGCTGTTATGGGACCAAAAAAGACCCTCGCACAGGCTCGTGTTAAGCCGAGGAGGACACAAAAGAAAATGATGGTCGAGCAGAAGAAGGAGATCACCATTTCGAGTGCCCCATTAACCTACCATGCATGTTTTGGGGAATTTGGGAAGAAATATACCCGGAGAAAACCCACGCATGGCCGGGGGAACATGTACATTTCCACATAGGAAAAGCAGAAGCCAGGATCGAACCCACGAACTCTGTACTATGAGGTTAACGAGCTAACCACAAATCCACCGGGTTGCCGCTTTTAGCTTCAATCAAAAAAATAAACTATCTGCTATCCCTGATCCACTGCTGAAAAGGACGCTTTGATCCTTCTTCTTTCATCTAGAACTGCTTCATGTCACAAAGAGGGAACAGAAAGTGCTGAAGTTATTTTGTTTTGTTTTTTTTTTTTACTTTAAGATGGCGCCAGGAGAGTGGCTGCCTCTCCAGCAGTTCCTGTATTTTGTTTTTCTACTTCTTTCTTTCCTTTCCTCTTTCTTTCATAACTTTGCCGCTGTGTTATTTCCGGGTCGAGTGAACGCTGGCGCGAATGGCTGCCGCTGCTCACCCGCACAAAAAAAAAACTGACTGTCAAGTGTCCTTGAAAGTTTTGAAAGGCGCTTAGAAATTAAATGTATTATTATGGTCTTGGTCTTATTATTATTATTATTATTATTACATGACATCATCGGTAAAACGATACAACGAGATGGTCAGCATTTGTAATTATCAGCAAAAGATACAACATACGCTAGCGCTAGCCTGCTGATGGGGACAGTTTTCCCCTTGAACGAGCCGAAGGCCCGGGGGACACCATTACCCCCTGCTGATGAGGGCTATTTCTCATTCCCGGACGCTCACTACGTAGCCATTAGCGTGCGCGCTATCGACCTGCCAAGAGGTCCTTTGCGCTCATGGGGAAACACCTGCGGGTCAAATCAACTCAACGTCTCAACGTCCCTCGAGCCTCTCGCGGTCCTCGCTAACCCTCGTCAGCTAGCCATTCGGTAACGGGGAGCGGGGGAAAGCGCTCAAATACGCTATCTATTAGGTAGCTATCGACGTAGCGATCTATTAGCTATATCCTGTGACTGTAAAGTGACCTTGAGAGTTTTGAAAGGCGCTGATAAATAAAATGTAAAATTATTATTATATGGCTATATGGCTATCTAACTAACTATCTATTAACTATCTATTAGCTAGTTAGTTAGCTTTCTATCTATTTGAGTTACTTCTAGGTTGACTGAACGCTGGCGCGTGTGGCTGCCGCTGCTGACCCAAAGAAAAACCTCCCCTGTGATTGTAAAGTGACCTTGAGAGTTTTGAAAGGCACTGATAAATGTATTATTATTATTAATTATTATTATTATTATTATTATCATCTCGCTATCTAGCTGGCTAGCTGTCTGTTTGCTATCTATTAGCTGTCTTGCTGGCTATCTAGCTATCTAGCTGGGTATATATTAGCTACTAGCTGGCTATTAGCTATCTATCTGGCTAGCTATCTAGCTGGCTAGCTATTATTTTATATATATCTATATATTAGCTAGATTTATATCTATTTAAGTTATTCCCAGGTTATCTAGCTAGCTACCTAGCTAGTTCTCTGTTTGCTATCTATTAGCTGTCTTACTGGCTATCTAGCTGGCTTTATATTAGCTATCTGGCAGCTATTAGCTATCTATCTGGCTAATTATCTAGCTGGCTAGCTATTAGTTATATATTAGCTAGCTTTCTATTTATTTGAGTTACCTCCGAGTTATCTAACTGTATGGCTGGCTATCTAGCTATCTAGCTATTATCTAGCTTTCTATCTATTTGAGTTATTTCCAAGTTGAGAGGGGGTTAATGAGGGTTTTTTTGTTTTTTTTTCGTGAGTGAAGCAACATATTTACAAGGGTTCGGATTTTTCTCCATGCAGTGAATAATTTGCAATTATTTCCATCGCGGCGTGTCAACAAGCTCAAAGATGAAGGGAGGCGGGGGGGGGAGGGGGAAGGGTGTACTCTGTATTGCTTAGCGCGCCGCCGAAGCTAATATGGAACTAAACCAAGTTGGCGCTGAAACACTTGCCAATTACAAACTCTGCACGGCTGAAGGTCGTACCACCAGGCGATCGCCCATCGATCGAAATATCGGATATTCGGCAGATGTAACATGAATAGAGAGTTTTAGTGAGTTTTTTTTTTTTTTTTTTTTTTTTTTACTTTAAAGGACAACCGACGTCTCCGGACAAGTTGTGTCCATAATTTGTAAAATGGCTTCAAATGACTTCTACTGAGCGTATTTGACAAAGATTCCACCGCATACAGCTATATTTTATTTATTTTAAGACTCACGCTGAATATTCCGGAAGTCTTGTTTTTGAGTTGGTGACGAGTCCGTACGTGACGTCACTGAAGGAACCCTGACCGAAAAAAAGACACATTGTAGCAGTCCTTCCCTCACGTCAATGTATTTTGCTGTACTTGTTTGGTCTGAAAACTTCATGTAGGACCAAAAAGAGGCGGAGCTTGGACGCCATTTTCTGCCTCTTTTTGGTGCGACATTTCCCACCCCCAGATACCTCAAAATGGCACGGAATACATTCTTTAATCTATTGCAAACATGTATGCTTTCCTCTTCAGAACTATTTGAATCATATTCATAACTGGATATTTTGGGGTATTTTAGATGCTATCAAACGTTTTTCTGATGTCAGTTCGGAAACAAACGAGTGATGTCGGTTGTCCTTTAAATTCTTAGCCTGAAATGCACCTGTGTGGTAATACCGGCTTCCAACATGCTTTCCTAATCATCCATTCATTCAGGGAGGAGGTGGGGGGGTGGCTTTGTTTTACTTGTCAAGCCATCTGCATCCCATTAGAAAAATAAAGGCTTCGTTAGCATAAATGTTTTGCTCAGCTAAAACGCATTCACAGGCCCTGGAATGAACACTTGAAGTCAGAAGGCCAAATAGCATATTTGTAAGCAGTTAGGTGCCATCTGTTATATGTGCACACACACACACACACACACACACACACACACACACACACACGCACGCACGCACGCACGCACGCACGCACGCACGCACACACACAGGCACACGCACACTGCATTCAATCAAAGAGTAAATTACATTTATAAAACTCATCTTAAAAGTTATTTTTCTTCTTTGGCTTTTGACTCAGCATGAGACGTGATTTATAGTTTTACAGATTTTATGTATTTATTTTTTTGCTTTCTACTGTTATTTATTTATTTATTTATCTGTTTATTTTTTTATTCGCCCATCTATTTATTTATGAATTGATTTGTTTCTTTAATTATTCATTTATGTGTTTTTCTGTATTTATGTATTCATCAGAATCAGAATCATCTTTATAGGTGTTTGTTTATTTTTATTTATTTATCTATTTATTTATTTGTCTGTTTATTTATTTATTCGTCCATCTATTTATGTATTTATTTATTCTTTTTTATTTAATTATTCAATCGTGTATTTTAGGTATTCTTTATTTATTCATGTATGTACGTATTTATTTATGTATTTATTCATTCATGTGTTTGTTATTTATTTATTTGTATTTATTCATTTGTTTCATTAATTATTGATGTGTGTATTTGGAGGTACAGTAAAGTCTTGTTATATCGATAGTACTGCTTATTACGATACTATTTCTATGAACGCAAGGACAAAATTTACATGCCGCAGGATCGGATATATCGATAGTCCCGGTTATATCGATATTTTTTTCCACTCCCGAGAATATCGATATAACGAGACTTTACTGTATTTATTTATGTATGTAAGTATTTATTTATGTATTTATTTAGTTAGGTTTTTTTCTAGGTATGTCTATATGTGTTTGTTTGCTTATTTATTATGTGTTTATTTTTTGGTTCCATATACAACACTTGGTGTACAGCAATGGTTGTTTTAAAAGTACAGACACAGACACACACACACACACACACACAGTCTTTGAATAAATCATCGAAGGATTTCTTTTATTCCAGATAAACTTTTTTTTTCAGCAGTCATGAAATAAGAACTTTAAAAAAAAAAAGACTGCCCTAATTCTCACCACATTCAAACAGGTGGAGACTAGCATTCCTTCACAAATATTTTGCCTGTGATTGCAATAGAAGAGGTGGAAAAACTGTTGATTTGGATTAACGAAGAGCAGCTAGTAGGGGACAGTGTGAGTGAGGGTATTACCTCCGAGAAAGAATGGCAACTACACTCGGATATCATCAAGAGGCAACTACATCAACGACCATCACAAAGGTAAATAAAAATCAATTACAATACCATAGCACATTTATTATACATAAAATAAGGTATATTTTGTGTAGTTTTAAGGCTTATTTAGTAGAAAAGTATGTTTTATGGGGACCTGGGAACGGATTATTCTCATTTTTTATGGTTTCCTATCAGAAATGAATGTTTGGAAGACACACTTTTCGCCTTACACACACTTTCTGGGAACCAATTAAGTTCGTAAGCTTAGGTATCACAGTACAGATGACGGCTGAAGAAACCTCTTCATCGATGGACCACACCTGTACGACTGAGAGCTTTACACAAATTTAAAAAAAATGTGTTTCTTTCAAAAAAAACATTCCCAACATTTTACAATAAGTGCTCGAACGGAGAATAGTCAGAGCCCGGATGACATGTTGGAGTGCACTAATAATAATAATAATAATAATAATAATAATACATTTCTAAGCGCCTTTCAAAACTCTCAAGGTCACTTTACAGTCACAGGATGAGCTTTTCTGTGGGTGAGTAGCGGCAGCTATACGGGCCAGCGTTCACGCAACCCAGAAGTAACTCAAATAGATAGAAGGCTAGCTGGCTAATATATAGCTAGCTAGATAGCTCGTTGCGATAAGTTCATTCTGTCTCCTTATTATCTGTTACAAATGAGCTAGATAGCTACTTAGCTAATAGATAAAAAGCTATATATCTTGTTGTTGTTTTTTAATTCAAGAAGCTACGTAGGGACTTGAGTCATTAAACGCCTGCCTCTGCCAATCCACTTTAGCTGAAGAGAACTTCAGCCTGGCCGAGTGGTTCTCAGGGGTTGTTAAGACAAACAGCTTGAGGCTCTCGAAACGTGTACACACTGTTTCTCGGCTTCTTCAATAGCCTGATTATTTTCATGTTGAAATGTGGGGGGGGGGGGGAATAGAAAAGTGAGCAGGCAAAAAAAGGTGGTCACTTGTCAATGGGAAAGAACCGAAGGACTTCTCGACTCAATCAGAGTCATTTAAAGGACAAGCGACACCATTTTTTTTGCTTCCTAACTGACATCAGAAAAACGTTGTATAGCATCTAAAATACCCCAAACTCGCAGACTGATATTTTTAGTCAAATGCAAAAACACCAATAAAAATGACTTCAAGTGCCCCAAAACTGCCACAAAATGAGCTTGTAACTGGGCAGATTCAGAAAGTCCCGCCCCCTTGTCGGTGACGTCACAACAGGATACTCCTTCACAAACTGCCTTGCTCCAGAATCAAAACAATGGCTTCAGAGAGTTCAGATTCTGAAAAAGATCCTTTCTTGTTACTCATCCAGTTGTGAATATGATTCAAATAGTTCTGAAGAGGAAAGCATACATGTTTGCAATCCATTAAAGAAGTCCTTCCGTATCAATTCGAGCCGTCTGGACTCAAATGTAGCGCCCAGAAAATGCAACAACAACAACAACAACAATAATAATAATAATACATTTCATTTCATTTCTAAGCCATTTTCAAAACTCTCAAGGACAATTTACAGTGACGGATAAGAACTTTTTTTGTGTGCAAGTGAGCAGCGGCAACCATTTGCGCCAGCGTTCACTCTACCCGAAAGTAACACAACAGCAAAGTTATGAAAGGAAGAGGAAAGGAAATAAAGAAGTCAAAAAACAAAATCCAGGTCACATCCGATTTACAACCGGTGCGAGTTACAACCATCCGCACTTACGACCATGACTGCCAGACCCTTTTATTTTTATTCTACGGCGTGTTTGCGATGCATTTGATAGAATAAAGAATCGAGATGTTCCTTCTCTCAGCATTGTATAATAACTAGTTTTTTTTTATAGCTGTCAAAGGACCATATGTAGCGTTGTGGCTGCGTTGCCAGATGCGCTCAACATTCAGCATGCCTCATTTATCTTCTATTACCTCTATATCCTCATTCATCTTCTTCATTTATTCATCTAACAGAGAAGATTACAGCATTGCACAAAATGAGGATACTTTTAGCTAGCTAGCTAGCTTTCTATCTGAGTTATTCCAGGTTGAGTGAACACTTGTATAGCGCTTTAACAGCTGAAGCTGGAACAAAGCGCTAACATGGGGAAAAAAAGGTAAATGCTACCACCTTGTGCAAGGGAAAAAACATTGCCAGAGGTCTGACCAGCGCTTTATCGATACCCAAACATGAAAAAATAAAACCCGAACAACAGGAATGGCGCTCTATGTCATATTTTCGATTCTGGAATAAATTCGTGAATGGCAATGGATGAGTTAATTTTCCTTTCAGGTATGAATCAAATATATTTGCATCTTTCTATGAATGCTGTATTTTTTTTATTTGAAAATGCATACTGCAAATTATGACAGTCGATCATTATCGGCTTTAGATCTCATGGAAAAAAACGGTTGGTCTTTTCAAGGAAAGAATGGTGCATCTGCATGAGTGTGTTTTGCCACTTAGTGGAACTTCAAAGCCAACGACATCTCCATCCCATAATTGCTTTCTTTCATCCACCGTGAAAGGGGAAAAAAAGGTAAATGCGGACGCTCGCGCGTGGGCTGACGCTTCAAGCCTGAAGAAATAAATACCTCATGTGCACTTTCAACTTTTACTCACTCGCCCATCGGGAGGATTCTTCTTTCTCTCTACGAGAAGTCCAAGATGGCTCCCGAGTAGGCAGCCATCTTGCTTTTTTGTTGTTGTTTTTGTGTTTTTTTTGTCACTTTGTGTTGTTGTGTGTTGTGTGGAATGACATTCACCAAGGAGGAGACTGTGCTGAGCAGTTGCGTCTTTTCGGCATCACAAATATGCCAGCACTGTTTTTGATAGGGAAGAATATCAGTGCCGTTTTGATTGTCATTGGCAGCACTGTTTTTGATAGGGAAGAATGTTGGTGCCATTTGACTGTCATTATCAGCACCGTTTTTGATTGAGAGGAACGTCGGGCCCATTTTGACTGTCACTGCCAGCACCGTTTTTGATTGGGAGGAATGTCAGTGCCATTTTGACTGTCATTGCCAGAACTGTTTTTGATAGGGAAGAATGTCTGTGCCATTTTGATTGTCATTGGCAGCACTGTTTTTGATAGGGAAGAATGTCTGTGCCATTTTGACTGTCACTGCCAGCACCGTTTTTGATTGGGAGGAATGTCAGTGCCATTTTGACTGTCATTGCCAGAACTGTTTTTGATAGGGAAGAATGTCTGTGCCATTTTGATTGTCATTGGCAGCACTGTTTTTGATAGGGAAGAATGTCTGTGCCATTTTGACTGTCATTGCCAGAACTGTTTTTGATAGGGAAGAATGTCTGTGCCATTTTGACTGTCATTACCAGCACCGTTTTTGATTGGGAGGAATGTCGGTGCCATTTGACTGTCATTACCAGCACTGTTTTTGATTGGGAGGAACGTCGGGCCCATTTTGACTGTCATTACCAGCACCGTTTTTGATTGAGAGGAATGTCGGGCACATTTTGACTGTCACTGCCAGCACCGTTTTTGATTGGGAGGAATGTCGGTGCCATTTGACTGTCATTACCAGCACTGTTTTTGATTGGGAGGAATGTCGGTGGCATTTGATTGTCATTGCCAGCACAGTTTTTGATTGGAAGGAATGTCAATGTAATTTTGAAACTGATTTCCATTACCATTTTTGATTGGGAGGTATCACCTCATAAGCATAACTAAGCCTATGTGGTCTAAGATTTTCTGTTGTAATAATCCAAATTATACATCACCCCACCATGGTGATTTAGTGAAGGGTTTTGCTGTTCTATGAAAATAGCTTATTTTACTCCCCTGTCAAACCATCTATGGTCTTTCGCTAAGATTTTAACCGCGCTGTCGTCAAATGAGTGGTTGCTAGCTTTTAGGTGCATATGTACTGCAGATTGAGGCCCACGCGTATTATCCCTGCCATGTTGATAAAGTCTTCTTTTTTTGAGAATTTGTTTAGTCTCCCCAATGTATTGCTCTTTACAATGTATTGGATAAACTACATGACTTTGTTTTTCATTTGGCAGCCTATCTTTTGGATGCCTTAAAGTGTTTATCGGTTATTTAGGCAGCTCAAACTTAAGGCCTTCGCCTAGCGTTGGATATCATCGCACATTATATGAGCCGCCGCATCTATTTCTTTTTTTTTTTCCAGTGGCTTGACATTGTCGGGAGATGTGCGTGTGGCGCCACATCAATCAAACTGACTATACAATGGACCTGAAATGGGTGAGGGGGAATACAAGTAGCATGCGCGTTGTCCTCGTACACTTAACACACACACACACACACACACACACACACACACACACACACACACACACACACGCACACACACACACACACACACACACACACACACACACGCATAAAACATGCAAATGTTCTCATTCCTCCTTGGCTCATTTTCTCCAGTATGTCTGATATTTGTCAACTCTTCAGACATTTTCATTGGCTCACTGTCATGTGAGCAACTCGTGATGTCACAGAAACAAAAATCTTTGACAGGCATTGAACTCATTCACTGCCATTCCCGAATTTATTCGGGAATTGAAAATATGACATAAAGCTGCCCATCTTTAAAAATCCGTCTCAAAACTCACTTGTACTCTTTGGCATTTCGACATTGATCTTGGTTTTACTTTTACTCTAATAGATAGAAAGCTAGCTAGCTAGCCAATCGATAGCTAATAGCTAGCTAGCTAGATAGCTAGCCAGCAAACCAGATAGCTATATAGCCAATAGATAGCTAGCTAGATAGCCGGCCAGGGAGATAGATAGCAAAACGATGGCAAATAGCTAGCTAGCGAGATTGCTAGCCAGATAGCTGGATAGCTAGATGAATAAATGAAGAAATACTCACATTAAATGCGCTTTTGCAACAGCTGAATGTGGAAAAAAGCATGGGAAAAAAGGCAAATGCTTCCCCCTCGTGGAAGGAAAAAAACGTTGCCAGAGATCTGGCTAGCGCATTATCGGCACCCAAGCATAAAACAACAAAACCCAAACAAATTAGCGAATGGTGCTCCACGTCATATTTTCAATTCCCGAATAAATTTGTGAAAGGCAGTGAATGAGCTAAAAAACTAAATATCTAGCTAGCTAGCTATTAGCTAAGAAGCTATCTAGGTGGCTAGCAATCTAGCTAGCTATCTGTTGGCTATCTATTAACAATCTACGAGCTGGCTGGTTAGCTTTCTATATATTAACTTCCGGGTTGAGTGAACGCTGGCGCGTGTGGCTGCCGCCGCTCACCCACAGTTAAAACTTGTCCTGTGACTATAAGGTGACTTTGACAGTTTTGAAAGGCGCTTATAAATGAAATGTATTCTTATTCTTGTTCTTGTTCTTATTCTTATTCTTATTCTTGTTCTTATTCTTATTCTTATTCTTATTCTTATTCATGATGATGATTATGATCATTATTCTTATTCTTGTTATTATCACTATTATCACTATTATTATTATTATTATTATTATTACTTACTCCCTATTGTTTACGAACGAGATACGTTCCGGATGTTCGGTCTTAATGTGAATTTGTTCGTAAGTTGCTTCAGTGCTATATCTTGTATGGAATGTATGTTTAAGGCTTATATAAGTATGTATAGGGTGTGTATAAGTAACCTGTATGAGTTTGTACTGAAAAATTAACATTTAATTAAAAAAAAAAAAATATATATATATATATACACATGTACAACTGGAGACAATACTATATATGTTACGACAAAAATGTTCGTCTGTACCGTTGTTCGTAACTCAAATGTTCCTAAGTAGGGCAGCGTCTCTACACACATATTGCATTATATAGCGCTTTAACAACAGCAACAATGCGCTAACCCAGGAAAAAGGGCAAATCTGCCCCCTTGTGAAAGAGAAAAAAAAAAACATTGCCAGATGTCTGGCCAGCGCTTGATCGGCACCCAAGCAAGGAAAAAAAATAAACCCGAACCAATTCGGGAATGATGCTCTGTCATATTTCCAAATCCTGAATAAATTTGTGAATGGCGGTGAATGAGTTAAGCTAATGATTTCCATTCCGCCCTGATAAATAATAAATAATATTATTATTATTAATAATAATAAAATAATGTATATTTTGTGTAGTATTAAGGCTTATTTAGTAGAAAATTATGTTTTATGGGGACCCGGGAACAGATTATTCCCATTTTAATGGTTTCCTATGGGAAATTATTTTTTGGAATACACACTTTTCACCGAACGCACTCTCTCTGGGAACCAATTAAGTTCGTAAGCCAAGGTATGACTGTATATACTTGTGTTTTGTTTTCGATTGCACAGATTCAGTATTTTTGAGTCACCAGCGTGCAGCCATGCACAGTACTCAAGCAGTGTCCTGCCCCAAAGGAAGGTCATGTCAACCAAGGCCACAGTTGACGCACGGCTCCGAGCTCTTCACACATCTGGAACCCCCCGTTCCCCTGCAAACCCCCCACTACCTCCCCCTGCGCGCTGGTTCCCACAGGCCGAATTGCCCTCGCCTATGGACATGGCTATGTCGTGGCAGCTGGGAACTACACATGTTTTTGTTTTTTTTTTCTCCTACCCTGTCAGCAAAAAGGTCAGGAGGGTTCCACTATGCTAACCGTCAGGGACGTTTGCGCTAAGACTAAATCACCAAAACACGCTAGGCTAATATCTTTTTTGTATCATGTATTATTTCACAGATATGTCAGTATTGTCGTCGGTAGCTGAACAATAAACGACCACGAGGGAGACGTTGATCCCGTTTTGAGAATGGGTACCACGGCATCTGTTTGCCATATAGCAACACTAGCAAAGAGGCTAGCCGTGACTTGCGTCCAGTAAAATGGCTTCAAATGACTTCTACTGAGCGCATTTGACAAAGATTCCACTGCATATAGCTATATTTTACATTTTAAGTCTCTCGTTGAATATTCAGGAAGTCTTGTTTTTGAGTTGGTGACGATGCCTGATGTGACGTGACGTCACAGAGTGAACGCCCCTGACCGAGAAAGCGACACACAATGCATTTTGGGTACTTTGTTTCGTCTGAAAACACAGTGTTGATGGTGAAATTAGAAGGAAAACACAAATAACGTGATTGCGAATCGTTATGTGTTGCACCAAGACTACTATTTGATAATAGTTGATACAAATTCCCAGCAGACAAATCGGCCCATTTCCAACGGAGCTTGGGCGCCATCTTGTGCATTTTCTGGGACGCTACACTGCTGTCATTGACGACTAAAATTGATACAGAATGACTTCTTTAATCGATTGCAAACATTCATGCTTTCCTCTTCAGAACTATTTGAATTCATATTCATAACTGGATGAGTAACAAGAAAAGATTTTTTTTTCTGAATCTGAGCTCTCGGAAGCCATTGTTTTGATTCTGGACCCAGGCAGTTTGTAGAGGAGTATCCTGGCGTGACGTCACGAACAAGGGGGCGGGGCCTTCTGAAACTCGCAATTTCCGGGGTCATTTTGAAGTAGTTTTGGGCCACTTTAAGTCATTTTTTACGTGTTTTGGATTTGACTAAAAATATCAGCCTGCGTGTTTTGGGTATTTTAGATGCTATAAAACGTTTTTATGATGTCAGTTAGGAAACAAAAAAATGGTGTCTGTTGTCCTTTAAAAGAAAAATACAGCTTGACGTTTTAGATAGGTAAGGGCATTCATTAGCTTAGCATATTTAGCTCATTGGCTGTCATTCCCAAATTTATTCGGGAATTGAAAAATTTGTTGGGGTTTTGTTTTTTCATGGTAGGGTGACGATAAAGCGCTGGACGGACCAAAGGCAATGTTTTCCCTTCCAAGAAGAACGTGCAGTATTTGCCTTTTATAATAATAATAATAATAATAATAATAATAATAATAATAAATGTAATTTCTTAGCGCCTTTAAAAACTCTCAATAACTTTTTTTGTGCACGTGAGCAGCGGTAGCCATTCGCGCCAGCGTTCATTCTACGAAGCAACACAGCAAAGTTATGAAAGGAAAGGAAAGAAAGAAGTAGAAAAACAAAATGTTGTCAATGTTAGCGCTTTGTTCCAGCTTCAGCTGTTGTTAAAGCGCTATATAAACCAATATGGATGTATTGCATTGTATTTTGGTGCCCCCATTTTAAGCTCGTATAACTTCAGACACATATAATTTAGGAATTAACAGTTTTTTTTCCTAATGAAAGGAGAGAGTCTAAGTTTTCTAACACTGTATTGAATTTTTTTGTCATCCTAAAACTCAATATTCTGTAAGTCCTGGAATTCAAATGACAATGACAAAAACCCTGGCATTGGTTGACATACTAAAAAAAATACATTCATTAAAAATTAAACAAATGCGTCATCAGAGTAGATTTTTTTGAGTCTTCATGAGAAACATGAACATTAGTAATCGAGTCACTGTGATAATGAATCATTCACTGCCAGACATGCAAAAAAGGGTGAACTCCAGTGCCAGGGTTTTTGTCATTGTCACTCTAATTCCAGGACAAACAGAATATTGAGTTTGAAGAGTACACAAACATTCAATGCAGCGTAAGAAACCTTAAACTCTCTTCTTTTGTCAGAAAAAAATAGTTAATTCCTAAATGATATGGGTCTGGAGTTATATGAGCTTGAAATGGGGGTGCCTGTTCATAATACAATGCAATACATAGATATTGATTTAGATCAGGGGTGTCAAAGTCTTTTTTTACCGCAGGTCACATTGTAGTTACGGTTTCCTCTCGAGGCCGTTATGAATTTGGGGAAGCCATTAGAATGTTTAATTCCCTCCGCATATTACATATAGAGCGCACAACAAATTCATGAATAACTACTTTTCAAATCTGAAGTTACATTCAAAAATATGAAATTTTGGTTCGGATTTTAGCAAGTATCAGGGAATTTCACAAATTTGATTTGCTTTCGCAGGCCGAAAGAAATGATGTGGCGGGACGGATTTGGCCCCCGGGCCTTGACTTTGACACCTGTGGTTAAAATTGCATAGAGTGCATTTACAACAGCTGAAGCTGGAGCAAAGCGCTAACATGGAAAAAAAGGAAATGCTGCCCACTTGTGAAATAAATAAATACATAACTAGAGAAATAAATCAATAAATCAATAAATAAATACATACATACATAACTAGAGAAATAAATCAATAAATAAATCAATAAATAGTTCTTGTGGTTCTTGTTTCCTATGATGCTGAAAAAGGAGTGGAAAATTCCCCATTTTGCATGTGCCCACCGTCCTTACCGGCTTCTTTGCAAACAGCAGCAAGGTCGGCAGTGAATGAGTTAAAATGTTACCTGTATATGTACAACTCAAAAAGTTGTAAGTCAAGACGTGTTTTCCATGGAAATGCCCTAATCCGTTCCAAACCTTACCAAAATTCAGTCCTAAATGTTTTCTAAATCATGCACAACTGTCCATGTTTTTTTTTTATCTTCCTGTTGTGTTTATTATTTTGCTTTGTGTTCACAATAATGTGAAGCGTTTTTGTTACAGCTGTTGTGAAAGCGCTATATATAAAGTAGGATCCATTGTATATCCATATCAGAATCAGAATCATCTTTGTATATATGGCTATCTAGCTGGCTATATATTAGCTATCTATCTGGCTAGCTATCTAGCTATTAGCTATATATTAGCTATGGATCAGCTGAAATCCACCCACAAAAAAAACTTGGACAAAAACGCAGAAAGTTCCCAGCATGACTCAGCAGCAAACTAACTAATGGCCACTCACGCTGCGGTCGCGCTTTGCGAGCTGAATGTTAGGAGAATAGAAACAATTCAAAATGATCTGCATTTGCTATTAGCGTGTCGGGGGTGGGCGGAAGGGAGGCAGGGGAAAAAAAATGAACCCCAGCGAATAAATGGAACAATTAAACATAATGAAGTCACCTTAAATTGAAGCCATTACACAGCCGTTTGAGTTCATTACATTAAACGTCGAACTTTTCAGGCTACGTTCGCTCATCGTGACGCAGTTTGGAATCAAGATCCGACTCATCCAATTTGACTCTCTTTGTCTCCCTGGTGGATTTTGTAAATAACATCCAATCATTTACAATAAGTCCCCCCTACCCCCCAGAGATGAAAGTCATGTGATCATGGACTATTTTCGAAAACTAGCAATCAAAAATAACTAAAGAGACCAAAAGGCCGAAGTAAAATACAGTAAAGTCTCGTTATATCGATAGTACTGCTTATTACGATACTATTTCTATGAACGCAAGGAGAAAATTTACATGCCGCAGGATCGGATATATCGATAGTCCGGTTATATCGATATTTTTTCCCACTCCCGAGAATATCCATATAATGAGACTTTACTGTAATAATAATAATACAGTTTTATTTCAAGCGCCTTTCATTGCGCTCAAGGACACTTTGAAGGGTGCAGAACGAGTAAATAAAACAGAGCTATGACAGGAGTGAGCGTGTCGACAATGTCGTTGAGGTCCGAGTTGTAGCGGAAAACCAATTCGTCAGGGAAGGAGCTTGGGTCCAGAGATAGTGAGGCAAACATTGAAGCAAGAGAGTCCGGGTTGACGCCTTTGATGTTACGAAAGTTGATAACTGACAACAGAAAAACGTTTTATAGCATCTAAAATATCCAAAACATGCAGTATGATATTTTTAGTCAAATGCAAAACACCAATAAAAATGACTTCAAGTGTCCAAAATCTGCAAAAAAATGAACCCGGAAGTGGCCAGTTTCAGAAGGTCCCGCCCCCTTGGTCGTGTCACCTCAAGACGTATTGCCTTGCTGGAGAATCAAAACAATGGCTTCAGATTGGGAGAAGATGCTTTCTTGTTACTCATCCAGTTATGAATATGATTCAAATAGTTCTGAAGAGGAAAGCATACATGTTTGCAGTCGATGAGGCAACATTGGGGGGAAATGTATCACCAAAAACAGGCAGAAAATGGTGACAGAGCTCCGTTTAAGGAATTAATCCGCCCGTTTCCACAGGCGGATTAATTCCTTCCATGGAGCTTTGACACCCTCTTCTGCCTCTTTTTGGTGCAACACGAAGTTTTCAGACCAAACAAGTACAGCAAAATGCATTGATGTGATGGAAGGACTGCTACAATGTATCCTTTTTCGGTCAGGGGCGTTCCTTCAGTGACGTAACGTGAGGACTCGTCACCAACTCAAAAACAAGACTTCCGGAATATTCAGCGCAAGTCTTAAAACGTAAAATATAGTTATAAGCGGTGGAATCTTTATGAAATACGCTCAGTAGAAGTCATTTGAAGCCATTTTACAAGTTATGGACACAACTTCGAGACGTCGGTTGTCCTTTATGTCTCTCGGAATAATTATATTCGGTGAGAGAGAGGAGAGGTGGGTGAGAGTCGTATAAAATTTGTTTAAAAAGTCACAGTGTGGTTTGGGGGGGGGGGGGTAGTAAATAGTGGGAATTGGACCAGAAATTTGCCATGCAATGCATTCCAATGAACACATTTTAGGGAGCAAGACTGGGAGGACTTTCCATCTGTCACGATCAAAAATAGCTAGGCCATCTCCTCAGTTAGAACGGCGAGGTTTGGGAATATACACAAATCCCGGAGGAGTAGAGTCATTTAGCTGCGAAAAGTCACCAGGAGTTTGCCACGTTTCGTTAAGGCAAAGAAAGTCAAGCTTACGGTCTTTGAGGATGTCCTGGATCAGATCACCCTTGCCAGTAAGCGAACTTTTAGTAAAAGACCCCTTTTTGACTCGACGTTAATACCCATCGAGTCAGCTTGGGGAAATATGCTGACATCAGGGCCCCTTCCTCGCCCTCTCGGTGAACACTTCATAAAAGGCGACTACGGGCGTAAATTTAGTGTACGCGGCCGTAAACAAAAGTGCCGCGGGGAAAAGTTTGGAGAGGTCAGCCAGGATAAGAGTTTCGGCCCGGAAGAACCTCCTGATGACGAATTGCTTTTGTTGGTCACCTTTCCGCTTCCTCTGCGGAGCCGTGATATGGATCGCGGAGGAAAAGATGGATACCGGATAAACGGAATCCGAAATATTCAATGTATATAAGCGTCTTTGGCCACAGATAAACAAAACACACAACGTCTTGGATGACCCCGTGAGGTGCTTTACCGAAGTCCGTCTTTTAACCGAAAGCACAGGTGTCAAAGTCAAGGCCCGGGGGCCAGATGTGGCCCGCCACATCATTTTACTCGGCCCGCGAAAGCAAATCAAGCATGTCAAGTTCCACAATGTGAAACAAATTTCCAAATTGTCAAAGGTAATTCACAAGGACAACAATGATTTTTGACTTCTGATTTTAAAAGTATCGTATTTTCCGGTGTATAAGGCCCACCCGAAAGCCTTCATTTTCTTCAAAAGATAACCCTGCGCAAAACATAACCATATACGCAGGTGCGTAGGTTAACGTATGTATGTATGTATGTATGTATGTATTTTATTCATTTTCTATTCTTTTTTCTATTTTATTTATTTATTTATTTATTTATTTATTATTATTAATTTATTGGGTTTATTTATGTATTATTTTTTGGGGGTTTATGTATTTATTTGTGTATTTATGTATTTGTGTATCTGTGTATTTCTGTATTTCTGTATCTATGTATTTATTTGTTCATTTATTTATGTATCGGTCAACAGAAACCTATGTTATAGGAATTTGCTCATGCTTGCTCGACAGATGCCCAGCTCCGCAAAATGCCTTGAGCAATCACCATTTTGCGCTCGTTGTCATCCATCAGTGATAGCGAGATGGTAAACAGTCGCTAGTAGCCTATAAAGCATCCAGAAATTGAGGTGTGATGTTGATGATAACGGCTATGTGTCGTATATGCCATTTTCAAGCAGCCACATTTTCGCCGGCGCACGCTAGAACACGACATCTTGGGGAAAATACCCAGTTGGGGCTTTTGGGGGAATTTATTATCATTAGGAAGCTTTCAAGATGAAAACAAAATAAACATCAAACAAAAAAAAAGCTAATGTCTGTAGATCTGTCGTGCTTCAGTGTCCGGATTTTCTGTCTATTAACTATCTAACTAACTAGCTGGCTATCTAGCTAGCCATCTATTTCCTATCTATCAAGCTTGCTAGCTATTAGCCATATATCTATCTAGCTAGCTAGCTATTAATTAGCTATTAGCTAGCTAGCGTTCTATCTATTTGAGTTACTTCAGGGTTGAGTGAACGCTGGCGCGTGTGGCCGCCGCTGCTCACCCACAGAAAAAATGTATCATGTGACTGTAAAGTGACCTTGAGAGTTTTTAATTGCGCTTAGAAATGACAGTTATTATTATTATTATTATTATTATTATTATTATTATTATTATTATTATTATTATTTTAGGAAGGAGAAATGTTTTGTATCGTGAGTCTGTGTTTATTAAAAAGACACACTTAAACAAATGTAACCGGATGATGATAATGGATATAAATCAGAGTACTGCATTATACACAAGTACACAGAAGGAAAGTACAGAGAGATCTCAGCTTACGAACTTAATTGGTTCCCAGAAAGTGTGTCTAAGGCAAAAACTGTGTCTTCCAAACATTAATTTCCCATAAGAAACCATTAAAAATGAGAATAATCCGTTTTCAGGTCCCCATAAAACATAATTGTCAACTAAATAAGCCTTAAAACTACACAAAATATACCTTATTTTATGTACAATAAATGTGCTATTGTATTGTAATGAATTGTACTATTTAATAATAAAGTCATTTTATCGACCTTTGTGATGGTCGTTGATGTAGTTGCCTCTTGATGATATAATCTAATAATACCCTCACACACAATGCTTGAGACTGTTGCTTAGACAACACAGAAACACCCTCATGCCTAATGTCCTTGTTCTTAAAGATGGTAGCAATGGTTGACTTAGCGTAATGGTAGTGGGACGCTAAATCACACAAACGCACACCTCGTTCGTGTTTTTCCATGATCTCCTTCTTCTGCTCGACCGTCATTTTCTTTTGCGTCTTCTTCGTTTTAACACTTGCCCGTGGTGGGGTTTTTATCGGTCCCATAATAGCTAACATACTACACTCGATAACAAACCGCATCTGCACTCAATAAGGGTGTGGAAAACTAGTCTGCCAGCCACCGTGGCGCTCCGTGTGGTTTGGTTAATCCGCCGAAAACTAGTTCCTACGCCAAGATTATATTACCGCAAATTTAATGTTCGTAAAGCGAAGTTTGTGAGCTAAAGCATAATTGCAAAAGTGCTCCACTCGATAGCAAACCACATCTGCACTCAATAGGGGCGTGGAAAACTGGTCCGCCAGCCACCATGGATTAAAGATTATAGTCTCACGAATTAAATGTGAAAAGTTCGTGAGCTAAAGCGTTCGTAAGCCGATGTATAACTGTACACAGTTTTAGGTGTATTTGGTCGGACTTTACGGTCGTTAAAAACTTTGTAACCTGTTTGATGTGACAGTCACAGTTGCTGCAAAAGCGTTTTAAAAATGCTGGGGTGTGTTTCTCCGTAAATGTATATTTGTTGTCCGTAAAGATTTACTTTTTGGCAGCTACGGGCTGTGAGTGTGACAGAATCAAAAAGTATATAGATTTTTTTTTTTTTTTTTTTTTTTTTATCGCGGGTACTTGAAGGTTCAATCTTCTCTCATAAAGAACCAAGGTGGAAATAAAGCGTCTCGATGATGGATGAGTTTTCTGTCACGCAAAGGGCATTTTTCACCGATGTTCCGCTGACTGTTGTTTTGAGAAGCCGTTTTGATATACAAAATACGCACCGTCCTTCACGGCGACAGAATCGATCGTTTCTGGCTCTTGGGCCGGCCGGGCACGCGCTTGGTAAAACCATCAAATTCCATATTTGGGAACGACGGAGAAAGGCAGACGTTCTTGCACACTCACGCTGGAGTCGAAGGAAGCTGTTTGCGCTGTCTTTCCGAGTTTAGATCAACAGTGCGCTCGGAGGAAGAAGAGGCGCTGGGATATTGAAGATGCGACCTTGCCCTTTGCTGTCTATGCATTGTGCGAACTTCTTCACTAGTAACTTGGAGACCGACGGACAGATTTGATGGACGTACTGGACAATACCTGCCATCAGTATAATGGGACAATCAATCAATAAATAAATAAATAAATAAATGAATAAATCGGTCGGTTACTTCGTTGGTCGCTCGGTCAGTCCCGTCTGTTGGTTTGTCGGTCGGACCATCGGTCGCTCCGTCGGTCAGTCCATCGGTCAATCCATCATTCAGTCAGCCTGTTGGTCGGTCCGTCCGTCGGTCCGTCGGATCGGTCTGTGGTTCGGTCAATACATTGGTCGGTCCGTCGGTCTGTCCGTCGGTCCATCCGTCGGTTCGTCGTTCAGACCGTCGGTCCGTCATTCCATTGATTAGTCCATCGGTCAATCCATCGTTCGGTCAATCCATCGTTCGGTCAGTCTGTCGGTCGCTCCGTTCGTTCAGTCAGTACATTGGTCAGTCCGTCGGTCGGTCTGTCCGTCCATCCGTCGGTTCGTCGATCAGTCCGTCGCTCGATCCATCGGTCGCTCCATCGGTCAATCCATCGTTCGGTCAGTCTGTGGGCCGGTCCGTCCGTCCGTCCATCAGGCTCGTCGGTTCGTCGATCAGTCCGTCGCTCGGTCCGTCGGTCGCTCCATCGGTCAATCCATCGTTCGGTCAGTCGGTCTGTTGGTCGGTCCGTTTGTTCAGTCAGTACATTGGTCGGACTGTCGGTCAGTCTGTCCGTCCATCCGTCGGTTCGTCGATCAGTCCGTCGGTCGGTCCGTCTGTCTGTCCGTCCATCAGGCTCGTCAGTTCGTCGATCAGTCCGTCGCTCAGTCCGTCGCTCGGTCCGTCGGTCGCTCCATCGGTCAATCCATCGTTCGGTCAGTCTGTGGGCCGGTCCGTCCGTCCGTCGGTCCATTGATCGGTCTGTCGGTCGGTCCGTTTGTTCGGTCAGTACATCAGTCGCTCGGTCAGTCTGTTAGTCGGTCCGTCCGTCCGTCGATCAGTCCGTCGGTCGGTCCGTCGGTCGATCAGTCCGTCGGTCAGTCCGTCGTTCGGTAAGTACATCAGTCGGTCCGTCCATTTTATCTTGCTGAACATTTCCACTCACATGCTGTGACTTTGATACTCTGCACAAACACATTTTTAAAAAACTCAAAGCAGAGGACGTCCCCCTCCATCTACCTCCCCCCATGTTTTTGAAGAACACAGGTGTTGAATTATTGTAAAAATATAATAAAGTGGTATGATAAACAAATTTCGGATAATTGCTGACGGAATAAATTGCCAATAATAATTTACTATAGCAGTTTAGCTTGAGCGTTCCAGCAGTCATTATATTTCGTTTAATGTGAAAAGACAAAACATCACGACGCAATTAAATGTGTAACCGAATATTTTAATGTATTCAGATATTCTAATTCAGTTGTAGTGTCTTGGGTTAGTGGGGAGGTGGTGGAAGGGGTAGTAAAAGACAGAAAGATTACATTTCATGTCATGATTCTGCCCACTGTTGGATTTCCAATTTTGCCTTTGGCTACGAGAGCGTAGCATGCTGGCACTAAAGAGCTTTCACTCAGCGACTGAACCAATGGGGGTTTTTTTTTTTTTTTGTCTTGTTCCACTCACTCCAAAATGTGAAGAAAAAGCCATGCCGGCCGGATCAAATACTGTCTGTTCAATTTCGCCTTTGCCATTTCAATGCTTTGGGTTGAAAAAAATGAGTCATATTACAATAATAATAATAATAAATTAAAAAAAAATCACCATTCAAGTATACTTTAAAATGTTGGTGGGTTCGGAAGCAAATTTTAAAACACTGTGGTTATTATTTATATTTTTTTATTGATATATTTTGTTCATGTGTTTATTCATTTGTTCATTTTTCATGTATTTATTTATTCATGTTTTCATTTGTTTATTATTGATGTATTTATCAAAGAGCTTATTTATTTGCTTTTTATGTATTTCAGAATCAGAAAGCCTCTAATCGCCGCACAGTGGGGGAAAATATTTATGTATTTAGTAAACTGTGTATTTATGTATTTAGTTATTTATTTATTTAGCCATTTATTTATTTAACAATTCATTGTTTATTCACATTTTTCAATTATTAATGTATTAAATCATTTATTCGTTTGTTTATGATTGATATATTCATCTATGTGCTTATTTATTTATTTAATTGATTTATTTACTAATTGTATTTATTTATTTATTGTGTGTGTGTGTGTGTGTGTGTGTGTGTGTGTGTGTGTGTGTGTGTGTGTGTGTGTTTATATGTATTTATTTTTTTCATTTGTTTATTCATTCATTCATTCATTAGTTTATTTATTCATCCCACGGTTTGATCATCACATGAAAGACTGATGACAATACATAAAGGATCACTGTTAACAAGCTATCTAGCTAGCTATCTAATCTAGCTAGCTTTCTATGTATTTGCGTTACTTCCGGGTTGAGTGAATGCTAGCGCGTGTGGCTGCCGCTGCTCACCTACAGGAAAACTTATCCTGTGACTTTAAAGTGACCTTGAGACTTTTGAAAGGCGCTTAGAAATTAAATGTATTATTATAATAGCTATTTATTAGCTATCTATCTAGCGTTCTATCTATTCGTGTTACTTCCTGGTTGAGTGAACGCTAGCGCGTATGTCTGCCGCTGCTCGCACTCAGAATAACTTATCCTGTGACCTTAAGACTTTTGAAAGGTACTTAAGAATGAAATGTATTATTATTATAATAAAGTCATAAATTGTGGCAGTGAAGTGTTCAACTCTATGACTATTCCATATTTCCTGATTTATGATGATTTTTTTGCGACAAAATGATGGTTCCTCATCCCCCCACTCGAGAAGAAGCACGCGCCTTCATTCCTATCAAGGGAAATGCAGCACAATTGAGAGTCGTGGCATTATAATGACTTGGCCCGCTTTGACCACGACGTCTGCAAAACAAAAACTCCGAGTTATGAAATATTTACATCCATTTTTATCCATGGCGGAGAAAACCGGAGTGCCTCAAGAAAACCGACGCGGGTACTGAGAGATCATCCAAACAAAGGAGGCCCGCACTCGGATTTGAACCATCAACCTCCGTACTATGATGCAGACACACTAATGATATTTACTGCCGTCACTTGGCATCACACCATGACCACTTTCGGCCCAAAATGCATCAGTTAAAATCGACGACTGGAGAATTGTTATTTAACTCATTCACTGGCTGTGTTCATTCCCATAACGGTGCAAACTACCCTTTTTTCAACTCATTCACTGCCAAAAAATGTGTTCACTCCAGTGCCAGGGTTTTTGGCATTGTTACTCCAATTCCAGGACCCACAGAATATTGAGTTTTAGGACGACATAAACATTCAATACAGCATTAGAAACCTTAGACTCTCTTCTTTCATCAAAAAAAAAGAGTTAATTCCTAAATGATATGGGCTTGGAGTTATATGAGATTGAAATGAGGGTGGCTGTCCAAAATAAATGCAATACACACATATTGGTATATATAGCGCTTTAACAACAGCTTGTTGTTGTTGTTTAGTTATCTAATTAGTGCCATTCAGTGTATTAGCTAACTAGTTATCTAGCTAGCTATCTATTAGCTATATAGCTATCTAAGTGGCTAGCTATCTGTTGTCCATCTATTAGCTATCTACTAGCTGGCTAGCGAGCTTTCTATCTATGTATTTTATAGTGACATTCAGTGTATTAGCTAAGTAACTATTTAGCTAGCTATGTATTAGCTATGGAGATATCTAGGTGGCTAGCGATCTAGCTTGCTTTTGGCTATCTATTAACTATCTACTAGCTGGCTGGTTAGCTTTCTATCTATTAACGTCCGGGTTGAGTGAACGCTGGCGCGTGTGGCTGCCGCTGCTTACCCACAGAAAAACTGATCCTGTGACTGTAAAGTGACCTTGAGAGTTTTGAAAGGCACTTGTAAATGAAATGCATTATTATTATTATTATTATTATTATTATTATTATTATTATTATTATTATTTATTATTATTCTAAGATGGAACAAAGAGTTAATTCCTAAATGATATGGGTCTGGAGTTATATGAGCTTGAAATGAGAGCGGCTGTACAAAATACAATGCAATACATATTGTGTTTATATTGTGCTTTCACAGCAGCTGAAGCTGTAACAAAGCACTAACATGTACAAAAGGGAAATTATGCCACCTTGTGGAAGGGGAAAAGCATTGCCAGAGGTCTGGCCAGCGCTTTATTGGCCCCCAAGCAAGAAAAAAAAACTAAACTAAACTCAAACTAATTCGGATATGGCGCTCTACGTCAATGATGGAGATTAGACAGAATAAAAAGTTATCATGCTTAGCTGGCTGCCAAACAATAGGCCAACAGTCACAGTCAGATGACCTGGGGTCAATCTTGGAAAACTCCTTCGTCGCAGGAGTAATTTAGGACTTGAAACTCCCTCACAGGAAGAGCTCAGTAGCCAGATTACAAATTTGTCAGTTCATGGAAAAGACAATGTTTTATTGCTGACAGCTATTGGTGCTTAGAACGTCCAGGGGCGTGTTATTCTAATCAAGGAAACTATGTTTTACTAATGTATCACTTTAGTTTGCATATACAGTAAAGTCTCGTTATATCGATATTCTCGGGAGTCCGAAAAAATATCGATATAACCAGGACTATCGATATATCCGACCCTGTTTGCATGTAATTTTCTCCGTGCGTGCATAGAAATAGTATCGATATAACCGGGACTATCGATATATCCGATATCGATATAACGAGACTTTACTGTACTCTCAATCAATAGCTTGGGAGACGCCTGCAGAATTCGGGCGTCTGTCAGATGCAGACGATGCCCCTGTATCGTCCGGTACCAAAATCTGTGAGTCGGATCCACCAAAACTTGCTGCAAACGTTGACCCTTGGCTGAACCTAATTGCCAAGTGGAACAGACACCATCACTTCTTGTGGCATTTTCATTACGCGGAATCCATTCAGTGGTGATTCTACACCTGCATGTCAACAAAGCCGCTTTGACACGCCAAATTTGTCAAACTAATGGAAACAGCATCCAGTGAAGGTCAGCCATGTCACATGGTGATGAATACTAAGAGAAAAGGAAGAGGGGGACTATGGAGACTTTCAGGTGACTACATTAAAACCAAAGGCTTTTTTTCTCGTGACGAAATAACTATGACTCAGGTGGGACTATGGCGACCATTTTGAGTCTGCATCGTCCAACCTTTGGACGATGCAGGAAGATGGCTGTCATTATACAGGACGCGCCGCAAACAGATACAGCCAAACCTCAGTTTTCAAACGTCTCGGTTTTCAACCCAAAATTTCGGGTGTTTTAAGCCAAAAATGGGTTCTCCCAAACTGATCGCACATGAATGCACCACTCGACTCCCCATGAGCACCTTGAAGCAGTAATTCATGCCTATGTCACGTCTCGGCTCGAGTACTGTAATGCGTTTTCCTCCATGACGTGTTCTCAGCTGGTCCACAATGCTGCTGCTAGGCTCTTGACTGGTACTTGTAAGAGGGAGCACATAATTCCTAATAATAATAATAGACAGCAAGTTAGCTAGCTAATATATAACTAATAACTAGATAGATAGCTAGCTAATAGATAGCAAATATTAGCTAGCTAGGTAGCCAGCTAGATAGCCAGCTCGATACCCAGATAGCTAGCGGCAGATGTTAATGCTCACATAGCGATATAATAATAATAATAATAATAATAATAATAATAATAATAATAATAATAATAATAAATTTGATTTCTCAGCGCCTTTCAAAACTCTCAAGGTCACTTTACAGTCACAGGATAAGTTTTTCTGTGGGTGAGCAGCAGCAGCCACACGCGCCAGCGTTCACTCAACCTGGAAGTAAATAGAAAGCTTGCTAGTCAGCTAGTAGATAGCTAATAGATAGCCAACAGATAGCTCGCTAGATTGTTAGCCACCTAAAAAAATCAGTGACTGTAAAGTGTCCTTGAGAGTTTTAAAAGGCGCTTAAAAATCAGAATCAGAATCAGAATCATCTTTATTGCCAAGTATGTAGAACACACAAGGAATTTGTTTCCGGTAGAACACGCTGCACTAGTATCGTCGTAAAAAAAAACTGCTAAGTGGCACTATACAGTTCCATTTTGGCGACTGTTGAAAGAGTTCAAAGAGTTCAAAGAGTTAAAATTAAATGTATTATTATTTATTATAGCAAATATCTAGCTAGCTAGCTAATACAATAATTGTCCCTATTAAATAAACAGATAGAAACTAGATAGCCAGCTAGTGGATAGCTAATAGATAGCCAACAGATAGCTATCCACTTGATAACTATATAACTGAAAGATAGCTAGCTCCATAGCCCAAAGTAAACCTGCGCGTGTTCTTTAATGGTAAGTTTGAGACTTTTTCGGCATACTCTGGCATCCTTTCACTGGCTCACTCTACATTTTAGACTTCGTTTCAAGGTCTTATTATTTGTTTTCAAATCTTTAAATGGCCTTGATCATAAACCCCTACACACCTTCCTGGCACCTCAGTTCTGCTGACCAGACATTACCAGATGTGCCAAAAACTAAACAGAGGCTCAGAGGGGATCAAACCTGTTCTGTTGCTGTTCCCACTCTCCGGAATGACCTGCGACTGGACATTCGGCAAGCCCCTTCGCTACCCATTTGTAAAACCCGCCTCTTTAAAATTAACGTAAACTATTTCGCATTTGACTCAGCATGATTCCGACGATCTTTGTTTTAGTCCTTGGTACTATCTACTATCTTTGTGACTGCTTTATTTCCTGAATATAATAGTTGTCTATGTTTAGCACTTTGTTCCAGCTTTAGCTGTTGTTAAAGTGCTATATAAATGAAAATGTATTGTATGGTATGGTATGGTATGGTATTGTACATTGATTATAATGAGAAATATTTCCGTTTTCGACCAAATCGGTTTTCGAACAGGTTCCTGGAACAGTGTATGGTTGAAAACCCAGGTTTGACTGTACTGGATACCGCAAAGACTGGGGTGCCAGAATTTGGATGGCAAACAGTCCAGTGTGTGCTCCGCCCTTTGCTGCGGAAAACTGATGGGTGCATTCGCCAGTGAGTCCGCGCAATTATATTTGACACGAAGAGCCCTATCTTGAACGTTACGTCGGCCCACGGCGGCGGTTCAAGTGTTTCCGATTTCTTCACCGTCAAGGATGCCGATTAAAAGACATGAGCCGCATCAAGCAATCCAGATGGTATTATGAAATTGTTATCACTTAGTCCTTTTTAGATGATCATCCGCCGATCATTTGAAAGATTAAAAAAAACTGGATGACAAAGCGGTCCGTCCGGATCTACAGTATGTGCACACGCGTACTTTGGCATTCACTCCCGTCACAAGTCAAGCGCATATTCATCATTGTCTGCTTGAATTAAGAGTATGGATTTAGATTCTTTGGGGGCAAAATAGAAAAGCTGGACTTGCCAAGGAAAAGCCAAACGTCTGGACATTTAGATGAATAGCTCATTTCAGGCTACGCTTGCGGAGACGCACTGACAGATGGAGTGAGGTGCCCGTCGGTCATGGCTTTGGCGAGGATTCATAATGACCCCCCGGCCAGATTACCAGCCATCTGCACTCTGTTACAGATATGCGTTGAGGGCAACCAATGGCGATGGGGGAATGGTAAGGGTGAGGACGCGAGTATGGAGGAATGACCTTTGAGCAAAAAGGCATTGGGATAGAAGGCGATCATTTGGACAATGCAGGAAGATGGCTGTCATTATACAGGATGTGCCACAAACAGATACTCGGTTTTCAAAATTCTTGGTTCTCAACCAATTTGGTTTTGGAACAAAAATGTTTGGGTTTTTCATACCGAAAAGGGATTCACAACCACCTACACACCTTCCTGACGCCTCAGGTCTGCTGACCAGACATTATTAGATGTTCCAAAAACTAAACGGAGGCTCAGAGTGGGTCAAGCATTTTCCGGTGCTGTTCCCACTCTGTGGAATGACCTGAAACTGAACTTTCGGCAAGCCCCTTCGCAACCCATTTGTAAAACCCGCCTCTTTAAAATTAAGTTCTACCCCTTGGCATTCGACTCAGCATGATCCCGGCTTGATCTTGGTTCCACTCCTTGGTGCTTTCTACTATCTTTGTCACTGCTTTATTGTTCCTGTATATGATAGCTGTCCATGTTAAGCGCTTTGTTACAGCTTTAGCTGTTGTTAAAGTGATATATAAGTCAATGTGTTGTATGGTGTTGTACATTGATTATAATGGAAAATATTTCGTTTTTGACTGGAACGGATCACGGTCAGAATCAGAATCAGAACGAAAGGCATTGTGATAGAAGGCAAACAAGAGAAAATGTGAAAGACAGTGATGGATGTAGACCCTACCAATCTGGAGGAAACGGAAAGGAGCATGACTTACATCCTAGCCATGTCCTACGGTATATAACTTATAGCGTCCACGCACAGGCCAGCGCGTGAAGAAGAAGGAGGAAAGGTGAAGGAATGTCAGGAACGTCTTTTCACAGGTGCTTGGAGACAAGCCATTTATCAATGTTTGTCATTGGCTCGGAGGTTATCTTGCCTATTTGATAGAAGATGATAGGAGGAGCGTCGGAATTGTGTGCAATTGTGTGTGTGTGTGTGTGTGTGTGTGTGTGTGTTTGTGACAGGTAGATGGGTGGATGCGTGCGGGGGATTTTTCATTTAGTCTCAATATATAAACCATCCATCAACCATCAGATGTGTAGGTGGCACCTAAGCAGGCAAATCTAATGATGAGATCCTCCGGAACCGAGGAAGGAGGAAATCGATCTTGAAAAGTTGTGAGTAAACTATTAACGCACCTGCTTTGCAAACACGACTCATCCATATCCGTCATCTATAATATTTGGGGAGGCCACAAACAAAATAATAAAAGGCGATATGAAACACAACCACAACAAAGTGTTTTTGTGCAGACAATCATATGTATCATATTTAATCATATTTAGCTAGCTAGCTCGATTTAAGAAACTAGATAGCTTTATCTAGCAAACTAGCTAGCGATTAGTCGTCTTATTGTGTTTCGAATTACACACACTTTCTGGGAACCAATTAAGTTCGTAAGCCGAGGTATCACTGAACAACATAAATTTCCCACCGCCATCTTTATTTTTAAACATTTTTGAAAAAGCTCCAGGGAGCCATTAGGACGGCGCTAAAAAGGTAAATAAAATGACTTTATTATAAAGTACAGTTTATTTCTTTAATTACAATACAATAGCACATTTATTATACATAAAATAAGGTATATGTTGTGTATTTGTAAGGCTTATTTAGTAGAAAATTGTTTTATAGGGACCTGGCAAGGGATTATTCTCATTTTAATGGTTTCTTATGGGAAATAAATGTTTGGCAGACGAACTTTTCGCCTGAAACACACTTTCTGGGAACCAATTAAGTTCGTAAGCCGAGGTATCACTGTATGCGACATCTGTAATTCTTCACGCGCTCTGCAGCCGGTCTCATTTGTCGCCAAGGTGCATTTCACACTCAAGAGAATATTTTGGCATCGTCGTTTTTTTTCCCAATGGGAAACAAGTGTACCCTTTTGTAATTGCCGCTTGAATATTATGTTTAAGCGTAACACAAACGAGCATATGGAAAACAGACTTTTAGAGACACCAGCAAAATGATTACAAAAATGCCGTCGAATGCAGTTGCTTGGCGCTTGCCAACATGGCAAAGCGCCCGAGACCATTTGACATGATAAAAGAGAAGAGAAAAAAAAAGAGTGACCTTGAATTAACTCGGCACTCTCGCACAGCTGACATGAAGTCTAAAATTACTGCTGGGGGGCTAGAGGGGTCAGTGAAGGCCTCCATTGAGGGAATGGAGGACCACGGGGCGTGTTTTGCTCTGCCACTTAGGTGGAAGAGCAACACTCGGTGACGTGAATGAAAAAAAAAAGAAAAACACTATCATCTCAAGATCAATTTTTCATTTCTTTTGGTCTTCATTCAATTTTTCCCTTGAGAAATGCAAGGTGACATTGAATGTGTGAGGGGGTCGGCAAAAATACGGCTCTTTAGCGCCGTCCTAGTGGCTCCCTGGAGCTTTTTACAAAAAAAAAAATAAAATAGAAAAAGATGGTGGAGGGAAATCAAAAAATAGAAAAAGATGGCAGAAAGGGAAATATGTTATTCAGTGATACCTCAGCTCACAAATTTAATTTGTTCCCAAAAAGTGTGTGTAAAGAGAAAGATTTGTCTGCCAAACATTTATTTCACATAAGAAACCATTAAAAATTAGAATAATCCGTTCCCAGGTTCCCATAAAACATAATTTAATACGAAATAAGCCTTAAACTACACAAAATATAACGTGTTTTATGTATAATAAATGTGCTATTGTACTGTGATTAAAGAAATAAACTGTACTATATACTAAAGTCCTTTTATTGACCTTTGCGATGGTCGTTAATGTAATTGCCTCTTGATTGATATCCGAATGAAGTTGCCGTGCTTTCTCGCCAATAATACCCTCACTCACACTGTCCCCTGCTAGCTGCTTTACGTTCACCCAAATCAACAGATGTTTTTCAGGCTTTTCTATTGCCTGAGACCGTTGCTTAGACAACACAGAAACACCCTTAGCCACACGTAGCAATGGGCGACTTAGCATACTGGTACTGGAACGCTAAGTCACACAAACGCACACCTCCTTCTGGATTCTCGATGACTTCTTCTGCTCGACCGTAATGTTGTTTTTGGTCCTCTTCGGCTTAACACTAGTCTGTGGTGGGGTCTTCTTCGGTCCCATAATAGCTAAAGCACTACACTCGATAACAAACCACGTCTGCACTGAGTACACTCAAAGAAAGTGGTTGTGAAAACTAGTCGGCCGTGTGGTTTGGTGTTTTTTCCGCCGAAAACTAGCCAAGATTATATTCTCGCGAATTTAATGTTCGTAAGGCGAGGTATCACTGTAAATTCATGAATGGCAGTGAATGAGTTAATTATTTTGTGGTTCTCGACATACTGGTTTCTAGTTCTTTTTTGGTCCAGGATGGCTATTTCAACATTTTCATGCAGTCGAGCGCTTAAAAGGCAACCGACGTCACTTTTTTTGTTTTTAACTGACACCAGAAAAACGTTTTATAGCATCTAAAATACCCAAAACACGCAGTATGATATTTTTAGTCAAATGCAAAACACCACTAAAAATGACTTATAGTGTCCAAAATCTGCAAAAAAAAAATCAGCTGCGAATTGGGCATTTTCAGAAAGTCCCGCCCCCAGTTCGTGACGTCACGCCAAGACGTCTTGCATTGCTGGAGAATCAAAACAATGGCTTCAGATTCGGAGAAGATGCTTTCTTGTGACACATCTAGTTATGAATGTGATTCAAGTAGTTCTGAAGAGGAAAGCATACAAGTTTGCAATCGATTCAAGAAGTCCTTACATGTCATTTTGAGGCATCCGGACTGCAATGTAGGGTCCCAGAAAAGTGGCAGAAAATGGCGACAAAGCTCCGTGTTAGTCATTAATCAGCCCGTTTCCACAGGCTAATTAATTCGTTACATGGAGCTTTGTCACCCTCTTCTGACTTTTTTTGGTGCAACACGAGGTCTTCAGACCAAAAAGTACAGCAAAATGCATTGACGTGATGGAAGGACTGCTACAATGTGTCCTTTTTTCGGTCAGGGGTGTTCCTTCAGTGACGTCACGTACGGACTCATCACCAACTCAAAAACAAGACTTCCGGAATATTCAGTGCGAGTCTTAAAACGTAAAACATAGCTATATGTGGTGGAATCTTTGTCAAATACGCTCAGTAAAAGTCATTTGAAGCCATTTTACAAATTATGACACAACTTGTCCGGAGACGTCGGTTGTCCTTTAAATTCTGTTGCGTCCAGAATTTGTAAAATCACTTCAAATGACTTCGACTGAGCGCATTTGACAAAGATTCCACTGCATAAAGCTATATTTTACCTTTTAAGACTTGCGCTGAATATTCATGAAATCTTATTTTTGAGTTGATGACGATGCCAGACGTGACGTCACGGAAGGAACGCCCCTGACTGAGAAAGCGACACACAATGCATTTTGGGTACTTTTTTTTCGTCTGAAAACACCGTGTTGATGGCAAAATTAGAAGGACATCAATAACGCCATGGTGAATCGTTGTGTGTCGCAGCCAATTGCGGTAACACGCATGAAGAAGATGTAAATTGACACACATTCCAAAGCAGACAAATCAGCCCATTTCCAACGGAGCTTGTGCTAATAATAATAATAATAATAATAATAATACATTTAATTTCTAAGCGCCTTTCAAAACTATCAAGGACACTTTACAGTCACAGGATCAGTTTTTTTTCTGTGGGTCAGCAGCGGCAGCCACACACGCCAGCGTTGACTCAACCCAGATGTAACTCAAATAGATAGAAAGCTAGCTAGCCAGTTAATATATAGCCAGCCAGAAAGCTAGATAGCTAGATATATAGCTAATAGGCAGAAAATAGATAGCAATCCAGGTAGCCAGATAGGTAGCCAGCTAATGGATAGCCAGCCAAATAGCTAGTTCGGTAGATAGCTAATACATAGCTAGCTAGCAAATAGATAGACAGCCATAAAGCCAGATAGCTAGATAGATAGATAATAAGCAGAAAATAGATAGCAATCCAGGTAGCCAGCTAGGTAGCCAGCGAATGGATAGCCAGCCAAATGGCTAGTTCGGCAGATAGCTAATACATAGCTAGCTAGCAAATAGAAAGCTATAAAGCCAGATAGCTAGATAGATAGCTAATACGCAGAACATAGATAGCAATCCAGGTAGCCAGCTAGGTAGCTAGAAAGCTATTATACACATGATGTAATGAGAACCGTTCAACTACAGGTATAAAATTCGTTTTGGATTTTAAAATGTGAATAATTTGTTTTTCTACTTCTTTCTTTCCTTTCCTATTCCTCTTCCTTTCATAACTTCCAGGTAGAGTAAACGTTGGCGCGAATGGCTGCCGCTGCTCACCCGCTCAAAAAAAAGTTCTTATCCCGTGACTGTAAAGTGTCCTTGAGAGATTTGAAAGCCGCTTAGAAATCAAATGTATTATTATTATTATTATTATTATTATTATTATTATTATAAAAAAAGAGGCACTGTACAGTTCTATTTGGGTTACTGTTTAGAGAGTGAATGGCGACGGGGAAAGAAGCTGTTTAAATGTCTGCTGGATTTAATGCGCATGGATTGGTAGCGCCTGCCTGAGGGGAGTCGCTGGAAAAGGTGGTGGGCAAGGTGCGGAGGGTCTAGTAGGATTGTCCGCATCCTTGTTTGGATTCTTGCAGTGTGCAAGTCCTTAGCATTTAGACTTTGACGACAGAAGACAACATTTCCAAGGACCTATAGAAGACATTTATGTGTCATTATTTTTTTTCCTTTATTTTACATGTCTTTATACTTTTATTCAAGGTTTAGTTTTTAATTAAAGGTGACATTCATATTCATGAGCTATGGTAGCGATTTCAATTTGCGAGACTATGTCAAAATTTTATTGGTCAGGAAAAGTAATGGTCACAGTCTGAAGAAACCTACAGATTTTTTTTTTCTTTTTCATAAAACGGCTAAATTTATCGTACCTAATTTTAGTTTAGGACAGTTCCCCGCTGACATTATTCTCCTCAAGGCACGAGAGCTTTCTGTATGCTCTCCTCTGGGTTCAGAAGGACACCCCATTAAACACGTGATGCCTACCAAATGCTCACCACAGAAAAAAAAATGATCCTGTGACTGTAAAGTGACCTTGAGACTTTTGAAAGGCACTTAGAAATGAAATGTATTATTATTTCATTAGCTATCTATCAGCAAGCTAGTTAGCTTTCTATCTATTTGAGTTACTTCCTGGTTGAGTGAACGCTGGCACGTGTGGCTGCCGCTGCTCACCCACAGAAAAACTGATTGTGTGACTGTAAAGTGTCCTTGAGAGTTTTGAAAGGCGCTTAGAAATGAAATGTATTATTATTATTATTATTATTATTATGACTTGAAATGTGCTCATTGCCTTTTGTTTCAAATGTTGTCGTACACTTCCAAATACAGTGATACCCCGGCTTGCGAACGCTTTAGCTAACGAACTTTTCGCTTTACGTACTTTAAATTTGCGAGAATACAATCTTGGCATACAAACTATTTTTCGGGAAACACACACAACGCCACAATGAGTGATGTGTCGTTCGCGAACGAGCCGGTTCCTAACAAGGAGATGGAAATGGCAGCCGACTTTTTTTGTCCTCTATTCCCCCATCCCCAGTCTTCGGTTAAAGCCGCACGTGATTGGTCAAGATCCGTGGTGGAGGAGGGAGGAGACACACGCAGCAGTGAGAGGGGGGGAGGTTACAGAAACACAAACACACACATACACATGAAAGGGAGACGACAGAGCTTGAAACAAAAAAAAACAAAAGTGAAAAAAAATAAAAAATAAAAGTGAAATGGTAAGAAAATGGATAGAAAACAGCACAATTTGGACTCGTTTCAACTTTATTGATAGTTCAAACGCAGAGTGTAGACTGCAAGGTTAAAATATACCATCAATCAGGCTCCACAAATAACCCGCACAAGACATCCGTACAATTCGAAGAGAACATACTGAGCAAGGGAACCAGCTATTAATAAAGTTTCGAGCGTGTCTGCCTGCATCTGTTGCAATATCGCAACTTCTGAGATGTACAACCCAGAGCTCCTTGAGACACTATGCAAAAAGATCCACTCCATCAAGCCATCAACGACCATCACAAAGGTAAATAAAACAACTTTATTATACAGTACAGTTCATCTATTTAATTACAATACCATAGCACATTTATTATAGATAAAATAAGGTATATTGTGTGTAGTTTTAAGGCTTATTTAATTGAAAATTATGTTTTATGGGGACTTGGGAACGGATTATTCGCATTTAAATGGTTTCATATGGGAAATAAATGTTTGGCAGACTAACTTTTCGCCGACCACACACTTTCTGGGAACCAATTAAGTTCGTGAACTTTATGAAAAAGCTCCAGGGAGCCACTAGGATGGCGCTAAAAAGGTAAATGAAATAACTTTATTATATAGTAAGGTTTATTTCTTTAATTACAATACAATAGCACATTATTATACACAAAACAAGGTATATTTTGTGTAGTTTTAAGGCTTATTTAGTTAATAATTATGTTTTATGGGGACTGGGGAACGGATTATTCTCATTTTAATGGTTTCCTATGGGAAATTAATGTTTGGAATACACACTTTTCACCTTACACACACTTTCTAGGAACCAATTAAGTTCGTAGGCCTAGCTATCACTGTAGTTTGTTGGCAAAAAAAATGTTGATTTGCCAATTTGCAGCTTGGAAAAGATTTGCTCGAAGGACAAAACTTGACCTTCACCACTGTCGGAACATTCAGTTCATAGCCTCCTTTCGTCCTGTTCTTTTTCGACATAACACACTGAAAAACGAGAAACTTAACCTTCGCTTGCGCTCGTAACCTTTGACTCCGTGCAAACTATGAGCAGCACCTCAAGCAAGGTGGATTTTCTCACCCGGAACGTCAGTCGCTTGGCTTAAAAAGGGTTTGTGACCGCTAGCCGGAGGATTGCAGGGGCAAATGAGCATCAACTGGTCGTTGTTGACGGCCATTTTCAAGGAATTGACAATGAAAGAGGCTAACATAATGCGTCGGCACGCCAGAGCCAACAGAAAAAAAGTGTGGGGAAAGGAAAATGGCGGGAATTAGTCGCGCTGGGTATGACTGTTTACGTCCAAATATACGCATGCACACGTATATCTATAATAAGCTGTGTCATTGCTGTTGGGCAGAAACCTCTTAAAGGACAACCGACACCTGAAGACAAGTTGCGTCCATAATTTGTAAAATCACTTCTACTGACCGAGAAAGAGACACACAATGCATTTTGGGTACTTTTTTTTTGTCTGAAAATGCCGTGTTGATTGCGAAATTAGGAGGAAAACTACATCAATAACGCAATGGTGAATCGTGTGTCGCAGCCAATTGCGGTAACACGCATAAAGAAAGTGTAAGTTGACACAAATTCCCAGCAGACAAATCAACCCTTTTCCAACGGAGATTGTGCGCCATCTTGTGCATTTTCAGGGCGCTACTTTGGAGTCCAGACGGCTCGAATTGATACGGAAGTTTCCTCTTCAGAACTATTTGAATCATATTCATAACTGGATGAGTAACAAGAAAGCATCTGAACTCTCGGAAGTCATTGTTTTGATTCTGGAGCAAGGCAGTTTGAAAAGGAGTATCCTGGTGTGACGTCACGAACAAGGGGGCGGGACTTTCTGAATCTCCGCAGTTTCAAGATCATTTTGTGGCAGTTTTGGGACACCAAGTCATTTTTATTGGTGTTTTGCATTTGACTAAAAATATCAGCTGCGTGTTTTGGGTATTTTAGATGCTATAAAACGTCTGATGTCAGTTAGGATACAAAAAAATGGTGTCGGTTGTCCTTTAAATCCAATTAGGATCATTCTCATTCAACACCCCCCCCCACAAAAAAAACTATCTTGATCCATTCCCACCTTCTAATACGAACCAATTAGAAGCTGTGATAACCCTTTGAGAAAGACAAAAAAAAATATGTTCAACAGTCCATAACACATCTAAACGAACCGCCATAAGCGTTGAAGTAGTCTTCGCGCGCCATTTCAAATGTTTCTTCGTCCTTTCCTCTCAAAAAGTAATCATTCCCATTTTCCAAGAGGTGATATTGCAGTGTCACAAAAGCTTCAATAAAATACCCCCGCCCCATTTCCCTCAGCCCGAAGCCATGGGCAGTTCATTTCTATTAGAACCAAGGATCCTCATCAAGTCCACTTCTGTTTATTTCACCTCTCGTAAAAAAAAAATGTTTCCTTATTGCCTTTATTCACTTGCTTTTGTCATCGAGACCGACCAATCAGATTTTCTAATAGAGTCTCATCGGCAAATAAAAGGATGGGCGAGGAAAGAACCAGTCTAGGACCGTTTTTTTTTAATCCGTTCATTTGGCAGATGACACCGGTCACCAGTGAATTGACGGACAGGTGTCGAGATGTGCACCCATTCATATTGAGACCTTGACCAAGAGGGAACGGGGTCCACATTGCCTAATGGGCGAGGAAAAGACCAATCTGGGACCGGTAATTTGATTTGCATCCATTTGGTAGATAACACCGGTCACCAGTGAATCGACGGACAGGTCTCGAGAGGTGCACCCATTAATTTTCAGAGCTTTACCAAGGGGGAACGGGGTCCACTTTGCCTGATGGGCGAGGAAAGGACCAGTCTTGGATTGGTAATGTGACAAGCATCCATTTGGCAGATGACGCCAGTCACCAGCCAATCACCGGACAGATGTCTAGATGTTCACCTATTCATATTCAGACCTTTGCCAAAGGAGGACGGGGTCCACATTGCCTGATGGCGGTAAACAACCAGTCTGGGACCAGTAATTTGACTAGCATTCATTTCCTAGATGACACCGGTCACCAGTCAATCACCAGACAGGTGTCGAGATTCATATTCAGACCCTTACCAAGGGGGGACGGGTTCCACATTGCCTGAAACCAATCAGGCAGGTGACCCGCGACACTGTCAGAGACAATTAAGCAAATTCAACACCCTAAATTGATTACCTCTACTTATTTAGTCATCATAAAGAAGAAAAAAGCCTTATTGACCAAAAAGAACACAAGGGTATTTTGAAGCATATTGATATTGTGTCGAGAAGAAACCACTTACACTTGAATTAGCCTGCGATTTACTCACTTGAATAAACAAATATCGGCAGGTAACTTGCGTGACTTTGAATTGGGAGTTGGAGGTTGTCACAGGCGCAAAACGTCTAACCCCTCAGAGCGAACGTAAAACCAACATACGTCGTCGATATGTCGTTGATGGTGGGGGGGGGGGGTCACTCAACTCACAAAACCTCATGATAGAAGTTCATTCATCCATTTTCCAGACCTCTTTATCCTTATTAGGGTGGTAGGGCAGTGCGTGAGCCTATCCCAGCGGTCTTAAAGAGGCAGGGGACACCCTGAATTACTTGCTAGCCAATCGTAGGGCAAGAAACTGGCGCAAAGGGAGAGATTAAAGTGAGGGTGTGGGTACACAGTCCTAAATCCCACCATCTTCATTCCTACCAGGTCAGTTCCTGGTGGCATGAGGATACCCATGACGACCTTGTTCTGGCAGGAGTAGCAGGATTCTGGTAGTAGTCCGGTCTCTTGGACTACCCCCCCTACGTGTACCCCATGAGTGCGGGTTTCGGATCACTCTTTGGTCGCAATCCCTCGACCTGTTCAGCTTGGGTGACCCTGCCGGGAGTACGAGACTCCGACCGACATACAGTAGCGCTTGGAGTCATGGAGTGCCCCAGTCGAGGCACTCCATGACCAATCGTGTACCAATCGCAGGGCACACAGTGACAAACAACCATCCGGACTCACATTCAGACCTAGACGACAATTTGGAGTATTCAATCAGCCTGCCATTCATGTTTTATGGAATGTGGGAGGAATCCAGAAGACCCAGAGTAAACCCAAGAAATGGGATTCGAACTCAAGACCTCTGCACTGTGGAGTCAGCATGCTAACCAGTGGACCACCGGGCCGCACCATGATATAATAATAATAATAATAATAATCCATCTAATTTCTAAGCGCCTTTCAAAACTCTCAAGGTCACTTTACAGTCACAGCATAAGTTTTTCTGTGGGTGAGCAGCGGCAGCCACATGCACCGCTCCTTCTCCCTCGCTCCCTCTCTCCATATATATATATATATATAAACTTCCAAAGAAAGGCAATTAAATTGTTTATCACGACACTTCAGCAATGCAAACCAAAACAAAGACTTTCGCCGTTCACGCATAGAAACGTGACGTGACAATGCGAAAACATATTTAATTTTTATTCTTTGTTTCCTGCTGTAATTACTAATGGTGGCTTTAAAATTGCTTACTTGCTAGCTTTAATTATTCCACTTAATTAGTGGTTTTGACAGCATCTCTGATGAAGTCGCGAGCGGAATCTTTCACCAATTCCCTGTCGACTGGAACATGGCGGCGCAATGGCATGATCATAATCATAATTGTATTATTTGACGAAATATCACAATTCTTATTGTTCACCGAGGGCGAAAGCTTCCTCGTGATGATAATAATAATAATAATAATAATAATAATAATAGTCATACATTTCATTTATAAGCGCATTTCAAAACTGTCAAGGTCACTTTACTTACAGTCACAGGAGTCACAGGCTTTTCTGTGGGTGAGCAGCGGCAGCCACACGTGCTAGCATTCACTCAACCTGAAAGTAACTCAAATAGATAGAAAGCTAGCTCGCTAGCTAATAGCTAGATAGATAGCTAGCCAGCTATATAACAAATAGAAAGCTAGCGAGAAAGACAGATAGCTAGCCAGATAGATAGCAAATAGAGATCTAGCTAGATAAATAGATAGCCAGCTAGATAGTAAATAGAGAGCTAGCTAGAGCTAGATAGATAGCTATCCAGATAGATAGAAAATGGCTAGGTAGCTAGATCAATAGATAGCCAATAGATAGCAAATAGCTAGATAGCTTGATAGATGAATAGATAGCTAAGGTCCACAAATAGATAGAAAGCTAGCTAGCTAATAGACAGCTTAAGACGCTGGTCTGCAGCTGGTGAATTAAGTATGCCGCTGATTATGACATACGCGATTTGCGGGGGTTTGTCAATAACAAATGAGTTTTAAGAGAGCGTATTGATCCCGTGTTGTAAGTTATGACGGCAGCCATTTATCGATAGTCTATTCAGCATGCAATGGTGCGGCTATTCAAATGCTATTTATTGGTGAAGGGGGGGAAAACAGGTTAATTGAAGGCAACAGTTAATAAAAAAATATATATATATATATAAAAATAACAGGACTCGTCAATCATCGTGGCCTCAAGCAAACAATTTCCATTCGCAGATCAATAAGATACGTTTGATTCTTATCACACGATAATTGCTGATGAAATCGGACTGAAGCCATGGGGATCTATGTGGCATTTGCAAGTTCATTAAGGACGAAGGCACTTCAAACAGAGTCATAATAATAATAATAATAATAATAATAATAATAATAATAATACATTTCATTTAGAAGCCATTTACCGCAAAAGTACGATCTATTGTGTTCTAATGTTCTATTTGCTAGCTATTAGCTATCTATTCGCTAGCTATTCGCTATCTATTTGCTAGATATTAGGTATCTATTCGCTATCTATTCACTAGCTATCAGCTATCTATTCGCTAGCTATCAGCTATCTATTCGCTAGGTATTAGCTATCTATTCCCTAGCTATTAGCCATCTATTCGCTAGCTATTAGCCATATATTCACTAGGTGTTACCTATCTACAGTATTCGCTATCTATTAGCGATGTATTCGCTTGCTATTAGCTATCTATTCGCTATCTATTCTCTATCTATTCGCTTGCTAGCTATTTGCTAGCTATTAGCTATATATTTGCTTGCTAGCTAGCTTGCTATCTATTCACTAGCTATGAGCTATCTATTCGTTATCTTTTCACGAGCTATCAGCTATCTATCAACTATCTATCGCTTGCTATTATCTATCTATCCGCTAGGTATTAGCTATCTATTTGCTAGGTATTAGCCATCTATTTGCTAGGTATTAGCCATCTATTTGCTAGGTATTAGCCATCTATTCACCATCTATTAACTAGCTATTAGCTATCTATTTGCAAGCTATTAGCTATCTATTCGCTAGCTATTAGCTATCTATTCGCTAGGTATTAGCCATCTATTCGCTAGCTATTAGCCATCTATTCGCTAGCTATCAGCTATCTATTCGCTTGCTGTGTGTTTGTGTGTTTTTGTGTGTTTCTGTGTGTGTTTCGGTGCGTGTTTGTGTGTATTTATGTGTGTTTGTGTATTTGTTTGTGTGTGCATGTGTTTGTGTGTGATTGTGTGTTTCTCGTCAGGCTGTGTTTATTTACAGAGCTCGACTTCCAAAGTCTGACTTGCGAATTACCGTGCGGGAATTGTACAAAGCGTGACCTTTGCGTTCCCCCCCGACAAATTGTCTGCTGGTCAGACCATTTATCATTTGATACTTTTTTGCTATCACATTTAAATTGCTGTTATCATCCACACACTAACAATACACAACAAGACGGGAGATCCCTCGCTTGCTCTTTCTTTTCAGAGAAAAAAAAATGAAAAAAGAAAGTCACATAAGCCAAAATAAACGCAGGAAGTGAAAACCGCAGTTGTGCTTATTCAAAGTGAAGGTAAATTACCAGTATACAGTGATACCTCAATTTACGAACTTAATTTGTTCCCAGAAAGTGTGTGTAAGGCGAAAAGTGTGTCTTCCAAATATTAATTTCCCATAGAAAACCATTAAAAATAAGAATAATCTGTTTCCAGGTCCCCATAAGACATTTTCTACTAAATAAGTCTTAAAACGACACAAAATATACCTTATTTTATGTATAATAAATGTGCTATTGTAATTCAAGAAATAAAATGTACAGTATAATAAAGTGTGTGTAAAGTGACCTTGACAGTTTTGAAAGGTGCTTATAAATGAAATGTATTATTATTATTACTATTAGCTAGGAGCCAGCTTTCTATTTATTTGAGTAGTAGTAGTAGTTGTAGTATTATTAGCTATGTATCAGCTAGCTAGTTAGCTTTCTATCTATTTGAGTTACTTCCGGGTTGCGTGAACGCTGGCGCGTGGAGCTGCCGCTACTCACCGACAGAAAAGCTTATCCTGTGACTGTAAAGTGACCTTGAGAGATTTGAAAGGTGCTTATAAATGAAATGTATTATTATTATTATTATTATTATTATTATTATTATTATTATTATTATTATTATTATTATTATTATTTCATCAGAAAAAAAATCTGTTAATTCCTAAATGATATGGGTCTGGAGTTATATGAGCCTGAAATGGGGGTGGCTGTACAAAATACAATGCAATACTTAGATATTGTTTTATATAGTGCTTGCTAGGTCATTCGCTAGCTAGGTCATTCGCTAGCTAAGTCATTCGCTAGCTCGGTCATTCGCTAGCTCGGTCATTCGCTAGCTAGGTCGTTCGCTAGCTAGGTTGTTCGCTAGCTAGCTCATTTGATAGCTAAGTCATTCGCTAGCTAGCTCGTTCCCTTTTTGTTGTGACGCTATGGTCACAAATAACTTTGTTTTTTCTTTTGTCAATTTGTGCCATTGTTCATCGTGTGATACAGATTGTTTTTCACTTAATTCCTAAATGATATGGCTCTGGAGTTATATGAGCCTGAAATGAGGGCGGCTGTACAAATTACAATGCAATACTTAGATATTGGTTTATATCGTGCTAGCTAGGTCGTTCGCTAGCTAGGTCGTTCGCTAGCTAGGTTGTTTGCTAGCTACCTCATTTGCTAGCTCGGTTGTTCACTAGCTATTGGTTTATGTAGTGCTTGAACAACAGCAGGAGCTGAAGTGAAGCGCCAACACAGACAAAGAGGGAAATTTTGTGCTTGTGGAAGGGAAAAACATCGGCAGGGGTCTGGTCAGCGCTTTATCGGCACCCAAGCAAGATGAAACAAAACCCGAACAAATTCGGGAATGGCGCTTTACGTCATATTTTCAAATCCGGGATAAATTTGTGAATGGCAGTGAATGAGTTAAAGTCGTTTCATGAGATGTCAAGTGTTAGCTTTATGCTAGCATTAGTGTCAAAATAATGAGGGGAATCCAAATGCATTTTTGGCTAGCTCGGATTTGAAAGATGATTTGTAATGGGCATGCTAAAGTCTCCTGTTCAGAGATGTTTTTTTTCGCCCTCTCCCCCGTTTTTCACATTGAGTGACTCAATTTCACGCTCCGCTAGCACATCTGCGGTGGCGTGCCATGAAAACCAGCCCAATTCTGGAATCGTCCGTGTTTGGGAAAGCTCCCGAGATAGGCGGCCATCTTACTTTCTCCATGACGTTATTATGCGACAGTTCCAAATGGTGAAAGTGTCGCAATGGCGTGTTCTCCTCATCGCTGAGCTGCCTTTCCAACACACACTGAACCAAAAACCATCGAGTTCAACAAGCATTTTCTTGACGACTGCAGTTTTCAGGCTTAGTGATGAACGGGAGATTTCGGGTTTGATTTGTTGTCCTAAAGGGATAATAAAATAAAATATTGACTTGTTTCACAATAGATACATTTCTTATATGAAGCAGCATAATTATGGAAGAGAGAAGAAGGATCAAAATGATATACCGTGATACCTCGGCTTACGAACTTAATTGGTTCCCAGACAGAGTGTAAGGCACAAAATGTGCATCCCAAAAATATATTTCCCATAGGAAACCATTACAATGAGAATAATCCGTTCCCAGGTCCCCATAAAATCTAATTTTCTACTTTTCTAAGCCTTAAAGGACAACCGACGTCTCCGGACAAGTTGTGTCCATAATTTGTAAAATGGCTTCAAATGACTTCTACTGAACGTATTTTACAAAGATTCCACCGCATATGTGAGTTGGTGACGATTCCTCACCCTACGTCACTGAAGGAACGCCCCTGACCGAAAAAAAGGACACATTGTAGTAATCCTTCCATCACGTCAATGCATTTTGCTCTAATTGTTTGGTCTGAAAACGTTGTGTTGCACCAAAAAGAGGCAGAAGAGGGCGACAAAGCTCAATGTAAGGAATGGATGGAATGGAGTGTCCGCTTTCCTCAGCATGAAACACTTGATGAGGAACGTAGCCTTCTTCTTTCACCATCTTGAGGAATGATCCCTTGGAGGTGCTTTCTCTGCCATAATTTTACCTAGTTCCTCATCAATTGTGTTCTGTTTAGCATGGTTGATAGCGTTTTGTGTACAGATGGCTTGTGCAGGTTGTTTTTGGAACCTGATTGATGGGATGTTTCAACCTTGCAGTCTACACTGTGCCTTTGAACTACCAATAAAGTTGAAATGAGTCCAAATTTCACTGTTTTCTATCCTTTTTCTCACTCTCTCACTGTCGCGTGCCTGTCTCTTTCATGTTTAAACCCCGTCTCCCAATCTCGTGGCTTTAACTGAAGACTGGGGGCGGGGATTAGAGGACAAAAAAAAAAGTCGGCTGCCATTTTCTTTTTGGGAGAACAGGCTCGTTGGTGAACGACACATGACTCATTGTGGCGCTCCGTGTGCGTCCTGAAAAATAGTTTCTATGCCAAGGTAAAATTGTCAATCAGAGGAAAAGCTCAAGACGGAGGAAGGACCCAGTTGGTGGTGAACCGCAGGAGGGACGGTGGAGTTGACTGCTGAGGAGAGTCATCCCGACAATGGTCCAATGACCATGATGAGACAGATCAAGATCAATACTTCAAAAGAAAGCAACCATACCTAACCATATCTATCGAGTCTCTGTCTATCGCTCTCTCTCTCTGTCTCTCCCTGTCTGTGTGTCTCTGTCTCTCCCTCTCTCTGTCTCTCTCTGTTTCTCCCTCTCTTTGTCTCTTTCTGTCTCTCTCTCTGTCTCTCTCTTGTCTCTCTCTGTCTCTATGTATCTCTCTGTCTCTGTCTCTTCCTGTCCCTGTTTCTCTGCCTCTGTGTCTTTGTGTCTCTGCCATCTCTTTCTGTCTCTCCCTGTCTCTATGGCTCTTCCTGTCTCTGTCTCTCCCTGTCTCTGTCTCCCCCTCTCTTTCTCTCCGTCTCTTTCTGTCTCTATGTCTCTCTCTGTCTCTTCCTGTCCCTGTTTCTCTGCCTCTGTGTCTCTGCCAGCTCTTTCTGTCTCTCACTTTTTCTGTCTCTCCGTCTCTCTCTTTCTCTGTCTCTCCCTGTTTCTCTGTCTGTATATCTGCCGTCCCTATGTCTGTCTCTCCCACTCTCTCTCTCTCTCTCTCTCTCTCTCTCTCTCTCTCTCTCTCTCTCTCTCTCTCTCTCTCTCTCTCTCTCTCTCTCTCTCTCTCTCTCTCTCTCTCTCTCTCTCTCTCTCTCTCTCTCTCTCTCTCCTCCATATATATATTTATATATATATATATATATAATTTCTATTATTTTCAGCGTACTTATATGTCTCGCATATATCCGATCGTGGCATTACAAGCAAAGCAGAGGAGCAGCTGCCACTTGACAAAATGGTTGCCAATCAAGGTATTTCACCTCCCATCCTGCTTCACAACCCTGACAGGTGCGAGTGCTTAAGCGGCCCTGAAGGAGCGAAGGAACCAAAAGGAGTAAAGATCACACCAACACCACCCCCTCGAAAGTCGCATTGAACTTTTGTTCAAAGACTTCCTTTTACCAGATTGGATTTGATAAAAGTCATACTCGCTGCTGAGAAAAACATTGTTCATACGCGGAATACTTTATAGAGTCATTTTCAAATAACACACCTTCACATTTCTCCGTCAACGTTCTCGCAGTTTCACACAAGGAACCATCTGCCGTAAAGGACTGTCTTGCTTGCCTTCGCCTATGCAATTGATCTCTCTCTGATCTGATCTCCGATAAAATATCAGTCAGTTTATTGGACCCAGTAAATTTGTTTTTTGGCACTTACACCCTGCCATTTCACGGGTCCTGACACAATGGCCTGCCCCTTCAACTCACTTGCCATGACACCAACTCCTCCTATCCAACGAGCTGTCTCTTGATAGTCAAGCGTCTAAACATGATCAGATTCTCCTCGACCTTCAGGCAATAAACTGCCCAACACGATGTGTTTTGTCTATTTTATTTTTTCAAAGCGCCTGGCACCCTTTTACGTTCCATCCTCAGTAGGATGTACCACTCTGTAACGACCTGAAGGCAGTGTTACAGATGTGAAGGACTTTTACAGATACTGTAGAATTTCACGTTAAAATAACACACACGAAGAGGTAGTTTAAAGGGTGTCCTTAGCCGAATACGTAAAGACGCTAGCAGATTCCGAATAGGCAGATGAACACGAAGAAGCACCTACGCCCGACCACTGATCAGGTATCCTGCTGACATTAGAGCTTAGCCACTGGAAAAGATGATAGCCACTGACATGAAGACCAGAAATACAATACATAGAGTTCTGCACCTCCGGACCAGTATCCTACGGTGTACACAAAGTGAAAAAAGTGGGGTTGGTACTTCGGACTAATGAAAGTCTTGGGTACGAAGTCTTATCAAAATGATGGTACCCAGGGCCAACCTGCTTTGTGAATCTTTCGGGCAAGTTAGAAGAATGAGCTAAAAAGAAAATATCGATATAACCGGACTATCGATATAACCGATCCTGCGGGCATGTAATTTTCTCCTTGAGTTCATAGAAATAGTATCGTAATAAGCAGTACTATCGATATAACCGATATCGATATAACGAGACTTTATGTATTTGAATCATATTCATAACTGGATGAGAAACAAGAAAGCATCTTCTCCCAATCTGAACTCTGAAGCCATTGTTTTGATTCTAGAGCAAGGCAGTGTGTGACCCATAGTGACATCACGAACAAGGGGGCGGGACGACTTCCTGAATCTCGCCAGTTTCAAGCTCATTTTGTGGCAGTTTTAGGACACTTTAAGTCCTTTTTTTTTACTAAAAATATCAGCCTGCGTGTTTTGAATATTTTAGATGCTATAAAATGTTTTTCTGATGTCAGTTAGGAAACAAAAAAATGGTGTCGCTTGTCCTTTAAACAAATCAACATCATTCCAAACTTTTCTTTTTAATTATTATCAATACAGTTCTATTAAAGGACAACCGATGCCTCCGGACAAGTTGTGTCCATAATTTGTAAAATCACTTCAAATGACTGATTTGACAAAGATTCCACCCTATATAGCTATATTTTACCTTTTAAGACTCACACTGAATATTCACGAAGTCTTGTTTTTGAGTTGGTGACGATTCCTGACATGATGTCACGTCAGGAACGCCCCTAATCGAGAAAGCGACACACAATGCATTTTGGGTACTTTGTTTGGTCTGAAAACTTCGTGTTGAAGGCGAAATTAGAAGGAAAACATAAATAACGTGATGGTGAATCGTTGTGGGTTGCACCAAGACTATTATTTGATACTAGTTGACACAAATTACCAGCAGACAAATCAGCCCATTTCCAACAGAGCTTGGGCACCATCTTCTGCATTTTCTGGGTGCTACATTGCAGTTGCCTCAAAATGACACGGAAGGACTTCTTTAATTGATTGCAAACATGTATGCTTTCCTCTTCAGAACTATTTGAATTATATTCATAAACTGGATGAGTAACAAGAAAGCAGCTTCTCCGAATCTGAAGCCATTGTTTTGATTCTCGAGCAAGGCAAAGACGTCTTGGCGTGACGTCACAAACAAGGGGGCGGTACCTTCTGAAACTGGCCACTTCCGGGTTCAATTTGAAGTAGTTTTTGGACACTTGAAGTCATTTTTATTGTTGTTTTGCATTTGACTCAAAATATCATCCTGCGTGTTTTGGGTGTTTTAGATGCAATAAAACGTTTGTCTGGGGTCAGTTAGGAAACGAAAAAGTGGTGTCGGTTGTCCTTTAAAGGAATATTTTGTTTGTAACTGCTTGCGTTGATGAAACCGAAACAGGAAAATACATTTCTTCTTCTAAAGGTCATTCACATAAAAGGGTGGGACGATAATTTTCGGACTTATTCAGGTTTTTTTTTTTTTTTTAATCACTGTCCTTGCCAGTTTGAACTTGATAGAAAGGACTGCACTTGGACACCTTCGCACTGTTAAGGACCGACTGATTTTTTTGTCCCCTTTTTCCATCATTTAGTTCAGTGAAAAGACTCAAGCTAATTGGAGATTGTTATCATGATCATATCATGAATTAAAAAAAAGCCATCCTTCTTCAATACCTAACTGGGAATAAAGGGAGAAAATGGAAAATGTCTTTATATTCACTCCAGAACACTTAACCCCTTCCACAATCTTGGAATTGAACTTTTTTGGTGTCAATAATTCATGCACATTTCTAGGCTCCAGATAGGAGCGCTGACTTCCTCAAGAAATTGCCCAACGCGTTGACATTGCTCCCTGTGAACTAGCGAAAGTGACTCCTGAGTCAACAAAGGTAGCAATTGCTTCTCGTTTGCGTGCGCTAAATCCAAAGGTGATAAAAACGCTTGATTCAGCACATTGTCTCCCTGACTAAGTTTGATAAGTGAAGGGCAGAATCACCCTCGTGCATTTTTATCAGCAGACAGTGGAACAAGGTTCCGACACTCATTTCAAGACCTCAGAGAGAGATTCCGCAACACAAAGCCAGACCATAATGTTTGAAAGGGGAGTAACAGAAGCTATTTTCATAAAACAGCAAAACCCTTCACTAAATAGCGATGGTGGGGTGAGATTCAATTTGGATCGTTCGTACAACAGACTTCTTAGCATAAATAGGTTTAGTTATGCTGATGAGGTGATACCAGAGCAAATGGGGCAATCAGGCCAGTCGTAGATCCCATTGTCAGGCAGGACAATAGAAGTAGTCAGTGTAGCCGCATGGAGTAGACCTCTGCTCCCCCCAACCTGAGAGTAGGGACCAATCATAGCAGAATCTGGCACCGCCACGTCTGGGCAGAATGGATATATATATATATATATATATATATATATATATATATATATATATATATATATATATATATATATATATATATATATACAGTAAAGTCTCGTTATATCGATATCGGATATATCGATAGTCCCGGTTATATCGATATTTTTTCGGACTCCCTTGAATATCGATATAACGAGACTTTACTATATATATATATATATATATATATATATATATATATATATATATATATATAGGGCCAAAACTACCAGCAAAAAAATAGTTCGCTGACGAAGCCTCTTGGATAAGAAGCAATATGTCCGACAGTACTGATGACAGCTGAAGAAACCTTTTCATCGATGGACCACTCCTGTACGACTGAGAGCTTACACAGACACTTTGTCATGAATTATTCCCAGCCGCTGAGCACCTGAAATGATCTCATTGACGACGTGGCTTTTGTGCAGAGCAGCAAAGCAAGCAGCTGTGACTAATGTTCACTTCCAAAGTCTTGAACTGAGGAAAAGGATGTGATTGCGATGCTGTCAGGCACACCCGGTCGGTTGGGGTGTTTCGCTAATTGCTTTTCTTATGGGCGTCTTCATGCAGAACACACCTCTGAGATGTTGGAGAAAACAGCAGAACTGATGGCAAAAAAAATTGATTTCAAGTTTCTTCAGGGACTTCGGGAAATCAAAGTTATGGATAAGAGGATGAAGGGGGGGGGTGAAGGTCCAGTTGACCCGTTCACTGAGACGATCAAAGTCTAAGTGAACTGCACTCAAGAAGAGGGATGCGCTAGTGCTTCTTGTTTACGTTCGCGGTTGTCGGTAAAGCTTGCTGATCCGCTGAGAGTTTGTTTCCTAACTGACATCAGAAAAACCTTGTATAGCATCTAAAATAGCCAAAACACGCAGGATGATATTTTGAGTATTCTAATCAAGAAAACTGTTTTACTAATGTATCACTTTAATTTGCATGTACTCTCAATAAATAGCTTGGCAGATGGGCGCAGAATTCAGACGTATGTCATAGAAGACTGCGTTTCCTGCCGGCAGTCGGGACAATCTTTCTGGTTCCGAGTCTCTGTCCACAGTGACTGACTGTCATATCTCTGACAAAGAGGATGAAGAAGTTGATTAAAGAAGTCCTTCCATCTCATTTTGAGGTGTCTGGACTCCAATGTAGCGCCCCAGAAAATGCACAAGATGGCGCCAAAGCTCCGTTGGAAATGGGCTTATTTGTCTGCTGGGAATTTGTGTCAACTAGTATCAAATAGTAGTCTTGGTGCGACACACGATTCACCATGGCGTTATTTATGTTTTTTTCCTACTAATTTCACCACCAAAACGGACCAACACCAAGTTTTCAGACCAAACAAAGTACCGCAAAACGCATTGTGTGTCGCTTTCTCAGTCGTGGGCGTTCCTTCAGTGACGTCACATACGGACTCATCACCAAATCAAAAACAAGACTTCGTGAATATTCGGCGCGAGTCTTAAAACATAAAATGTAGCTATATGCGGTGGAATCTTTGTCAAATACGATCAGTAGAAGTCATTTGAAGCCATTTTACAAATTTTTTACAACTTCTCCGGAGGCGTCGGTTGTCCTTTAAATCATCTTGTATTGAATAGGGGAGATGTTTCAAGACTCAGATGCTCTTCATTTAGGACCTAAATCTTGAATGTTTAACGCTGAGATCCCTCGTTCAATCCTGCGGATTTCCGCTAACGCCGGCTAGCGTCAGTTGCCGTCGTCGCGAGCGAGAGTCACCTCGTACCAAAATAGAACGGAAAATTGATTCTATTTCAGCATAAAGATGACGCGCTTTTTCGGGTCGTACAGGTGACAAGATTCCGGGAAATTAAAGACAAGCGCGATGAAATAAAGCGAAAGCTATTTCCTGGTGCTCGTTAGCGGAAAAAACGGCAGATCATTCGGCGAGCGTTTAACAGCACCTTTCCCGACAAGTGTCACGTAGCGACAGTTTATAAAACACGTACAAGTCATTTGAAAGATGACATTGCGGCTGTGAAACGCTTATGCTGATATTTGTCGCCTGACATTTCAAACCATTCACTGCTAGACGATGTGCAAAAAATGTGTCCACTCCAGTGCCAGGGTTTTTGTCATGGTCACTCAAATTGCAGGACCTGCAGAATATTGAGTTTTTTGGACTACATCAACATTCAATACAGTGTTAGAAACCCTAGCCTCTCTTCTTTCATCAGAAAGAAAGAGTTAGTTCCTAAATTAAATGGGTCTGGAGTTATATGAGCTTGAAATGCGGACGGCTATACAAAACACAATACATATTGGTTTATATAGTGCTTTAACAACAACAGAAGCTGTAATAGCGAGCTATTTTCTGTCTAGTTATCTAGCTATTAGCTATCTATCTATCTAGCTAGCTATTAGCTATCTATCTCGCGAGCAAACTAGCTATTAGCTATTTATCTAGTTAGCCATCTAGCAAGCTAGCTATTAGCTATTTGAGTTATTCCAGGTTGAGTGAACACTGGCGCGTGTGGCTACCACTGCTCACCCACAGAAAAAAAACTTATCCTGTGACTGTAAAGTGACCTTCAGTTTTGAAAGGTGCTTATAAATGAAATGGATTATTATTATTATTATTATTATTATTATATGCTAGCTATTTGCCATCTATTAGCTATCTGGCTAGCTATTTGCTATATACCTAGCTATGTATTCACTATGTAACTGACTGGCTATCTCGCTTGGTATGTGTTGGCTATCTATTAGCTATCTGGCTAGCTAGCTAACTAGCTAGTTTTCTATCTATTTGAGTTAGTTTGGGGTTGAGTGAACGCTGGCGCATGTGGCTGCCGCTGCTCACCCACAGAAAAACGTATCCTGTGACTGTAAAGTGACCTTGAGAGTTTTGAAAGGTGCTTAGAAATGAAATGTATTACAGTAAAGTCTCGTTGTATCGATATTCTCGGGAGTCTGAAAAAATATCGATATAACCGGACTATCGATATATCCGATCCTGCGGCACGTAAATTTTCTCCTTGCGTTCATAGAAATAGTATCGTAATAAGCAGTACTATCGATATAACCGATATAACGAGACTTTACTGTATTATTATTATTATTTTTATTATTATTGTTATTATAATTCTCAATCATAATTCTCAATTTTTATGAGTTCAAAAATATTCCAGGATTTTATCAGAGTTCATCCCAGTAAAAAATATACATTATAAAAGTATATTACAGGTAACATCCGACTTACGACCAGCTCGGTTTTCGACCACCCGAACTTACGACCTCCAGACCCTATTTTAAAAATTGTAATTCTACGCCTGGCACCGCAACGCGCTAGCAGCCCAGCAACGTGTACGGCAATTTTGTCCAGTCAACCAGCATCTCACGCTCACACAGCAATCGACTGCGTGATGGCACCAGAGGGGGCGGGTGTTTGCCAGTCATTTAGCCTCTGAGTCTCTATTCAACATTTTGAGTGGATTTCGACTTAGGACTATTTTCGGAAACGGAACTCGGTCGTAAGTCGGATGTTTCCTGTATATTATAAGAAATAAAAGATCATTTTGTAAGCAAATTCTGCGATGGCGCGGGTAGGAAATGGCATTATGATGTGGGAGACGACGCTGAGGGGCCGGACAGTCTTTTTTTTTCACAGCGGCCCAAAAGAGCAAACCCTGATCGAGAGTTTGTCTGTTTGCAATCTGTCTCTTCCTTTTCGGCCCATTGAGCCGAGCCGTCGCATCTTTCGGGAGGGTTTCAGTCTTTTAATTGATTTGCGGCCATGTTTGCTGTTACTGCCGCATGAAAGCAAACACGTTCATGCCACAAAGTTTTCTGTCATTATTTGAACACAATCAGTATAAACCAATGCAAGTTACTTATACGAGCTTTAAAGGACAACCGACATCACTTTTTTGTTTCTTAACTGACATCTGAAAAACGTTTTATAGCATCTAAAATAGCCAAAACACTCAGTATGATATTTTTAGTCAAATGTAAAACACCAATAAAAATTACTTCAAGTGTCTAAGAAGTACTTCAATTTGAAACCGGAAGTGGCCAGTTTCAGAAGGTCCCGCCCCCTTGTTCGTGGCGTCACCCCAAGACGTCTTGCATTGATGGAGAATCAAAACAATGGCTTCAGATTTGGAGAAGATGCTTTCTTGTTACTCATCCAGTTATGAATATGATTCAAATAGTTCTGAAAAGGAAAGCATACATGTTTGTAATCGATTAAAGAAGTCCTTCCGTGTCATTTTGAGGCATCTGGACTGCAATGTAGCGTCCCAGAGAAGAGGCAGAAGAGGGCGACAAAGCTCCGTGTAAGGAATTAATCAGCCCGTTTCCACAGGCTGATTAATTCCTTACACGGAGCTTTGTCGCCCTCTTCTGCCTCTTTTTGGTGCAACACGAAGTTTTCGGACCAAACAAGAACAGCAAAATGCATTGACGTGATGGAAGGACTGCTACAATGTGTCCTTTTTTCGGTCAGGGGCGTTCCTTCAGTGACGTAACGTGAAGACTCATGACCAACACAAAAACAAGACTTCCGGAATATTCAGCGCGAGTCTTAAAACGTATATATATAGCTATATGCGGTGGAATCTTTGTAAAATGCTCTCAGTGGAAGTCATTTGAAGCCATTTTACAAATTATGGACACAACTTGTCCGGAGATGTCGGTTGTCCTTTAAGGGTTTTGTTGCAGCTTCAGCTGTTGGGAAAGCGCTACATTAAATTGAGGATTGTATTCTATTGTATACAGTTATACCTTGGTTTACGAAGTTAATTGGTTCCCAGACAGAGTGTGTAAGGCAAAAAGTGTGTATCCCAAAAATATATTTCCCATAGGAATCTATTAATATGAAAATAATCCGTTCCCAGTTCCCCATAAAACCGGATTTTCTACTTTCTAATTTTCTAAGCCTTAAAACTACACAAAATATACCGTATTTAATGTATAATAAATGTGCTATGGTATTATAATGAAAGAAATCAACTGTACTATATAATAAAGTGGTTTTATTTACCTTTGTGATGGTCATTAATGACTTAATGGAATGGAGTGGCCGGAACATTTTCGTAGTAACATATGTAGTATTGTCTCCAGTTGTATGTGTACATATCTTTACAGAGCATATATTTTATTAAAATATTATAATTGTTTTCGAGTTGATGACGATGCCTGACATGACGTCACGTCTGGAACGCCACTGACCGACAAAGCGACACACAATGCATTTTGGGTACTTTGTTTAGTCTGAAAACTTTGTGTTGATGGCGAAATTAGAAGGAAAACTAAATGAATAACGCGATGGTGAATCGTTGTGTGTCACAGCCAATTGCAGTAACACGCATAAAGAAGGTGTAAATTGACACAAATTCCCAGCGGACAAATCAACCCATTTCCAACGGAGCTCATGCGCCATCTTGTGCATTTTCTTGGCGCTACATTGAAGTCCAGACGGCTCGAATTGATACCGAAGGACTTCTTTAATCGATTGCAAACATGTATTCTTTCCTCTTCAGAACTATTTGAGTCATATTCATAACAGGATTAGTCACAAGAAAGAATCTTCTCCCAATCTGAACTCTGTGAAGCCATTGTTTTGAGTCTGGAGCAAGGCAGTTTGTGAAGGAGTATCCTGGCGTGGACGTCATGAACAAGGGGGGCGGGACCTTCTGAAACTCTGAAACTAATTCCGAGGTTGAAGTCATTTTGGGACACTTTAAGTCATTTTTCTTGGTGTTTTGCATTTGACTAAAAATATCAGCCTGCGTGTTTTGGCTATTTTAGATGCTATAAAACGTTTTTCTGATGTCAGTTAGGAAACAAAAAAAATGGTGTCAGTTGCCCTTTAAATGAAAGAATTTGCTTCACAAGCTAACTTCACAAGCTAGCGAGAACAGCCGCAAAGGCCTTGTTAAGGGTCGAAAAAGCCGACAAGTACATTAAGTGTGATTTAGTCGCAGTGAAGTGCAACGGGTTCTTTAGGGTACGCGTGAGTGTGTTTGTGCTCCTGTCTGTCTTTGTGTAAATTGCTGTGGAGGTTGGAAGCGTTTGGGGGTGGGGGCTGGGGGCTTACACTCCAAATCACTGAAAGCCCGGAGGGAACAAACTGCGCCGGTTAGAAATAGCACAGGAGAGACGAAACTATTTGTTTTCACGACTCCTCCCACTCCATCGTTTTCAGGTTATCGGCGTCACACTGAGCTTAGCCGAGGGCTAACGCCATCAATATACAGACACTCAATAAAATCCTCAAAGTTAGTTTCCAGCGATCATCAAACATTTTACGTACATTGTAAATATGCTCACAGGTGTTGCACTAAAGTCTTAGCGCGTACGCGGTATATCAGAAGAATTGCGTCGGTCGGTCGTACGGGATTTCATCGACCCACAAGGAGCGGATGTCGCGTAGTCGTTAGGATATGAAGAGGATGAGGCGTCGTATAAAACGCAATGGCCATTGAAAGCGGCGACCATCAATCATCTGAGATTTCTCTACGGGACGTGATTAACTGGAGTTGTTTCCAATCCCATCCATACGCAAGTTCTACCTTTCTGACAGAACTGCCCTTCTGGCCTGTGGTGTTCCGCAGGGCTCAATTTTAGGGCCTCTGTTGTTCTTACTATACCTGCTTCCATTGGGTTCCATCATAAGGAATCGTGATTATTTCCTTAAAGGACAACCGACGCCTCCGGACTTCTATTGAGCGTATTTTACAAAGATTCCACGGCATATAGCTATATTTTACGTTTTAAGACTCACGCTGAATATTCAGGAAGTCTTCTTTTCCTGATGTGACATCACGTCAGGAACGCCCCTGACCGAGAAAGCGACACACAATGCATTTTGGGTACTTTGTTTGTTCTGAAAACTTCGTGTTGATACATATTGATGGTGAAATTAGGGGAAAAGGAAAACACAGCAATAATGCGATGATGAATGGTTGTGTGTTGCACCAAGACTACTATTTGATACTCGTTGACACAAATTCTCAGCAGACAAATCAGCCCATTTCTAACGGAGCTCGGGCACCATATGCAAATTGCCAAACGAACCGGTTCGTATATGTTTCATTTTCGGTTTCGATTAATGAAAGTATTTGCGTTTTAGTACGATGGTGATATCGTGTGTGGTTGTTGGCTGTACGAAGTGTTTTGTGAAAGGATCTGGGTTAAAATGGCACCGAATACCGATCGCTGAAGGTAAACCGGTTCGTTTGGTAAGTTGCACACTCGGCACGGCAGCCAATCAGAAGCCTGCTTCGTGCTTCCGTCTTTTCCCGAGCGTTATAAGGTTGTGCATTTGCATATCATTTTCCAAAGTAGATGCACAGAACCTCAGCCCCAGAAGATTCAAAAGAAGCTAACAACATTAATGACGCTACAAAACGTAAACGTACATTATACCGTCACTATAAAGTATACTTGAGAGTTTTGAAAGGCGCTTAGAAAGAGGAGTTCACGTGGCTTGTAGCATTTTGCTCGTAGTGTTTGTGTTATTGAATAAAGTTTTATTTGATTTTTTGTTTTTTTTTCTTGAAGAATCGATGAAAAGGCTTCTTCAGCCGTCATCCGTACCTCTTTGAAGGTGTCGGATGTTTCGCTTCTCATCCAAGAAACTTTGTCAGCAAAGTAAAGTCTTACTGGTAGTTTTGGCCTGACCTCGGTTCTCGAACGCCTCATTGTTCGAACAAATCGGTGTTCGAACAAAATATTCGAGGAATTCTTACTTCGTAGTTCGAACACCAATTGGTGTTCGAACGCCAATACGACGTGTGAGTGCGTACGTGAGGGTGGGGAGTTGAGCGGCGCACGGGTGTATCGCTCTCTCCGTGACCAACTGTTGTCGCTAGCGGACGTGCTGCGTTTTGCTCTAGTGTTTAATGTATGTGTACGAAGAGTTTTAGCCCCTAATCATGCCTCCAAAGAAAGTAAGGTACAAGTGAAAAAAGAAAAGTAGTGCGTACCACTATTGCATTTAAGAAAGAAATAATGGCAAAATATGAAGGAGGTGTGCGAGTGTCTGATCTGGCGAGGGAATACAGCATGGCGAAATCTACGATCAGTACGATATTAAAGAATAAAGAGGCTGTGAAATCTAGTGATGTGACCGTGGGAGTGAGAGCAAGTGTCATTGGATAGATATTTGAAGAGAAAAGAACATCCTGTAGCCGAGTCATCCGGAGCTGTCACGTTCCGAGCGACAGTGACGGCAGCTGACTCGTCGGAACGTAGTGGAATGTTTGGGATCCCAAAACAGACACGTACTACCCAAGCAGGATGTTGATTCACAAATGAAAGAAAACACGGCGAGTAAGAAGGCAGGGGGTGATCCGACCCGCTTACTACGCCAAAAAGCAAATGGCACACGAGGGTGCAAAATGACGCAATCCCGGAAGATGACATACATTTACGGGACGCGGGGAAAATACCTCGGACCGGATACACTCGCGCATCGAAGGAAGAGTCCAGGTACGGTGGCGAGTTGAGGCAATCATCCGGCATTGGCGAGGTGATCGCGAACCGTAAAAATGCCCCGTGTCCGTGATTAGAGAATGACAGCGGGTGGAGAACGGCCGGAAGAAGCAGCCCCGCCACCCGCTGTCAACTCGCAAGCAAAGAGGTGGTTTCGGTGTTCGAAAAAAAAAAATCGCTTTTCGAACAGGGTCCCGGAACGAATTATGGTCAAGAACCGAGGTACCACTGTATATATATATATATATATATATATATATATATATATATCCCTACTGTCCAGACGTGGCGGCGCCGGACTCTGCTATGATAGGTCCCTGCTCTCAGGTTGGGGGGAGCAGAGGAGTGGCTCCACTGATCGTTTCTATTGTCCCGACTAACGACTGACCTGATTGCCCAATTTTCCCTGGTATCACCTCATCATCATGACTAATCCTATGTTGCCTAAGCAGTCTATTGTACGAACGATTTTCTTGAAGAAGTTGTCGGCCACCCGGGCGGAGACGTTTTGTACGTTGTATTGTCAGTTGTACACCCGACGTGAAAGTTGCACGCCCCGGGCGTCTGGGCAGACGTTATTTCAGACACTGCCTTTAAACTGCCCCCGGGTCGCCAAGTTGGGTCCACAGGAATGAGCGCCAACGTGTTCTAACGCGTCATCCAGCACACTAGTTTTACAAACCCAAATTTGATTGTAACCCTATGCGCCCTTTGAAACATTCAAACGCAGCAATTGAAAAATGGGCTTCTAAAATGGCAGCCCTAAACGATCGCTACTTTCCAGGTGCCGCAACAATATGGCGATATTTTGACAGGTATTCGCTATTCAGAGAAGCATACATAGGCAACGTCAATAAAGCAAATGGCGGCGCAGATGTCAGATACTCCACCCAAGCAGATCCTGATCCAGATCCATTTGTTGTTCCTGTGACACCAGCTGCAATGGCTTCCCAAGGGAGGGGCGAGCGAGAGAAAAACGGAGAGAGAGAGAGAGAGAGAGAGAGAGAGAGAGAGAGAGAGAGAGAGAGAGAGAGAGAGAGAGAGAGAGTTTTCATGCTGCCTCTAAACGTCATTCTTCTGCTTCATCAGGCTTTCTCCAAATTGTTTTGACAAGTAAACAAGCAGTTGGAGGAAACCAGATTGACAGAGATGCTCACCCAGGCAATTTTCAACTTTCATCTGACAATCAGCACACTATTGACAAGACAGACGTTCCTTAACATGAATCCGGACAAATTGGTGTTGATGGCGAAATTAGAAAGAAAACACAAATAACGCAATGGTGAATCGTTGTGTGTTGCATCAAGACTACTATTTGATACTAGTTGACACAAATTCCCAGCAGTCAAATCAGCCCATTTCAAACAGAGCTTGGGCGCCATCTTGTGCATTTTCTGGGACACTACATTTGAGTCCTAACGGCTCGAATTGATACGGAAGGACTTCTTGAATCGATTGTAAACATTGATGCTTTCCTCTTCAGAACTCTTTGAATCATATTCATAACAAGAAAGCATCTTCTCCGAATCTGAACTATTTAAAGCCATTGTTTTGATTCTGGAGTAAGGCAGTTTGTTAAGGAGTATCCTGGCGTGACGTCATGAACAAGGGGGCGGGACTTTCTGAATCTCACCAGTTCCGAGCTCATTTTGTGGCAGTTTTGGGACACTTGAAGTCATTTTTATTGGTGCAAAAATATTATCAGCCTGCGGCGAGTTTTGGCTATTTTAGATGCTATAAAACGTTTTTCTGATGTCAGTTAGGAAAGCAAAAAATGGTGTCGGTTGTCCTTTAAGTGATTCGTGCAAATGGTGCCAAAACGTCATTTGCATACCACCAAAGACTCCACACTCGGCAGCATCCAAAACTAATGAGTAAAGTCGAGGCAAACATCAGGAGTGGAGGACAAGTGGAAGCTGGGGGTTTTGGGGGGTGCACTTTGAAGATGAAGCAGGCGTCTGAGAGGCGCGTCGGGAGATTTGGAGGACTGGCTTCGCTTGTCCTGGCAAGACACTCGTCACCCCTCCCTCACTAGCACAGACACCATCCGTCACAGTTGCTCGGAAAAACCTCCCATCCAATCTCACGCCTCTGCTGTGAAGGCAACTGTTGCTCGCTCGTCTCGCCAATCTGCTCCGAAAAGGCAGGCGACGGCGTCATATTTACGAGGGATGTGACAAAATGTTTCAACAATAAGTCATCACACATTTCTTTCATAACTTTGCTGCTGTGAAATGTAAATTTCTCCACTGCGAGACTAATAAAGGCAAATCCAATCCAATCACACATTTTCCAATACCATATTAAAGGACAACCGACGTCACTTTTTTGTTTCCTAACTGACATCAGAAAAACGTTTTATAGCATCTAAAATACCCAAAACACGCAGTCTGATATTTTTAGTCAAATGCAAAACAGCAATAATCCAAACTAGGGCGTGGAAAATCCTACTGGACCCTCCGCACCCTGCCCACCACCTTTTCCAGCTACTCCCCTCAGGCAGGCGCTACCGATCCATGCGCACCAAATCCAGCAGACATTTAAACAGCTTCTTCCCCCAAGCCATTAACTCTTTGAACTCTTTCAACAGTAGCCAAAATGGAACTGTATAGTGCCACTTAGCAGTTTTTTTGACAACGATACTAGTGCAGCGTGTTCTACCGGAAACAAATTCCTTGTGTGTTCTACATACTTGGCAATAAAGATGATTCTGATTCTGATTCTGATAAAAATGACTTCAAGTGTCTAAAAAGTACTCCAATTTGAAACCGGAAATGGCCAGTTCCAGAAAGTCCCGCCCCCATGTTCGTGGTCTCACGGCAAGATGTCTTGCCTTGCTCAAGAAACAAAACAATGGCTTCAGATTCGGAGAATATGCTTTCTTGTTACTCATCCAGTTATGAATATGATTCAAATAGTTCTGAAGAAGAAAGCATACATCATTGCAATCGATTAAACAATTTATTCTGTGTCATTTTGAGGCATCAGGCGCGGGAAATGTCGCACCCAAAAAAGGGAGAAAAAGGCGACAAAGCCGTGTAAGGAATTAATCAGCCTGTTTCCACAAGCTGATTAATTCCTTACATGGAGCTTTGTCGCCCTCTTCTGCCTGTTTTTGGTCCTACACGACGTTTTCAGACCAAAGTACAGCAAAATGCATTGACGTGATTGAAGGACTGCTACAATGTGTCCTTTTTTCGGTCAGGGGCGTTCCTTCAGTGACGTCACGTACGGACTCGTCACCAACTCAAAAAGAAGACTTCCGGAATATTCGGCGCGAGTCTTAAAAGGTAAAATATAGCTCTATGCGCTGGAATCTTTGTCAAATACGCTCAGTAGAAGTCATTTGAAGCCATCGTCGTTGTCCTGTAAAGTGCATTTAACTAGCTTTCAAATGACGTCTAGATGATTGTTCTATGACAAATAATAATGAAATAATGGCATTTTTAATTTTGGAAATATGAGGGGATTTTCTGCCTGTAATTCTTCTTCTTTTCCTTTTGGCTTTTCCCTTCAAGGGTCGATACAGCGAAAAGCTTTTGAAATTCTAAACAAGAACAGAAAACACAATAAAGGTTTCAACATATAAATGAGCAAATATTAATGATCTTTCCAATGATACCTTACTCGTTAAGATCTGCCAAAAAATTAAGAAAGTTATGATCGTTTCAACTTCAACTCGCTCACAGATTTTCATTGTTTTAACTATGTATGGATGTTGTTAAAGAGGACATGAAGGTAGCTGGTGTGAGAGAAGAGGATGCACAAAACTGGGTTAGATGGAAGGCATTGATTCGCTGTATCGACACCTTGAAGGGAAAAGCCAAAAGGAAAAGATGAATTACAGGCAGAAAATCCCCTCATATTTCCAAAATTAAAAATCCCATTATTTCCTTATTATTTGTCACAGAACAATCATCTAGACGTCATTTGAAAGCTATTTAAATGCACTTTAATATAGTATTAGAAAATGTGTGATGAATTATGATTGAAAAATCTTGTCACATCCCTACAATTACGATTTTATGCATGCGGGTCTTTAAATTTGATATGAGTGGCGGTAAGGTTATACGTGACAAAATGTTTCAATAATAATTCATCACACATTTTCTAATACCCTATTAAAGTGTATTTAAAAAGCTTTCAAATGATGTATAGATTATTGTTCTATGACAAATAATAAGGAAATAATGGAATTTTTAATTTTCGAAATATGAGGGGATTTTCTGCCTGTAATTACACAGTTAATACAATGAGCTGAAATCTGTGAGCGAGTTCTTTATTACACTTTAAACGATCACAACTTTAATTTTTGGCAGATCTTAACGAGTAAGGTATCATTGGAAAGCTTTAGAAATTCTAGACAAGAACAGAAAACAGGAAAAGATTCAAAATATAAATGAGCAAATATCAACGATCGATTTTCGTCTGAAATCCAAAATGGCTGTCACTGAATACTTGGGAAAGAAAATTGCCAGCTCTAGAAATATGTATGCTAATGCTTCTTTTTGCTTGAAACTTGGCAGTTACGGAGAAAAATATATATTCTACTACTTCTATAAGTTATAAAAATACAACGTACTCACCGTTATAAACTGTAGTGTTAGCATAAAGAGCGTAAACCTCAATCCATGTTCATTATCATATTGGGAAATTTCAAGAACCAGCATGGAGGGAAAAAATGCAATGATATACGACTACGAGTACAGAGTGCGCTCGCTTCACTGGACAGAAACAATCGCGGGGGAATACAGCGAACTGTAGCGTACCTACATATTGTCACCCTTTCCTGGATCTACATTATCATTGGCGTGTACACAACGGCATGGGGATGTCCTTTTCTCCAATTTCTATCATTATTATTATTATTATTATTATTATTATTATTATTACAGTGGTTCGTTGGTGTCACACTCATTTTTTGCTCAAAAATGTTTGGTTTTTGTTCTGATTTAAAATGGCAAATTGCTTGTCCCTTAAAAAGGCTATAGTAGACTCGGAGGTATGTAAACATACATTTACAAGTGTTGCAAATAGATAAATACATTAATACATGAATAAATGAATACATAAATACATAAATGAATACATGAATGAATGAATGAATGAAAATAGAAAATAAAAAATCAAAAAAGAAAAAAAAATAAACAAAAAAGAAAAAAGTAAATACAAAAACAAAACATTAAAATAACAAAGAAAAAAGTAAATCAAAAAATAAAAATAAAAAAGTAAATAAAAAAAATACAATAAAAAATGATAAAATAAATAGATACAAATATACATGCATACATAAACTTGTCTCACAAACTTTGTGAGGAGCACAAAACTGCAAGCACCTCCCCACCGAGTCACCTTAAAGGCTCCTTAATCTTATTCAACATGCACGCTGTAACTTTCCATTTAAAATAAATCGTGTACTAAAGTTCCCGCAGAAAAAAAAAACAGCATGAAAAAAAAAAAAAACATACTTTCTACATTGTGACTCCTTTTCTCCAGTGACTGAGACACTTTCGGGCTCATTACGAATGCTCTGTGCTGACTAGACTGACAGCTTCATTATTTTATTTATTAATTTTTTTAATCACAGAGGATGAAACTCCACTCTTTTTGTCTGCCATCATCCGCCGCATCAGACAGTGTAAATCAGTTCATCATTATTTTGGGTAGAATATTTCTGATGGCACACTTAAAGGACAACCGACACCATTTTTTCTGTTTCCTAACTGACATCAGAAAAATGTTTTATAGCGTCTGACATACCCAAAATACGCAGGCTGATATTTTTAGTCAAATGCAAAACACCAATAAAAATGACTTAAATTGTGCTGAAACTGAAAAAAAAATGTAACCGGAAGTGGCCGGTTTCAGAAGGTCCCGCCCCCTTATTCGTGATGTCACTATTGGTCACACACTGCCTTGCTCCAGAATCAAAACAATAGCTTCAGATTCGGAAAAGATGCTTTCTTGTTACTCATCCAGTTATGAATATGATTCAAATAGTTCTGAAGAGGAAAAAAAATTCTTTACACGGAGCAGTAACGGAGCAGTAAGTAACTAAGTAAGTACGTAAGTAAGTAAGTAAGTAAGTACGTAAACAAATGAATAAATAAACAAACAAATACATAAATACATATACACATAAACACATATAAATAAAAATCTATAATATAAAAAAATAAAAATAAATTAAAAAAAATAAAAATACAAAAACATTAAAAAAATTAAAATTTAAAAATTTTAAAATTTAAAAATTTAAAAATGTAACAATGTAAAAATTTAAAAATTTTAAACATTTAAACAATTAAACAATTAAAAAATTACAAAATTACAAAATTACAAAATTAAAAATATCAAAATAAACAAAAAACAAATAACTAAATAAAAATATGCTGAATATTTCAGATGACGCACTTCAATTCAATGACTTTGCCGTCGGTATGAAAAACAGACTTATTGATTGCCAATTGCGAAATGTTTTGCATTCCCGCTTGCATTTTGTTTGTTTGTTTGTTTGTTTTGTTTGTTTGTGGAGCGCTGCGGCAGTGTGTTTGACATGCCCGTGGCGTGGCTATTGGCGTCTTCATCACAACTGTGCTGGTTGAAGCCATCTCATCATCTCTCACTCGTCTTATGCGCCTCGCTCGCTCGCTCGCTCGCTCTGGGCTGCCATTATTAATTCAGTTTGTTTGGCGGGACTCAGCAGCGGCAGCAGCCCCCGCCTGGCACACCTATTGAACTGAGGCATAATAGATGTAATACATCAATGCGTTTGAGTCGAGAGCCTTTAATTAGGCCTTCCTGCTCGTTTCATCAATTCCCCGTGGACCCCCCCCTGGGATTTGGGGGGCTGTTGGTGATACGGGCGGGCCTCCTGCGCCGCATGCGAATCAACGCCGCCCGCCTGCGTCGCCCATTGCTTTGACTCCTCAGTGGGTCCTTTGTGCCCGAAAAGGGACGGACGGACGGCCAGCCTCTCGTCCACCTCCGCCACTCGTGTGTGCAGAGTCACATGACACGGATGTTAATTGACACCCTAATCATAAGAAGAAGAATAATACGTTGTATTTTCAAGCGCCTTTCAAAACTCTCAAGGTCACTTTACAGTCACAGGATGAAGTTTTTTTTCTGTGGGTGAGCAGTGGCAGCCACACGCGCCAGCGTTCACTCAACCCCAAAGTAACTCAAATAGATGGAAAGCTAGCTAGCGACATAGCTAATAGATAGCTTCTCATAGCTATCAAATCTAACTATGTAGCTGGCTAGCTGTATATCTTTCTAGTTGGCTGTCTAGCTCGCTATCTATTAGCTGGATTCTATTATTCTATTATCTATTATCTATGTAGCTGGCTAGCTGTATCACTTTCTAGTTGGCTGGCTAGTTAGCTAGCGTGCTATCTTTTGGCTATCTATTTCAGTTACTTCCGGGTTGAGTGAACGCTGGCGCGTGTGGCTGCCTCTGCTCACCCACAGAAAAATTGATCCTGTGACTGTTAAGTGACATTGAGAGTTTTGAAAGGCGCTTAGAAATGAAATGGATTATTATTATTAGCTATCTAATAGATAGCTAATCAGAATCAGAATCAGAATACCTAATATATAATAGATAGCCATTTGATAGCAGCGTTCACTGAACCCGGAATAACTCAAATAGATAGAAGGCTAGCTAGCTAATAGGTATCTAATAAATAGTTAGCCAGCTAGCTAATAGCTAGCTAATTAATAGTTAGCTAGCCAGATATATAGCTAATAGATAGACAGCTAGCTAGCTAATAGACAGCAAATAAATATCAAATAGATAGCTAGCTTGCAAGCTGATAATTTCATGTTTTTATTAAATTAAAACCATGGTCCCCGACGGGATGGCAAGACTTATATTCTGATTGTTTTAATGTCGGTAAAAATGACACCATTAAAACAAATCCAGGTGTACATTTAGCCGAGCTCACGTGGCTAATTTAGTTTTTTTTTCTATAATTTGTTACATAGTGATACCTTGTCTTAGGAATCGATGAAAAGGTTTCTTCATCTGCAAGTACAGATGACGGCTGAAGAAACCTTTTCAGCGATGGACCCCTCCTGTACGACTGAGAGCTTACACAGACGCCTTGGCTTAGGAACTTAATTGGTTTCCAGACAGAGTGTGTAAGGCGAAAAGTGTGTATCCCAAAAATTAATTTCCCATAGGAAACCATTAAAATGAGAATAATCCGTTCCCAAGTCCCCATCAAACATCATTTTCTACTACATAAGCCTTAAACCTACACACAATATACTTTATTTTATGTATAATAAATGTGCTATGGTATTATACTTAAAGAAATTAACTGTACAATATACTAAAGTGATTTTATTGACCTTTGTGATGGTCGTTGATGGCTCGATGGAATGGAGTGGCTGGGTTCATCAGGATTAAACACTTGATGAGGAACATAGCCTTCTTCTTTCACCATCTTGAGGAATGATCCCTTGGAGATGCTTTCTCTGCCATAATTTTATCTTGTTCCTCATCAATTGTGTTCTGGGTTGATGGCTTGTGCGGGTTATTTATGGAGCCTGATTGATGGGATATTTTAACCTTGCAGTCTACACTGCCTCTGAACTATCAAAGTTGAAACAAGTCAAAATGTCACTGTTTTCTATCCATTTTCTCACTTTCGCTCTGTCGTCTGCCTGTCTCTTTAATGATTAAACCACCTCCCCTTACTGCTGCGTTCTTGACCAATCACGTGGCTTTAACCGAAGACTTGGGGCGGGGAATAGAGGACCAAAACAAGTCGGGTGCCATTTTCTTGTTAGGAGAACAGGCTCATTCGCGAACGATGTGTGTATCCCGAAAAAAAGTTTGTATGCCAAGGTTAAATTTTCATAAATGTAACGTAAACCGAAAAGTTCGTAAACCGAGGGGTTCGTAAACCAAGGTATCATTGTATTCTGATCTCTTAGGATGTATGTGGCTTCGTCTTTTTATGATTATTTCTTTTTGTATCGGTAAAAATGACGCCATTAAAACAAACCCAGGTGTACATTTAGCCCAGCTGACGCGGCTAATTTAGTTTTTTTTTGTATAATTTTTTATACTGAAATTATACTTGACCGTAAAAATTGAAAGCCGTGAATAAAAGTAAAGTGATAACTCTTCGACGGTGGGTGTTTGATTGAATGCCATATGTTCACTCTTTCAGGATGTAATTACTTTTGTATACTGTGGCGTCATTCTGCCAACAATTACACAAATGTCCATATGTCACACTTTCTATTGTTAGAAGCAGAGCTTTTCAATTATCAGAGCAAATGGAGGGGAGAAAAAAAAAAAAAAATCACCAAAAAATAATTAAACGAATAAATAATAAAGACATAAATATACAATAAATAACTACATAACTAAATAAATAACTAAATAAATCAATGCATAAATAAAGAAACAAATACATGCATAAACAATTCAATAAATACATAAATAGATACATTTTAATAATAATAAAAAATAAATAAAAAATGCATATGTAAATAAATGAATACATTTAAAATAATAAATACATAAACACAAAAATATAATAAATAAATAAATAAATTGTAAAAATACAAAATAAACACATTAAAAATGTGAAATAAATATCAGAATAAATAAATATGTTTAAAATAATAAATAAATAAATCAACACATACATAATACATAAATAAACTAATAAATGTAAAATAATTGCTAAAAAACGAAATCAAGATTTTTTTTGAATTGAAAAATGCAAAAATAAATAAATTGAAAAATGCATGAATAAATAAATAATAATACATTGAATTTCTAAGCGCCTTTCAAAACTCTCAAGGTCACTTTACAGTCACAGGATGAGGTTTTTCTGCGGGTGAGCAGCGGCAGACACATGCGCCAGCGTTCACTCAATCCAGAAGTAACTCAGATAGAAAGCTAGCTAGCTAGCTAACAGATAGCCAGCTAGACAGCTAGCTAGAAATAAATAAATAAATAAATAAATGCGACAGTCCACGGGATGGAAATAGAATTTCCATCCTAACCTGGCAAAGTCAAGAGTTTTTTTGGTGGGTCTATTCTAGGTGGAGGAAAAAAAATACTTGGCCAATTATCTCTTCAGCAGAAGGCTTTTTTTAGCATTATATTATTTTTTGACAATACCTGTCAAATGGGTAACATCTGTTCCATAGCATCAACACTTCGTGTCGGATATTCTTAGATATGGTAATTACATACAAAGAAAGAAAAAAAAACAAAGCAGGCAATATGTTGCTTGTTTGTTGTCATGGAAGGCCAAAACCGGAAAAGTAGCACAAGTCAAGGTGGCGTTGGCGATCGGGACCTCCTGATCTCACTCGGCAGGATGAGCGACCGGCACGTCGCTAGCATGAATTGCTCCACCGCCGTCTAATTATTCAGCGTAGAAAGCGAAAGCGCAAGCGAAATATCCTCTTTCCTGTCTCGGGCGCAAGTAGAAATCTAAAGTTGGGATATGCCACCTCTTCTCCTTTTTAATTAAAAGCGGAAAGATAAAGTGGTTGTTAACCCTTTGAAGCTCGGGGCTCGGTGGCAGCGGCTGTGGTTAATTTTATCCACTCGTGACACATGAATCGTGTTTTAGATTGAAATAAAATAAAACAAACGACACAGAAGTGACTACGTGAGGGATGGTGACGAAAAGAATGACGGGAAGAAAAAACAAGCTTGATGGAAAGGTAGAAGGAAGCTGAAATGAAAGGACAACTTTCCCGCCCCTGTTGACATTGTCACCCTATCTTATTTCGAATGCATCGCTCCTTTATTCTGATGATGGAAGATGACATTGAAAGATGGAGGATTGGGCGAGAGAGAGAAAAACAGAGAAACAGAAAGAAAGAAAGAAAGAAAGAAAGAAAGAAAGAAAGAAAGAAAGAAAGAAAGAAAGAAAGAAAGAAAGAAAGAAAGAAAGAGAAAGAGAAAGAGAGAAAGACAGAAAGATTGACAAACACAGAGAGAGACACAGAGAAAGAGAGATAGATAGATTTATACAAAAAAAAGTAGTTTTAAAGGATAACCGACACCATTTTTTTGTTTCCTAACTGACATCAGAAAACCGTTTCATAGCATCTAAAATACCCAAAACACGCAGGCTGATATTTTTAGTCAAATGCAAAAAAAAAACAATAAAAATGAGTTAAAGTGTCCCAAAACTGCCACAAAATGAGGTCGAAAGATGATGAAGGGTGATTCAGAAAGTCCCGCCCCCTTGTTCGTGACGTCACGCCAGGACGTCTTGCCTTGCTCGAGAATCAAAACAATGGCTTCAGATTTGGAGAAAATGATTTCTTGCTACTCATCCAGTTATGAATATGATTCAAATAGTTCTGAAGAGGAAAGCATACATGTTTGCAATGGATTTAAAGAAGTCCTTCCGTATCAATTCGAGCCGTCAGGACTCCAATGTAGCGTCATAGAAAATGCACAAGATGGCGCCCAAGCTCCGTTGGAAATGGGCTGATTTGTCAGCTGGGGATTTGTGTCAACTAGTATCAAATAGTAGTCTTGGATGCAACACACAACCATTCACCATCGCGTTATTTATGTAGTTTTCCTTCTAATTTCGCCATCAACACAATGTTTTCAGACCAAACAAAGTACCCAAAATGCATTGTGTGTCGCTTTCTTGGTCAGTGACGATACCTACCACGGTAAATATCGTCATCAACTGGAAAACAAGACTTCCTGAATATTCAGCGCCAGTCTAAAAACGTAAAATATAGCTATATGCGGTGGAATCTTTGTCAAATACGCTCAGTCGAAGTCATTTGAAGTGATGTTACAAATTATGGACACAACTTGTCCGGAGGCCTCGATTGTCCTTCAAGGCTTATTTAGTAGAAAATGATGTTTTACGGAGACCTGGGAACGGATTATTCTCATGTGAATGGTTTCCTATGGGAAATCAATGTTTGGAATACACACTTTTCACCTTAAACACACTTTCTGGGAACCAATTAAGATCGTAAGCCAAGGTGTCACTGTACTTGGCAATAAAGATGATTCCGATTCTGATAATGAGGACCCCCCCACCCCTACTTTCAACCCCCTCCCAAAAAACATGAAGCTAAAATATATATAACAAATATAATACCACAGTTCTATCCATCTTTATGCACATAAAAATATGGAATCTATAACTTGGCCAGTCACTGAAGCGAATCCCTTCAGTGTTGTGCTAATACATCCATTACATGAGCGAGCGTCCCAAAAGACAACCCGAGTCAATAAATAATTCCGGTTAATTATAGCGCAGACATCCGTCTCTCCGCCTGCGCACGAACCGTGTACTATTAATAAAACAATGGTGATTACCGCTGTTGACGTATGTGGTTTTCCAACCAGCTCGTCACCATGAAATCCAATTGAAAAACACGACCGTCTTTTAATTCATTCACTGCCAGACGACGCGCAAATAAAAAAATGGGATCACAAAATGATTGCAAAATCTCAACGCTATTTATTAAAAAATAAAAAAATTATGTTTTATGGGGACCTGGAAACGGATTATTCTCATTTCAATGGTTTCCTATGGGAAATTAATGTTTGGAAGACACACTTTTCACCTTGCAAAAACTTTCTGGGAACCAATTAGATGAGGTATCACTGTAATTCCTAAATTATATGGGTCTGGAGTTATATGAGCTTGAAATGGGGGCGGCTTTCCAAAATACAATGCAATACATATAAATTGGTTTATATAGAGCTTTAACAACAGATGAAGCTGGAACAAAACACTAACATTGAAAAAAATGGAAAGCATTCCCCCCCCCCATGTGGAAGGGAAAAACATTGCCAGAGGTCTGGCCAGTTCTTTATCGGCATTCAACCAAGGAAAAGAAAAACCCAAACTAAATCACGTCTTATTTCAGCAACATAAATCCAACCCACACATACTGCAAATATGAAAATATTTTGCTTTGTTCGTCAAAGATTTGTAGTACCATAATGGTCTGCCAGCAATCCAGACCCCTCTGCCATTGAAAATGCATTGAGAAGCATAAAATATAATAATAATAATAATAATAATAATAATAATAATAATAATACATTTCATTTATAAGTACCTTTCAAAACTCTCAGGGACACTTTACAGTCACATATTTTTTTTTTTGTGCGGGAGAGCAGCGGCAGCCATTCACGCCAGCGTTCACTTTACACGGAAGTAACACAGCAGCAAAGTTATGAAAAGAAGTAAACATGGTAAACAAAAAATAATTGGTTAAATACACAAATCAACTAATAAATAACCTAACAAAAAAATAAAACAATAAACTAAATTAATCAATTCACGAATAAATAAATAAATAAAAACAGATGGATATAGATATAGCTAAATAATAAATAAATAGAAAATAAATACACAAATGCACGAATAGATCAACTAATAAATAACCAGACAAACAAACAAATGAATGAATAAACTAAATAAATAGATGGATGGATAATGGATAAATAGAAAATAAACACATAAGTGAATACATTTACTAAATAAATAAAATAAATAAACAGAGACACATAAATAAATAAATAAATAAATAAATAAATAGATAACTAAATAAATAAACAAACAAAGAACGAACTAAAAAGATACATTAATTAATACATTAATAAGTAAATAAATAAATACATAGGTGCTCTAAAATATAATGTGTAAAGTCAGAGGGCAAAAAAGAAGACTTGTTTTTCTTATTTTCTTTTTGAAAATATTTTTTATATATTTATTCAAAACAAACCTCTGTGATTAAAGTCCCGTTTGATGGCCAGCGTCAGTCAAAAATAAAAATAAATAAATAAAAATAAATCAAGTTGGATCCCGGCAGGCGGCATACTATGACATCTGACAAGCCCGTAGCTTTAAATGGCTGAAAGAAAAAATATGAAAGAATCCCCCCAAAAAAAAACAAAGCTTGAAGAATTAATGTTCTTAATTCCCAAATGTCTATTGACTGTTGTTCAAAGAAATGCTTGATCAGTTTGAACAATAAAAATTCCGGCTTTGTTTTGTATCTAATTAAATATACATGAGATGTGCTTTGTTCATCGTTTTATTCTATTTTTATTGATGTCTGACACAATCTTCCAACTTCATTTGTGGTACGGTGATACCTTAGATTACGAGCTTCATTGGTTCCCAGACAGAGTGCGTAAGGCGAAAAGTGTGTATCCCAAAAAATAAATTACCATTGGAAACCATTAAAATGAGAATAATCCGTTCCCAGGTCCCTATAAAACCTAATTTTCTAATTTTCTAAGCCTTAAAACTACACAAAATATACCTTATTTCACGTATAATAAATGTCCTATGGTATTATAATTAAAGAAATAAACTGCACTGTATAATAAAGTGGATTTATTTACCTTTGTGATGGCTTGATGGAATGGAGTGGCCGCTTTCATCAGCATGAAACACTTGTTGAGGAACGTAGCCTTCTTCTTCCACCATCTTGAGGAATGAGCCCTTGTAGGTGCTTTCTCTGCCATGATTTTACCTTGTTCCTCATCAATGGTGTTCTGTTTAGCTGGGTTGATAGCTTTTTGCATCAAGTGTACAGATGGCTTGTGCGGGATATTTTAACCTTGCAGCCTACACTCTGCCTTTGAACTATGAAAGTTGAAATGAGTCCAAACGTCAGTGTTTTCTATGCATATTCTCACTCTCTCTCTGTCGTCTGCCTGTCTCTTGAATGTTTACCCCCCCCCCCTCCTCAATGCTGCGTTCTCGACCAATCAGGTGGCTTTAACCGAAGATGGGGGCGGGGAATAGAGGACAAAAACAAGTAGGCTGCCATTTTCTTGTTAGAACGGGCTCATTCGCGAACGACAACGCTCATTGTGGCGCTCCGTGTGTATCCTGAAAAATAGTTTGTATGCCAAGGTAAAATTTTCATACATTTAACGTTCGTAAACCGAAAAGTTCGTAAACCAAGGTATCACTGTATATCTTGTAGCGATTTATTGTAGCTAATTTTTTAGGCCGCCCGTGAGTGCAGTCCAAATATGTCATTGCCGTCTAAACGTGTCAAATGAATCGATGAAATAACGGCAAAATATCGTCAAACGAGATTGATAAAAAAATAAATAACAAAACTTTGAACGTTTGAATCATTTGCACGACTGTCGCAAACAAATGTGGGTCACATCAGCCGCGACGTCACTTAAAAGAACTTGTCAAGTCTTTTTATGTGTCCATCATCATCAAGTCGACAAACATTTTATGGAATTATTGCAAGTTTGACACGTTCAGGATGTGCTGAAAAAGGCCTGTGATCGTTCTTCGAGTTGGAACAAAATACAGTGATGCCTCCGTTTACGAACCCCTTGGCTTACAAACTTTTCGGTTTACCAACGTTAAATTTATGAACATCTTACCTTGGCGTATGAACTAGTTTTCGGGATACACATGGAGCGCCACAATCAGTGATGGCTCGTTCGCGAACGAGCCCCTTCTCCTAACAAAAAAATGGCAGCGGACTCATTTTTGTCCTCTATTCCCGGCCTCCAGTTTTCGGTTAAAGCCACATGATTGGTCAAGAACGCAGCAGTGAGGGGAGGTGGTTTAAACGTTAAAGAGACAGACAAACGACAGAGAGTGAGAGAATGGATCGAAAACACTGAAATATGGACGTGTTTTAACCTTGATAGTTCTAAGGCAGAATGTAGACTGCAAGGTTAAAATATCCCATCAATCAGTTTTTTTTTTTGACGACGATACTAGTGCAGCGTGTTCTACCGGAAACAAATTCCTTGTGTGTTCTACATACTTGGCAATAAAGATGATTCTGATTCTGATCAGGCTCCACAAATAACCCGCACAAGCCATCTGCACACTTGATGCAAAAAGCTATCAACCCAGCTAAACAGAACACAATTGATGAGGAACTAGATAAAATTATCGCGGAGAAAGCACCTACAAGGGATCATTCCTCAAGATGGTCAAAGAAGAAGGCTACGTTCCTCATCAAGTGTTTCATGCTGATGAAAGTGGCCACTCCATTCCATCAAGCCATCAACGACCATCACAAAGGTCAATAAAACCACTGTATTATACAGTACAATTTATTTCTGTAATGATAATACCATAGCACATATGTTATACATACAGTAAGGTATATTTTGTGTCGTTTTAAGGCTTGGAAAATTATAAAATTATATTTTATGGGGACCTGGGAACGGATTATTTTCATTTTAATTGTTTCTTATGGGAAATTATTTTTTTGGCATACACTTTTCGCCTTACACACTGTCTGGGAACCAATTAAGTTTGTAAGCCAAGGTATCACTGTATTGGGAGTTTGACACATTTAGGAAGTGCTGAAAAAAGGCCTGTGAGCGTTCTGAGAGTTGGAACAAAATAACGTGAAACAATGATGACGCTTCGCGTTTGGTCTTCACAATGCAGGTTACTGGATTGAGGCTCTTTTGAGATTGACACGGTTACATTTTTATATGCGGTAACCATGGGAACAAAACAAAAAAAAAACCGCCGATTTAACACACTTAAGCGAGAGCTTGAAGACTCTGCTAATGAAGCATGCATGGCCGCACGCTGACTCTTTTATTGTGTTTCAATAGTGCAGACTTTGCTTCCCTTTTAGCTTTTAAAACGAACGGGCGGACGAAGCTGATACACTACTGCCCTTTGGCCATATCTCTCAAACGTTCTATTTCTTTTCTATATCGAATCCAAGAGCCCAAATACTTAATAATAATAATCTTAATATGATAAAATGATAATAACACATTTTATTTCAACAATATTTATAAGCGCCTTTCAAAACTCGCAAGGTCACTTTACAATCACAGGAACCCATAATAACACAAATAGATAGAAAGCTGGCTAGCTAATAATTATCATCATCATCATCATAATAATGACCATCACCATGACCATAACAATAATAATAACAATAATAATAATAATAATAATAATACATTACATTTTAAGCAATGGAAGGTATTATCACATTTCCATGTGATGGAACTCAATGGAAGCATGTATAGGGGGAAATAACTCCCGCCAATCGCTTCCTGTGCAGAAATCTCACGCAGATGAGCGTTTGGAAGCATTCGGCAGACGACTCATGGTTGGCGCCTTCAACAAGTGCTTGACGTCATATTTTCAATTCCGGAATAAATAAATTCATAGATGGCATCGATGAAAAGGTTTCTTCAGCCGTCATCTGTACTTCTTTGAAGGTGTCGGACGTTTCGCTTCTTATCCAAGAAGCTTCGTCAGCACACTAAAGTCTTACTGGTAGTTTAGGCCCTATATATATATATATCCCTACTGTCTAGACATGGCGGTGCCGGACTCTGCTATGATAGGTCCCTGCTCTCAGGTTGGGGGGAGCAGAGGACTACTCCCTGCAGTGGCTCCACTGCCGATTGAGGCCCACTAGTATTATCCCTGCGATGTTGATAAAGTCTTATTTTTTTGAGAATGTGTTTAGTCTCCCCAATGTGCTACTCTTTACAATTTTCATTCTTACAATGTATTGAATAAACGACATGACTGTTTTTCTTTTGGATGCACTCATTTTTGCCTCGTAGATAGCAGTGAATGAGTTAATACGGTATTCCGGCATCTGAGGAATTGTGGCTAACCGGCATCCAATTAGTTTGTTGTGTGTGTGCGTGCGCTTGTGAAAAAGAAGTACATATATCAGTCCATTCCTGCTCCAGGCATACTTGATCCCTACAAGTCATGAAAAATTAATTTGGAGAGAGGGGAATAACCCAGGGCAAGAAACCCCCCCACGAACAGTCCACCAGATGTTGACGTATCTCATCACAACAAGATCTTTTGAACGTTTCCCGCAAGGTCAACCACCAAATGAAATCCATCGTCATCGGCCAACAAAGCCGCCTCCTTGTCACGCAGGATATAAACCACGCGCGACAACAAACACATTTCATTCGCCGGCATTGCATCAACGAGCGCTTTCCACATCACGACGTTCCATAAATCTGCCATGACAGTCGGGAAGCACGTGAGCGCCAGTCCGCACGGCTTCAAAGTCGGAAACGTCGGCGTTGGCCCTCCCTTGGTGGGACGCAAACGTTAGCATTACAACGGTAGCAAAAGTGAGGTCTCAGATTTAAATCGCAGTGTATAAATCCCTGGCTTTCTTTGCTCCTAATTCATCCTTGTTGTCATAATAATAATAATAATAATAAAATTGATTTGTAAGGGCCTTTCAAAACTCTCAAGGTCACTCTACAGTCACAGGATATGTTTTTCTGTGGGTGTTCACTCAACCTGGAAGTAACTCAAATAGATAGAAATACAGTAAAGTCTCGTTATATCGATATCGGTTATATCGATAGTACCGCTTATTACGATACAATTTCTATGAACGGCAGGAGAAAATTACATGCGCGCAGGGTCGGATATATCGATAGTCCCGGTTATATCGATATTTTTTCGGACTCCCGAGAATATCGATATAACGAGACTTTACTGTAGATCGAAAGCTCGGTCCGACCGACGCAACGACCGACCGACGAACCGACGGAGGGACGGACCGACGGAGGAACGGACCGACTGACGGACGGACGGACCGACCGACAGAAGGATGTAAGGACGGGAGGACGGACCGACAGACCGACGGACCGACACACCGACCGACCGCGAATCGACAGACATAGACAAACACACATAGATGTGTATATTTTATCCAGAGTACATCTTTCTGCAGGATATAGTACTGTACACATCAACAAACCGCTATGTAGCTCCATAACACATCGGAAGGCGCACTGAGGTGGATTATTTATTGACCTTTATTGCTGTCAGCAACGTTATTATCGACAGTGACAGATATACGCCACCGGATTACAAGATTGTTCGAGCATGAGTCTTATCGCCTGACGCCATAGCGTTCTTGACACACAATAGCAAACCTTTGCGCGATATGGAAGCGTAACAGATGGAATGTCGTTTGCATGTGACAGAGTGATGGAAACGGACAACAAGGACTGTGGCGCAGGTGTGTTTGGCAAAACCGAGATTATACATAATCCATCACTGACTCGAATTGTCCGTGATCCAAAATTTGGCATCGTTTCAGGAATGTGTTAAGTATATTGTGCAGAGTCACACGTCCATTTTGTCGGGATTTTCGTTCCCGTTTGAAACAAGTAAATATTAGGTCGTCCCTCGACCGTCAACCTCCTCAAGGGCGTCGGCTAGGCCCCGAGTGATTTATAGACTTCCACCGGCGACTTTAAACTCGGCATCTTCTATTTCTTCTGACGGCTTGGTGAAGGCATTTCACTGCCTTTCAAAGGGACCGTATATTTTCAAACGCTCTGCCCTGATTTGCATTTTTATAACGCATTAAAGGAACGCTCCCAGACACAAATGTGGCCAAAGATGCTATCCCGTGATCCATAATTGCAACAGGGGAGGCGTCGCATTTGAATTCTACAGTGCAATTAATATGCAAGGACCTCTTCCAAGTTGTCCTTTGTTACACGATTGCTTCATCTCGCCATTTCGGTGTCCTACATGCTTGTGACAGAACTGTCACACGGACCTTGGGACCGCGTGAATGCGATTTTTTTTTTTTTTTCTCTGAAGGCAACGTCGCTCTCTCCTGAACTGGTCCATCCGTCGTCGGCGCGCATGACAAATGAGTCTTTGCTCTCTTAACTTGTTCACGCTCCTTAAATTGAATCGGCGGAGACTTTGTGGCCTTTGTCGCATCGGCGGGAAACTTTCAATGAGGAAGGGGTAACTGAATAGTGCAAGGCCGTATCGCCGCCGTCAGATCTCCGCGCCGTCTGTTTGGCAGTGAACAGTACATTGATAGGCTAAAGTTAAAGTATCTGTACTCTGGCATCCCTTCACTGACTCCCGATACATTTAAGAATGTATTATTTGTTTTCAAATCTTTAAATGGCCTCGCTCATCCACCCCTACACACCTCCACGGCTCATCAGGTCTGCTGACCAGACATTATTAGATGTGCCAAAAACTAAACGGAGACTCAGAGGGGATCGAACCTGTTCTGTTGCTGTTCCCACTCTCCGGAATGACCTGCCACTGAACATTCGGCAAGGCCCCTCACTGCCCATTTGTAAAAACCGCCTCTTTGGCATTTAACTGATGATTCAGACTTGATCTTGGTTTCATTCCTTAATGTTTTCTACTATCTTTGTGACTGCTTTATTTCTTGTATATAATCGCTGGCCAGACCTTTGGCCTTGTTTTGCTGAAGGGGTCAGCATTTTCCTAATGTCCATTTTAGCGGTTTGTTACACGCGCTATATAATACAATATGTATGTATAGTACCGTGATACCTTGGCTTACGAACTTAATTGGTTCCCAGACAATGTGTGTAAGGTGAAAAGTGTGTATCCCAAAAATTAATTTCCCATAGGAAACATTTAAAATGAGAATAATTCGTGACCAGGTCCTTAAAACCTACACAACATATACCTTATTTTATGTATAATAAATGTGTGATGGTATTATAATTAAAGAAATAATCTGTACAGTATAATAAAGTCGTTTTATTTACCTTTGTGATGGTCGTTGATGGAATGGAGTGGCCGGTTTCATCAGCATTAAACGCCTGATGAGGAACGTAGCCTTCTTCTTTCACCATCTTGAAGAATGATCCCTTGGACGTGCTTTCTCTGCCATAATTTTACCTTGTTCCTCATCAATTGTGTTCTGTTCAGCTGGGTTGATAGCTTTTTGTACCAACTGTACAGATGGCTTGTGCGGGTTATTTGTGCAGCCTGATTGATGGGATATTTTAATCTTGCAGTCTACACTGTGCCTTTGAAGTATAAAAGTTGAAATAAGTCCAAATTTCACTGTTTTCTATCAATTTTCTCACTCTCTCTGTCGTCTGCCTGTCTCTTTAATGTTTAAACCACCTTCCCTCACTGCTGCGTTCTTGACCAATCATGTGGCTTTAACTGAAGACTGGGGGTGGGATATTGAGGACAAAAACAGTCGGCTGCCATTTTCTTGTCAGGAGAACAGGCTCGTCACTCATCACTCATTGTGGCGATCCGTGTGTATCCCGAAAAATAGTTTGTATGCCAAGGTAAAATTTTCAAAAATTTAACGTTCGTAAACCGAAAAGTTTGGAAGCCAAGGGGCTCGTAAACTGATGTATCACTGTATTGTAAAGTCTGAAGTTTTTTTCATATTTCTCAAAACTCTTCAGCAAACACCTTACTGGCTAACCAACAAATGTTCGGTCAAGTTGTGTTGGCTATTTTCGAAACGTCTTACCGCTTACTGAATTGTATCTTTGCATGTTATCATTGACGTTCACCCCTGCCCGACCCCCCCGCCATCTTTCTCCCGTCGTTTTGTTTTGGTTTCCATGCAGTTATTTCTTTGAGTCAACTGAATTAGTTATTTCTCCGTCTCTACCTTCCACCCCCATCTCGTCCTTCCTCTGCGATGCCCTCCATTTCGGCATCTCTCTCTCTGAGACCTCGCCTCTGCCGACCATTCCCGGAGGGGCAGCCGCATGATTATTGCGGTGATCTTTGCCTCTCGTTCACTACACCTGCAAGTGCGCCCGCTCACACTATTGTCTTTCTTTTAACATATTCAAGTCATCTATTATCCCGGGGTTATTGTCACACCGTGAGATATATAGTGGTGAAAAATGAGCGCAGCAAAGGAAATGTACTCTGAAGTTGGAAAATGGATCCAATCAATCTTTGGTAATGGGGTTGAGCTTGATAGACACTTTTTATTCGGAACATGGAAAGAATGACTCACGAGTAACTTGAAAATGAGACAATCACAAGTTATCCTCTTGTGGGTTCCCTACCGGTTGACAATACTTTTTTAAAGGACAACCAACACCATTTGTTTGTTTCCTGACATCAGAAAAGCGTTTTATAGCATCTAAAATACCCAAAACACACAGGCTGGTATTTTTAGTCAAATGCAAAACACCAATAAAAATGATTTCAAGTGTCCCAAAACTGCCACAAAATGAGCTTGGAGCTGGGGAGATTCAGAAAGTCCCGCCCCCTTGTTCGTGACGTCACACCAGGATGCTCCTTCACAAACTGCCTTGCTCCAGAATCAAAACAATAGCTTCAGAGAGTTCAGATTCGGAAAAAGATCATTTGTTGTTACTCATCCAGTTATGAATATGATTCAAATAGTTCTGAAGAGGAAAGCATAAATGTTTGCAATCGATTCAAGAAGTCCTTCCGGATCAATTCCAGCCGTCTGGACTCCAATGTAGCGCCCAGAAAATGCACAAGATGGCGCCCAAGCTCCGTTGGAAATGGGCTGATTTGTCCGCTGGGAATTTGTGTCAACTTACACCTTCTTTCTGTGTGTTGGCTGTGACACACAACAATTGACCATTGCATTATTTATGTAGTTTTCCATCTAAGCCGAGGTATCACTGTAATTATAAATTGTAAGCGTAAATTGGCGCTGTTTACGTCAAATCAGCATAGGGGGACCTGTCCGTGGCCCTTGGCTTACTGAAGGATGTTCTTGCAACGCCGCAATTCTGAGAGATATGCCAGGGAATTTATTTTTTTATCTGGACAATAGCATGTGGCAACCACAAAATTGGCTTGCACCCCGTAAAAGCCATTGTTTTTTTCTTCATTGAATTGATTATGGCTGGGGCTTACTCACTCTCACTGGATCCTTGATGTCAAGAATTCAGCCCCGACGCTAAAACTCAAGACTTAAAAGCGCGGATAAAAAAGCAAGAAGAAATATTTATAAAGCGATCATCGAAATATGATGATTAACCCTTGGAAAGATGGTAAGGGTCAATCTGAGGTGAACAGACACAGCCTGTTAAACTGTCGTCTTCATGTCGGAGATCTGGCCTCGGACTAATTTAGGACTTGGTAAACTACCTCACAAGACATAATTTAGGACTTGGTAAACTACTTCACAGGACACAATTTAGGACTTGGTAAACTACTTCACAGGACACAGTTTAGGACTTGGTAAACTCCTTCACAGGACATAATTTAGGACTTGGTAAACTACTTCACAGGACATAATTTAGGACTTGGTAAACTACTTCACAAGACATAATTTAGGACCCTGTAAACTCCTTCACAGGACACAATTTAGGACTTGGTAAAGTACTTCACCAAAAATAATTTAGGAATTGGTAAACTACTTCACAGGACATAATTTAGGACTTGGTAAACTACTTCACAGGACATAATTTAGGACTCGGTAAACTCCTTCACAGGAAACAATTTAGGACTTGCTAAAGTATTTCACCGAACATAATTTAGGAATTGGTAAACTCCTTCACATGACATAACTTAGGACTTGGTAAACTACTTCACAAGACATAATTTAGGACTCGGTAAACTCCTTCACAGGACACAATTTAGGACTTGGTAAAGTACTTCACCAAAAATAATTTAGGAATTGGTAAACTACTTCACAGGACATAATTTAGGACTTGGTAAACTACTTCACAGGACATAATTTAGGACTTGGTAAAATACTTCACAGGACATAATTTAGGATTTAGTAAGCTACTTCACAGGACATAATTTAGGACTTGGTAAGCTACTTCACATAGGACTTAGTAAATTTCTTCACAGTACACTATTTAGGACTTGGTAAGCTACTTCACAGGACAGAAGTGCGGATAAATCTCTATAAGTAAGAAGTGACATCGTGAGCTGCGCCCCCAAGTGCAACATCACAGTGCGCTCGTGTATAACGATTTGAAGGCAATGAGAAATATTTATAAAGCGATGATGGGAATATGATGATTAACCCTTTGAAAGATGAAGTCACTTAGCAACTTTTGCTGATCTCTACGGGTTGCTTTAATTTCCACTTCCACTTTTGGCTTTCTTCCTCTTCCGCCGCTGTCACTTTCGACATGGATCCGCCTGTTTGTTTTCCACTTTGGCTTCCATTCATCCTTCGGATGAACTGTCACTTCCCCCCCGCGGAATATCAATCCACTCTCGCCCAAGTTAGCGACGCCATCGCCGCCACGCTCCATCCACATTTTCCACCCAATGGAATTTGAGGAGACGTCAAGAGAACCTTTGCTTGGATATGCACATTGCCTCTCGCATTCATCAATCAGGACCCCACCGGCGGGAGACGCCGTGCGCCAGATTGCTTTTTAGCTTTTCAAGTGAATTGATTGAGAAGAACAAACTGAAAAGTAATGCGTCTGCCAATAAGTTGCTGTGCCGGCTTCATTTCTGAGGATTTTGGGATTGGATTCACGAGTCCCCTACCTTTGCCTGTTTGCCTCACAATCCAACTAGTTTAACACCATGAGAGGGGAAAAAAAAATACCCTGGGAGAGGAAACGCTCCCTCTGACGATTAAAAAAAGTTTCGCAGAGACAATAAAATGAGAGCGTTTGAGGGTGATAGAGAATAGACAGAATATAATATATCATATTTAAAAGTTTCAAAATTAGTTGGCCGACGAACACAAGGCTCACTATGGAGGCACAGGAAACCTGGGGTCAATCTGAGGTGAACAGACACAGCCTGTTAAACTGTCATCTTCATGTAGGAGATCTGGTCTTAGACTAATTTTGGACTAGGTAAACTCCTTCAAAGGACAACATTTAGGACTTGGTAAACTACTTCACAGGATCTAATTTATGATTTGCTAAACTGCTTCACAGGACACAATTTAGGACTTGGTTAGCTACTTCACAGGACATAATTTAGGACATGGTAAACTACTTCACAGGACATAATTTAGGACTTGGTAAACTACTTTACTGGACATAATTTAGGACTTGGTAAACTACTTCACAGGACATAATTTAGGACTTGGTAAACTACCTCACAGGACATAATTTAGGACTTGGTTAGCTACTTCGCAGGACATAATTTAGGACTTGGTAAGCTCCTTCACAGGACATAATTTAGGACATGGTAAACTACTTCACAGGACATAATTTAGGACTTGGTAAACTACTTTACTGGACATAATTTAGGACTTGGTAAACTCCTGCACAGGACATAATTTAGGACTTGGTAAACTACCTCACAAGACATAATTTAGGACTTGGTAAACTACTTCACAGGACATAATTTAGGACTTGGTAAACTACTTCACAGGACATAATTTAGGACTTGGTAAACTACCTCACAGGACATAATTTAGGACTTGGTAAACTACCTCACAAGACATAATTTAAGACTTGGTAAACTACTTCACAGGACATAATTTAGGACTTGGTAAACTACCTCACAGGACATAATTTAGGACTTGGTTAGCTACTTCGCAGGACATAATTTAGGACTTGGTAAACTCCTGCACAGGACATAATTTAGGACTTGGTAAACTACTTTACTGGACATAATTTAGGACTTGGTAAGTGACTTCACAGGACATAATTTAGGACTTGGTAAACTCCTTTACAGGAAGAGCTCATTAGCCAGGATACAAATCTATCTTCATGGAACATCCCTGACAGAGGGTTAGAAAGAGGAAGTGAAGGATCGGCACGTGTTAAAAGAGCAAAAATCCAAACTTTGCAGTCTGACAGAACAGTTGACGGAATTTCCACGGTGTTGTGAAGAATATTTTGCGTATAAACTCAGTGAGTCACAGTGACGGTTATCATGCCATGAGAGGGGGGGGGGGGGGCGATGCCAATTCAGATAAGAGCCAAATTCCGAACTACAGTCGCCAATTTGTTTTTTTTAATGATGCCACCTTCTCAGGCGTGGATGCTACATTGCCTCCAAAGTGTGTGTGTGTGTGTGTGCATTGAAGCAATTTGATTTAAGGAATTGTGTCATCGTCACATCAGAGAGAACAGTGAAATTGGTCCACAGGAACTTTTAAATGAATTTGTGGAGGGGTGGAATGGGGGTCCAGAATATTCATGATTATATTTCGGAAAACCTTCTCTCAGTTTTCAGAAACTGTGCGAGCAAACCTTAAAACTGCTGAAGACGTGCGTCGCTCAACCTCCATCTATCAATCAAATATCATACGTTCATTCGGTCAGTATTAGCTTCAACAGTTTGCAGGGTGATGCACAGGCAAGAAGCTAACGTACCTTAACTCATTCACTGTCATTCCCAATTTTTTTATTCAGGAATTGAAAATATGACGTAGAGCGCCATTTCCGAATTTGCTCAGGTTTAGTTTTTTCATGCTTGTGTGCTGACAAAGCGCTGGACAGACCTCTGGTAATGTTTTTTTGCTTCCACAAGGGGGAATCATTTGTCTTTTTTTCCATGTTAGCGCTTTGTTTTAGCTTAAGCTTTTGCTAAAGCGCTATATAAACCAATATGTATGTATTTGATTGTATTTTGGACAGCCGCCCTCGTTTCAAGCTCATATAACTCCAGACCCATATCATTTAGGAATTAATTATTTTTTTCTGATTAAAGTAGGAAATGTAAGGACCAGATGTGCAAAAATGTCTCCATTTCAGTGCTAGGGTTTTTGTCATTTTGACTCGAATGTCAGGACCCAAAGAAGTTTTAGGACTACATAAACATTCAATTCAGCGTAAGAAACCTTAGCCTCTCTTCTTCCATCACAAAAAAAGAGTTAATTCCTAAATTATACGGGTCTGGAGTTATAGAAGCATGAAATGAGGGCGGCTGTCCAAAATACAATGCAATACATACATAATGGTTTATATAGCACTTTAAAAACAGCTGAAGCTGGAACAAAGGGCTAACATGGGAAAACGGGAAATGCTTCGCCCTTGTGGAAGGGAAAAAAACATCACAAGAGGTCTAACAGGCGCTTTATCGGCACCCAAACAAGAAACAAAACCTGAACAAATTCAGGAATGGCGCTCTTCGTCATATTTTCAATTGCCGAATAAATTTGTCAATAGCAATGAATGAGTTAAATATATATTTTCAACAGTAGCCAAAATGGAACTGTATAGTGCCACTTAGCAGTTTTTTTGACGACGATACTAGTGCAGCGTGTTCTACCGGAAACAAATTCCTTGTGTGTTCTACATACTTGGCAATAAAGATGATTCTGATTCTGATTCTGATATATACATCCACAGTGAATACTTCCCTTCATTGGAATGCCATGCCATAATTTAGCTAAAACATAATTTATTTTTTATTTGCAATGAAGAAATTGGCCACATGTAGCATTTTAACATACAGTAAAGTCTCGTTATATCGATATCTGATATATCGATAGTCCCGGTTATATCGATATTTTTTCGGACTCCCTTGAATATCGATATAACGAGACTTTACTGTAGTTAGCATGTTTTGCTGAGAATACTGATGGAGATTCGGGGCACTATGTACTTGGCTATCTGTTAGCTATCTATCCAGCTTGCTAGCTCTCTTAGCTGGATAGCTATTAGCTATCTGTTGGCTAGCTGGCTGGCCATCTATTGGCTATATAATAGCTGTCTAGCTAGTTTTTTTATTTATTTGAGTTATTCCGGGTTGAGTGAACGCTAGCGCGTGTGGCTGCCGCTGCTCACCCACAGAAAAACTGATCTAGTGACTGTAAAGTGACCTTGATAGTTTTGAAAGGCGCTTACAAATGAAATGTATTACTACTATTACTGTTAATATTACTATTACAATTACTACTATTACTATTATTACTATTATTTATTATTATTATTATTATTATTATTACTAGTATTATTACTACTACTATTATTACTACTACTATTATTACTAGTATTATTACTACTGCTATTACTACTGTTACTACTATTACTGTTACTACTGTTACTACTATTACTGTTACTACTATTACTACTAGCACTGCTACTGTTAATATTATTACTAATATTATTACTAATATTACTGTTATTATTATTACTGTTATTGTTGTTGCTGTTATTGTTGTTGTTCCTGTTGCTGCTGCTGCTGTTGCAGTTATTATATAAATGAGTTGTATATTCAGGAAGTGTGGTGGGATGACTTTTCACATCACTACTTTTCTAGCAACAATCATTCATTCACCAGAGCAAAATATAATTTTGAATGAAAAATAGTTTCTTGAAGCATGTTGGGCCGTGAGCTGAGCGATACTCATTTTAAAGTAACCCGATTTGGCGCCCATATGGACCCCGCGTAGCTTTCAAGCTTTTTGGATGTCTTCTTTCTTGTTCAAACTTTGGCAATCCAATCATCAGCTGTTTTTGCTTTTGCAAAGTCAATATACAAATCGCTTTGATCGGGGATTTGGCTGATTTGCCACGGCGACACTTCACAGCCTTTTTGTTGTCACTAGAATAGAATTTGTCGTCTGATTAATGCGCTGTTTGGTTCTCTTCGAAGTAAGAAAAAAAATCTGGCTGATTGAGATGCTTTATGAGATAATTACGTTTGCCAAAGACGCACGCGGATGTTTCCACCCACATACACTCAAAATAAGTGTTGGATATACCCGATTTCAATTTGTCACATGGTTGCACAAAATTAAATCCTCTGGATCGAGATACATGACTTGAAAATTTGGATCTGCAACATTATGTCCTAAATACTGAGGACACCGGGGTCAACCGGGATTTGCGAGCGTTACCAGGCATGCCTGAAGATGTGAACGTTTAAGGTGCCTTCAAGAAATATTCAATTGTGACTATGATACATTCATTTTTTTTAAATGAACCATCCATCCATTTTCCAGACCGCTTTATCATCATTAGGGTCATGGGGGGTGCTTTGGTTGCTGGTTGAGTCGCTGGCCGAGTCGCTGGTCCAGTCGCTGGTCCAGTCGTTGGTTCATTGATTGAGTCACTGGTTGGGTCATTGGTTCATCATTTTGTGCAACATGAGAGGAAACCGGACGACCCGTAGAAAACCCACGCGAGCCCAGGGAGAACATGCAAACTCCACAGAGTGAGGCCGGAGCGGGACTCTAACTCACCACCTATGCATTATAAAGTCACTGTGCTAACCACTCCACTACCGGGCTGTTTTTTTTTTTTTTCAGATTAACATCCAAGCAAATAAAGCATGCAAATGATGCAAATGAGTTTTTTTTTTTTGTTCTTTAAGCATTTAGTCACAGGATTTTGAATAAAATGTCTTTTCAGAAATTGTCACGTAAGATTCAAAGCATGAGCCTGACCATGCATCCATCCGTCCATTTTCTACCGCTTATCCGGGGGTCGGGTCATTCATGTGTCCCTGAGGAGACGTTCACTTATAATTGTAATTACCATTCTGTGATAGAGACTTTTGAAAATACAACTGGAAATAAACAGCTGTTTTATTTCATATGTTTCATTTTTGCATATGTTTTATGGTCGCAAAACATTTCAATGAGGAGACCAGATACTACTTGGGATCATTGCAAAAAATGGTTAAATCATTGGTTCGGTCATTGGTTCAGTCATTGGTTCAGTCGCTGGTTCAGTCGCTGGTTCAGTCGCTGGTTCAGTCGCTGGTTCAGTCGCTGGTTCAGTCGCTGGTTCAGTCACTGGTTCAGTCACTGGTTCAGTCGCTGGTTCAGTCGCTGGTTCATTACTTTTTCGGAATGTGAGAGGAAACCGGAGGACCCGTAGAAAACCCACGCGAGCCCGGGGAGAACTTGCAAACTCCATAGAGTGAAGCCGGAGGACACCAGCTACTACGAGGGATTAGGGCTCAAAATCCAAACAAAATTTAAGCAATATGGGACAAAACAAAAAGCGAGTTATATTTCCTTGTAATATTTTCATCAGGCCGCCAATCAAACGTCGGGTATGTTTGTTTACTGTTCCGAAAAGAAAATGTGCTAGAAACAGCAAAGATACGAGCGCACAATCTGCATTCCGGTTCAAAGTCCTTTTTTTTTTTGTTCCGTTAGCTTTTATGCTGTGCTCTCTTCCGTGTACTTCAAAGCCACAGAAGAAGATCATAAAAAGGTAACAAAACAAAATGGAGAGGAAAAACAACAAATATGCGTGTACATATATTGGCATTATGTAAATGAGATGAGTAAGTACAAGTTTGCTGGAGACTTTATAATAAATATAAAGCAGGTTGAGATACATCAGACAACGAGATACGCACGTTGCTTTTGTTTTGGGGGAACGGCGACACCCACACTCCAGCTGCAAACGTGGGAGCGGAATGTCAACTCCTGTTGAATATCGCATGCGAATATTCAAACGACAAATGAGTTTGGCGCTGTTAACTCATTTTGGATTGGATTGGATTTGCCTTTATTTTAATGCAGTTTTCGAATTTATTCGGGAATTTAAATGCATTTTGTTGCGGTAGGGTGCGGATCAGACCTCTGGCAAAGTAACTGGCAAGTAACGACAACCAAGTAAGCTCGAAATATTTTATTTCTGATTTTTTTTTTCAGAATGTATTCTTTAAAATATTTTTTTTGATAATACTCACAAAATTATTTTACTATTTTATATTATTTTAACTCATTCATTGCCATTCTTTATCTCATAATAATTGATCACACATTTTCTAATAGCATATTAAAGCTTTCAGATGAAGTATAGATTATTTTTCGATGACAAATAATAAGGAAATAATGGAATTTTAAATTTTGGAAATATGAGGGGATTTTCTGCCTGTAATTACACAGTTAAAACAATGAAAATCTGTGAGCGAGTTCTTCATTACAGTTTAAACGATCATAACTTTCTTAATTTTTGGCAGATCTTAACGAGTAAGGTAACATTGGAAAGCTTTTTTTGAAATTCTAAACAACAGAAAACACAGGAAAAGATTCAAAATATAAATGAGCAAATATCAACGATTGAATGCAAGCAGATTTTCGTCAGAAATCAAAAATGGCTGACACTGAATACAGGCAACATCCGACTTACGACCAGCCCAACTTATGACCACCCGTACTTACGTCCACGACCTCCAGACCCTATTTCTAACATTTCAAGAGGGGGAGTCTGCGAATCTTTAGCCTCAGAGTCTCTATTCAACATTTTGAATGGATTTCGACTTACGACCATTTTGACTTACGACCGTTTGGTCGGAACGGAACTATTAGGAAAGAAAATTGCAAGCTCTATAAATATATATGCTAATACTTCTTTTTGCTTGAAACTTGGCAGTTATGGAGAAAAATGTATATTCTACCACTTCTATGATTTATGAAAATACAACTTACTCACCTTTATAAACGGTAGTGTTAGCCAAAAGAGCGTAAACTTCAATCCATTTTTTTTTCCCCGTTTCTCGTTGTCGTATTGGGAAATTTCAAGAACCGCCATGGAGTGAAACGTGTAATACGTCATCATAAGCTGCATAGCTTTTAAAATCCCACGAAAAACGACTACGTACTTCACAAAAATGCAATGATACACGATTGCGAGTACAGAGTGCGCTCGGTTCACTGGAGAGAAACAATCGAGGTGGAATATACGTCCCTGTAGCGTACCTATTATATGACGGCAAATAAAACCGTCATTTGCAAAGGTGACTGCTTGCTTGGTAAACACTTTTTGTTGGCCCTAAGCGTATGGAGATCAGTTGTCTGATTGCTTATTGATCACGAATGAGTAGTGTAGTGAGCAGAGATCACCTCGGGGTGGCGAAAGGTCAGTAGAAAAGCCTGCCGCAGGTTTGTCAAGACATGTTCAGTCACAGGCGCAGTCTCCAGTGAGAGAATCAGCATACCTGATAACCTTGGCGAATAGCTGCCCTTATAAATGATTACAATTCCCGTATAAAAGTTGTAGTACGCCGCATATTATTTGAAATGATAAAAAAACGATAACACAAGCGGAAATGCAGTTTAACGCGCATGCGCACATTATGCTTTCATAATAGACAGGTACGCAGCGATAAAAAAATATATCCATATGGTCGAATATGACTTTTGCTCCCCTTATTAATGATTGCAATGTCCCTTATTAAAGCGATAATGAACCTTATGAACACAACTCGACACATCGTTATTTACTTCTAGCAAGAATAAAAACAGAGATAGAATAAAAACAAATACGGAAACAGAAATACAAAATCAAACGAAAACAATGTGACGCACATTCGCATATCATACTTCATCGACAATGACTCCGCAGAAACCGCAGAAAATAAATGCCTGATCCAAGATAACTTTCGCTTCTATACCGCGGACACCGTGACAATATTAATAATTGACGAACGCGTTGTCGTTTGCTACCAGTGACCGAGACGATCCGATTAGAGCCGAAATGGGTAAAACAAGATTGGTTTTATTAAAATCGTTTTTTTATCGTATAAAAGTTGTTATACGGCGTAAACAATTCAAAATGATGAAAATACCTATAAAATGCAGGGAAAACGTATACATTGAAAGTTGACAAATGTGCATAAATTATTTATGCACATTTTTATAAGACTCTTGAAATCACAGTGGCGAAGCGCGACAATACAGACATCGCGGTGAACATTTTGTTCGGCTCGAGGAAATATTGTCACGCTAACTTGTGGGGTTTCGCGGACCTTGAAATGCCTTGAAATGGACCGGTACGTTCAGGGACATCGCGAAATTGCAAACGAAATTCATTCAAAAGATAAATTCGGCTTCCAAGTGGAAGAGTAATATGAAAGTGGGGGTGCATGGGGAACTTCATAACGTTGTAGAAATTGTCGTCAACATTCGGTTTTTCATGCAGCGAAACTCTCCACGATCGCCCCCACCCCCGACCCCTGTTACGGTGCGCGCTCGTCATAGAAATAAAACACTTAAACATAAAATCATATTCAAGAGTTTATAGAAAGGAAATCAGGGCCTACCTTCGTAGGAGACCTTGACATACGGAGGCAGTGGCGTCCTTTTGCACTCTTGCAGCACGTGAAGTGTAGAGACGTCACGATCGGAGTTTATGTGATCCGTTTTAAAATTCCTCTCTTGGCGAACCATGCTTCTATTCTTTGAAATGCATTCAAACAAAGTTTGGACAGAGAATAAACAAACAAAACAAATTTCACCTCACAGGTGGACTGATCGCGGGAATCAATTGAAAGCGGCTGTCAGCGAACAACTTCCTGTGATTACGTCACGCGTTGCCGTAAGTTGAATGTGGCCGAAGTTTCAGTTTTATTATTTTTTAATTTTTTACTCTCCTTTTCGTAAAATGTAAATTGGTAAAAGTATTTTAACACACAGATATACAATATTAAAACACAATTATATAATATTAAAAACACGTAACAGACATACTTTATTTCCATTTCCGCCCTTACCTCACGTGATGCACGGGTAACCGATCAACTGACTTCCGGTCAGCCGCGACCGATTGTTTTGGCGACGTAATTTTATTTAATTAATTAATTTATTCATCTATTTATTTGTTTGTTTATTTATCTGGTCATTTGGCAGTTCGGTTATTTATTCATGTATTATTGTGTTTGTTTGTTGTTTATGTGATTGTTTTTTTTTTGTTGTTTCATTTTTTATTTATTTATAATAATGATAATAGTAATAATAATAATAATTTCATTTATAAGTGCCTTTCATAACTATCAAGGTCACTTTACAGACACAGGATAAGTTTTTTTGTGGGTGAGCAACGGTAGCCACATGCGCTAGCGTTCACTCAACCAGGAAGAACTCAAATAGATAGAAAGATAGCGAGCTAGCTCATAGAAAGCTATTAGATAGCAAGCTAGCTATATAGCTAATGTTTCCTGACTCAAATAGCTAGCTAGCTCGTGGTTGTTGGTTGACATTTATTTATTTATTTATTATTTATTTATGTATGTATGTATTTGTTTGTTTATTTCTATGTTTGTTTATCTATGTGATTGTTTTTATTTGTATTTATTTATTTATAATAATACATTTCATTTAATAAAAGTGCCTTTCAAAACTCTCAAGGTCACTTTAGACACAGGATAAGTTTTTTTGTGGGTGAGCAGCGGCAGCCACACGCGCCAGCGTTCACTCAACCCGGGATAACTCAAATAGATAGAAAGATAGCTAGCTAGCTAGCTAGCTTATAGTAAGCTATTAGCTAGCAAGCTAGCTATATAGCTAATGTTTCCTGACTCAAATAGCTAGCTAGTTAATAGCTAACTCGCTCTCTGTTTGTTAGTTGATGTTTGTTTATCTGCGTGATTGTTTTATTTATTTGTTGATGTATTTTTGGGAGAACATTGAAAAATATTCCTGCATTCTGTCAAATACGACTTTCAAAGGAAACGTGTGTGGAAAATCAATATGTAAACGTGAAAATTAGCTGTTTTTTTTAATGAATAAGAATAAATCTGGGCAGATTAGTGGCGCCCACTTGAATACGCTGTTGTTTCTCATGAGAATTCTCGACACTCTTGCCAGTCTTGTGTCCTAATCTATCGGTTCCTTCTTAGAGGAAAACGCAGAGGATTGTCAAGCATATTTCAAAGGAGCAAGCCCAGATAAAAACTCCTTAACATTCCTTTGGCTCGCCTCCGTTCCCCAGCTGTGTGTATCAATCATTCTCTAATATTCCCAGCATGTCTTCAGGGTCTTTCTGTTAAGGCCCTGGAGCCCAGCTTATGGCATCCCTCAGATCTGGCTCTCTTTCATGTCAATGCACATTCACATTCAACATTGCTGAACACCACAGAGATTTAAAGGGCAACCGACACCATTTTTTGTTTCCTAACTGACATCAGAAAAACGTTGCATAGCATCCAAAATAGCAAAAACACGCAGTATCATATTTGTAGTCAAATGCAAAACACCAATGAAAATGACTTCAAGTGTCTGAATCGGAAACCGGAAGTGGCCGGTTTCTGAAGGTCCCGCCCCCTTTTTCGTGATGTCATACCAAGACGTCTTGCCTTGCTGGAGAATCAAAACAATGGCTTCAGATTCGGAGAATATGCTTTCTTGTTACACATCCAGTTATGAATGTGATTCAAATAGTTCTGAAGAGGAAAGCATACGTTTGCAATCGATTAAAGAATTTATTCCGTGCCATTTTGAGAAATCTGGGGGCGGGAAATGTAGCACCAAAAAGAGGCAGAAAATGGCGACAAAGCTCCATGTGAAGAATTAATCAGCCCGTTTCCACAGGCTGATAAATTCCTTACACGGAGCTTTGTCACCCTCTTCTGCCTCTTTTTGGTGCTACATGAAGTTTTCAGACCAAACAAAGTGCAGCAAAATGCATTGACGTGATGGAAGGACTGCTACAATGTGTCCTTTTTTTTCGGTCAGGGGCGTTCCTTCAGTGGCGTAACGTGAAGACTCACCAACTCAAAAACAAGACTTCCGGAATATTCAGCGCAAATCTTAAAAGGTAAAATATAGCTATATGCGGTGGAATCTTTGTCAAATGCGCTCAGTAGAAGTGATTTGAAGTCATTTTACAAATTATGGACGCAACTTGTCCGGAGGTGTCGGTTGTCCTTTAAGGTTGTCTCAAGGTCACTTTACAGTCACGGGATAAGTTTGTTTCTGTGGGTGAGCAGTGGCAGCCTCACGCGCCAGCGTTCACTCAACCCGGAAGTACTTAAATAGATAGAAAGCTAGCTTGCTAGCTAGCTAATAGAAGGCAAGCTAGCTAGATAGCTAACAGCCAGCTAACTAGCTAGATAGCTATATAGCTAATAGATAGCTTTGAGCATCCAACTGGGATTGAAAAATACTAGTAGCGGACGCCTCACGGACGACCGTTTGCTTCCGAGACGTCGGAAAGATTCTTTTGAGGTAAGTGATGCGGAAATTAGCTGATATATATAGGGCCAAAGCTACCAACAAAATTTTTGTTAGCTGACGAAGACTCTTGGATGACAAGCGAAACGTCCGACACCTACAAAGAAGTACAGATGACGGCTGAAGAAAACCTTTTCATCGATGGACCACTCCTGTACGACTGAGAGCTTACACAGACGTCGTCATTGTGCATATTTTTCAGTTTTACTGGTAAATAACACTTATCACATCTATCCAGTAAATAAAGACAGTTTATCAACTGTCACATCTAGAATAACAACACTGAAGAAAATGGCCGCCTATACACTCGGGGAGATCGTTACTATTCCGGTTTCCTTCACTATGCATACAAAGATCAATGACTCAAGGGTCTTTTTCGAGCTAAAACATCAACTTATGTATTCTGAGAAGTGTTTTCCGCAACATGGCCACGACAAGAAGGGCAAGTAGAGAAATGGAGAGGGAAAACACAGCATGGGGTCATGGCCAGGTAGCAATTCACCTGTCACTGGGTAAATAAATAAGCCGTGATTCTGTCGGCGGTGGAGAATATTCATCACAATAATAATAATAATCATAATAATAATAATACATTTCATTTTTAAGTGCCTTTCAAAACTCTCAAGGTCACTTTACAGTCACAGGATAATTTTTTTTCTGTGGGTGAGTAGCAGCAGCCACACGCGCCTGCGTTCACTCAACCCGGAAGTAAATCGGATTGAAAGCTAGCTAGCTAATAGATAGCTAACAGATAGCTAGCTAGGCCTTCATTCAAGCCGGAAGTAACTCAGATAGAAAGCTAGCTAGCTAATAGATAGCTAAGTAACTCGGCTAGAAAGATAGCTTGCTAATAGATAGCTAGCTAGGCATTCACTCAACCTGGAAGTAACTCAGATATAAAGCTAGCTTGCTATTAGACAGCTAATAGATAACGAAGTAACTCGGATAGAAAGATAGCTAGCTAATAGATAGCTGACAATAGCTATCTACTGAGCGCATTTGAAAGCTAACTACAACCTGGAAGTAACTCAGATATAAAGCTAGCTAACAGTTAGCTAAGTAACTCAGATAGAAAGATATAAAGTCCACACGCGCCAGCGTTCACTCAACCCAGAAGTTAATAGATAGAAAGCTCGCTTGCCAGCTAGTAGATAGATAATAGATAGCCAACAGATAGCTAGCTAGATAAATAGCCACCTAGATAGTTCTATAGCTGATAGCTAGCTAGACAGCTAGATAGTTAGCCAGCTAACACACTGAATGTCACTATTAAATTGATTGAAAGCTAGCTAGCCAGCCAATAGATAGCTAGCTAGATAGCTTGCCACCTAGGTAGCTCTATAGCTGATAGCTAGCTAGACAGTATATCACTATTAAATAGATAGAAAGCAAGCTAGCCAGCTAGTAGCCACCTTGGGGTGGCTTAAATGATCCAAGGAAATATCACGGTCAGTTTTTCTTTCCTAACAGCATCGTACGCTTTTTCTTACATTGGAAAAAAATCTCCTGGAGAAAAGCCGCCATTTTGTAAAAATTAAGCCATTGAAATAATAATAATAATAATAATAATAATAATAATAATAATAATAATTTGTAAGTGCCTTTCAAAACTCTCAAGGTCACTTTAGAGTCACAGGATCAGTTTTCTGCAGGCGAGCAGCGGTAGCCACATGCCCTAGCGTTCACTCAACCCGGAAGTAACTCAAATAGATAGAAAGCTAGATAGATCGCTAACAGATAGCTAATAAATAGCCAGATAGACAATTAGTTCACTAGCTAGCTAGCCAGATAGCTAATAGGTAGCAAATAGGAAGCCAGCTAGGTAGCGAGTATTCATAGCGCTCGCCATCTTGCCACTTGTTGGCCTTGTCTGTTTTTATCAAAAGAAAATGTAACAAAGCGGTGGTCCGTTTTAATTTGTTTTATTTTTTGTCTGTTAATCCGCATCGATGGTCTCGTTGCGCCTTTTGACGGTATCTCACGCGGAGCAACAATGAAAGAATATCTTTGAGCACATCTTCAAATTGCTTTAGTCACACTCGCGGCGATCACTTGAAGCTCGAAAGCAAAGATTTTCTATGGCGGGTTTCCAATGCCTTTACATATTTCAATTGATAAAAGTCTGGGATGAAAGGATGATAGCAGATATTGATTATACGCAAGTAAAGCACAGCATTTTGGAGGACGCTGTGTGGAAGTGAGATTTTTCCGTCTAATTCGCTTAACGGAACAAAGCAAGGGTTTAGTATTTAGGGTTTAGAAGTATTTAGTATTTGGTGACCCCGCTGGTGTGGGTCAGAGAGCTGTTGTCCAGGTAAAAAATAAATACATAAATAAATTAATAACAATAATAATAATAATAATAATAATAATAATAATAATAATAATAAATATAGATAGGAATAGATTATATATAATGTTAAATCTCTATATTATATATTATTTTTTGTATTATTTTATAGATATATGTTGCAGATGATATATCTAAATTTATTTACTTATGTGTGTATGTATGTATTTGTTTGTTTATTTTAGAATCAGAAGAAGAAAGTTTATAGTGAAGTGAAATATTAGTATATATTGTTAAATACAATATGAAAGATTTTGTCATTTAAAAAACTATACAAAAAAATGTGAAAATTAAAGTTAAATTGTAATTTATTAATTAAAACTTAAAAAAATATTTATTTATACATTTATAAGTATATATTGTTAAATAAAGTTATATATTTAATAAATGTACAGTAATATGTGTATTTGTTTTGGAAAAAAAATATATACATAATATAAAATATAAAATATTTTATAGAATATAAAAAATATAAAATATGTCACTGAAGGAACGCCCCTGACCGAAAAAAGGACACATTGTAACAGTCCTTCCATCGCGTCAATATATTTTGCTGTACTTGTTTGGTCTGAAAACTTCATGTCGCACCAAAAAGAGGCAGAAGAGGGTGACAAAGCTCCAAGTAAGGAATTTATCAGCCTTTATCAACGGGCTGATTAATTCTTCACACGGAGCTTACATACATTAGATACATTTGTTGCCTCAAAATGACACGGAATAAATTCTTTAATCAATTGCAAACATGTATGCTTTCCTCTTCAGAACTATTTGAATCATATTCATAACAAGAAAGCATCTTCTCCGAATCTGAAGCCATTGTTTTGATTCTCCAGCAAGGCAAGATGTCTTGGGGTGACGTCACGAACAAGGGGGCGGGACCTTCTGAAACTGGCCACTTCCGGGTTCAATTTGAAGTACTTTTTGGACACTTGAAGTCATTTTTATTGCTGTTTTGCATTTGACTAAAAATATCATACTGTGTGTTTTGGCTATTTTAGATGCTATGGACTGTTTTTCTGATGTCAGTTAGGAAAGAAAAAAGTAATGTCGGTTGTCCTTTAAAGCTCCACTCGCCATATTACCGTATGTCACGTTGACGTATCTCCACGCGTGTATTCATGTATTTATTATCTGGAGTTAATTATCGGAGTCTTTGTTATGTTCCAAATGAAGTAATTGCACGGGACCTCCTGGTGCCCCCCACGTCTCGCGCTATATTTTATACAAATGGAAATTCCTTGCTGACCCTTTCACCCTTTCTATGTGCATTATTCAGGTGAGCGCGATACATAGCTCTTATTTCTCGGGCATTGTAGCCCACGGCACCGGGTTATTTTATTTTATTTATTTTTTTTAGACCACGTTGAAACCTCCGCTCAGCTCTGGAGATTCCAGCTCGGGGATTTATTACCCTTCGCGCAGCCTTTTGGCTTCTTGAAAAAGAACTCCCTGTGGATTAAATGTGAAAGACTAAGGCACTCCTTCGTTTTGTGAAGAAACTAAATTAACCTGTGCACTCCGAAAGCGCTCATCTTCTACCTCGCATGCAAATCCCCCAAAAGGTGAACAAAGAATGGTGTTGATTTTAAGTGACAGGTGGAAGCGTGTATCATGGCGGCATCGCAACATCCCACGCAAACAAGTCGTCAACAACAATTCGTTAATCTTGCGTTCGAATAAAGTTTGGGTTAAAAAAAAAAAAAAAAAACCTGATTGACACCATTCGTGTGATTGACGTCGAAGAACGTGGGTAACGTGCAACTGAATGTGTGTATCATTAATAAATAAATTACACATTTAATAAATAAATACAGTGATGGGAAAAGTAATTGAAAGAAAATTAATGACACATGACCTGTGCTAAATGTTGAAACTCGTGTGCTAAATGATGCATTTCATCTAAATGAGGAATTACGATATATATATATATATATACAGTGAAACCTTGGCTTACGAACTTAATTGGTTCCCAGACAGAGCGTGTAAGGCGAAAAGTGTGTATCCCAAAAAATTATTTCCCATAGGAAACCATTAAAATGAGAACAATCCGTTCTCAGGTCCCCATAAAACATAATTTTCTAAGCCTTAAAACTACACACAATATACCTTATTTTATGTATAATAAATGTGTTGTGGTATTGTAATTAAAGAAATAAACTGTACTATATAATAAAGTGGTTTTATTGACCTTTGTGATGGTCGTTGATGGCTTAATGGAATGGAGTGGCCGCTTTCATCAGCATTAAACACTTGATGAGGAACGTATCCTTCAAATTTCACCATCTTGAGGAATGATCCCTTGTCGGTGCTTTCTCTGCCATCATTTTATCTAGTTCCTCATCAATTGTGTTCTGTTTAGCTGGGTTGATAGCTTTTTGCATCAAGTGTACAGATGGCTTGTGTGTGTTATTTGTGGAGCCTGATTGATGGGATATTTTAACCTTGCAGTCTACACTCTGCCTTTAAACTGTCAAAGTTGAAACGAGTCCAAATTTCACTGTTTTCTATCCATTTTCTCACTCTCTCTCTGTCGTCTTCCTGTCTAATGTTTAACCCACTTCCCCTCACTGCTGCGTTCTTGACCAATCACGAGGCTTTATCCGAAGACTGGGGGCGGGGAATAGAGGACAAAAACAGTTGCCTGCCATTTTATTCTTAGGTGAACGACACATCACCTATTGTGGCGCTCCGTGTGTATCCCGAAAAATAGTTTGTATGCCAAGGTAAAATGTTCATCAAATTAACGTTCGTCAACTAAAAAAATTCATAAGCCAAGGGGTTCGTAAACCGAGGTATCACTGTATCTCTGCTTGTCTGTGACTGTAAAGTGTCCTTGAGAGCTTTGAAAATAAAATGTATTATTATTATGATGTGAAATTTCAGTAGCATCCCGTTTGAGTTCTTGTAGCATGCTAGTTGGGGAATGACCGCTTCGTCATATTTTCAAAGATCCCGATTAACCAGCTTTTGGACATCCGCCATTTTTTTTTTTTTTTTACTGGCACCAGAACACCTTCTTTGTTCTTTGTTCTGAATTTGGGCCAAAAGACTTTTCATGCATGTTTTATGCATGTAAACAAGACACACTTTGAAAAGGAACAGCTGATGAAGGCAACAGAAGGCACGAGCAGGAAGTTTCGAAGCTGACATCAGAGTAAATGAAGATAAATTGGCGTAAATACGCTCGCTTACTAAATCAGTGAAATGCCACAAGGCTGAGAGAGAGCGAGCGAGCGAGCAAAAGAGAGAGAGAAGCATTTCCAAGAATGCTCGTTAATATCCTCCTCTGTTATAATTAGCCTTAAAAGGAGCAGCATCGCTCAATGTAATTTGCATAGAGCACTCAAATCAAAGTGCAATACATCAATAAATAAATACATTTCATATTTAATAAATACATTAATAAATAAATGGATATGTAAAGAAATATATCAATACATTACTTATTTAATAAATGAATGAATTAATATAGGATGACATTTTTAATAAAAAAATAAATAAATAGAAGAACGAAAATACATTGTAAATAAATACATAAATAATTTTCATATTTAATAAATCTATTAATGAATAAATGGATATGTAAATAAATATATCAATAGATTGCTTATTTAATAAATGATTGAATTAATATGGGATGACATATTTAATAAATAAATACAACAATGAATAAATACATTTGTAAATAAATACATAAATAGATTACTTTACTAGTGAATAAATATGTAAATAAACACATCAATACATAATTAGATGACTTATTTAATAAATGAACGAATGAATAGATAAATAAATATTGGCTCACATATTTATTAATTAAATAAATAAATACATTTCATATTTAATAAATAAATAAATGTGAATAGATTACTTATTTAATCATCTTCTCCTTAAATAAACAAATAAACAAATAAATAAATAAATAACATACATATGTAAATAAATACATATGTAAATAAATACAGAAAAAAACGTAAATAGATTACTTATTTAATTGTCTTCTCCTTAACTAAATAAATAAATAGATAAATAGATAAATAAATAACATACATATGTAAATTAATACAAATGTAAATAAATACATATATAAATACAGAAAATATAATCGTCTTCTCCTTAACTAACTAAATAAATAGATAAATAACATACATCTGTAAATCAATACATATGTAAATAAATACAGAAAAACGTAAATAGATTACTTATTTAATCGTCTTCTCCTTAACTAATTAACTAACTAAATAAATAATGATAAATAAATAAATAAATAAATGCATTTTATGTATAGGTAAGTTATTATTGGGAAAAAAATAATAGAAAGATGTCCATATATGCTCAGCATCAATAGTGTGACATCATCATCCGAAATTGAGGTTTGCCTCAAACCTTCCGACGGCTCTCTCTCTGCATGAGGCCATTTTGGGGAATTCAGGTGTGTAGAACCCCTCCCATGAATACACCCCATGAACCCATTTCGACAGGAATTACCTGAAGGCGTATATGAATAAGGTCCATTATCGAATCAACAATTTTGAGAGAATAGTCTCCTATTGTCGCCATCACCGATGCACAACCTTTATTCAAAGATGGAAAAGCGGCAACATTTTTATTTTCTTTCATGCACTTTTCCCTTTCAACACGGAAAAAAAAAATAGCATCTGTATTATAAATGCGCTTAATGACCCTGATAAAGTGCAAAATGTAAAGTCCGCAAAAGAAAATCTATCAAGTCATTACGTGCTTGTTATTACTGTGGTTTATCGGGCCCAAACGATAAAATAAGAAATGTTTTTTGGCTTGTTTTCATGCCGGGAATGGAAGTCGCCATATATTCGCAGCTAAACGCGCCGTGCTGGATAGCCACTTATTACCACTCATTAAGAGAATAAAATAAGAAAATGGAAACAATCAAATTCCACTCTTTCTAGCTTTTCATCTCATAAAAAAATAAAAATGTTGTTTTTATGGTTTACGTGATCAATGCGGAAGTCTTTGCTTTGGTGTATTTTGTGTGAACGCGGTTGTGCAGAGAAATTTGCATGTGGCCAAAGCTATCTATCTATCTATTTATTTATTTATTTACTCATTTATTTGTCTTCTTATTTATTTATGTTATTTATTTATTTGTGTATTTATGTGTGTATTTATTTATTTATTTATGCATTTATTTATTTACTCATTTGTTTGGATTCTTATTTATTGATTTATTTATGTATGTATGTATTTATTTATTTATTTATCTATTTACTCATTTATCTATTTACTCATTTATTTATGTATGTATTTATTTAGTTGTTTATTTATTTATCTAGTATCTATTTATTTATCTGTATGTATTTATTTATTTATCTATTTACTCATTTATCTATTTACTCATTTATTTATGTATGTATTTATTTATTTGTTTATTTATTTATCTAGTATCTATTTATCTATGTATGTATTTATTTATTTATTTGTGTATTTATTTATTTATTTGTGTATTTATTTATTTATTTGTGTATTTATTTATTTATTTGTGTATTTATTTGTGTATGTGTATTTATTTGTGTATTTATTTATTTATGCATTTATTTATTTACTCATTTGGATTCTTATTTATTGATTTATTTATGTATGTATTTATTTATTCATCTATTTACTCATTTATCTATTTACTCATTTATTTATGTATGTATTTATTTATTTGTTTATTTATGTATCTATTTATTTATCTAGTATCTATTTATTTATCTATGTATGTATTTATTTATTTATTTGTGTATGTGTGTATTTATTTGTTTATTTATTTTACTCATTCGTTTGGCTTCTTATTCATTTATTTATGTATTTTCATTTTCATTTTATAATCATAATAATAATAAGCGCCTTTCAAAACTCTCCGGGTCACTTTATAGTCACAGGATAAGTTTTTCTGTGGGTGAGCAGCGGCAGCCACACGCGCCAGCGTTCACTCAACCCGAAATTAACTCAAATAGATAGAATGCTAGCTAGATCGCTAATAGCTAGCTAGCCAGTCAACTAGAAAGACACACAGCCAGCCAGCTACATAGCTAGCTAGCTGTATATCTTTCGAGTGGGCTGGCCAGCTAATAGATATAGGTAGCTAAGTGTGCTCACGAACTTTTTGGTTGTTTTTGTTTTCTTTTGTCACTTTGAATTCACCGTATCTTTGCGTTTGAAGACATAGCAAATGTGTTAGCATATATTGATGCGGGGGTTATGTCTTTTGGAGATCGGTCAAAGGTCACGTAGCATCCACTGCTATAAAAAGCTACATTAGCCCCCCCCCCCCCGACCTCCGACCCTATTTTCCCATCTTGTCTGTTAGTTGACCGCAGAATGCCACGCAGTCGCAGGCTTAATCCTCAGGTTCTCATCTCTGGCTTTGAATAATGAAATGTCCTGATTTAATGGTTGAAATTAATGAGGGAGCCGTGACGAAACAGTAAATCCCTGGAAAGAATTAAAAGCTTTTTGTGTTTTATTCAGTAACCACCGGGGCTGCTAATATCATCCCTCCATGTTACATTCAATCCTTCTGACACGCGTTGACACACACATGCCCTCATGCATACACACGCAAACACACTTAAAGGACGGACAACCGACGTCACTTTTTTGTTTTTCAACTGACATCGGAAAAACGTTTTATAGCATCTAAAATACCCAAAACACGCAGGATGATATTTTAGTCCAATGCAAAACACCAATAAAAATGACTTCAAGTGTTCAAAAACTACTTCAATTTGAAACCGGAAGTGGCCAGTTTCAGAAAGTCCCGCCCCCAGTTCGTGACATCACGCTAAGGCGTCTTGCCTTGCTCGAGAATCAAAACAATGGCTTCAGATTCGGAGAAGATGCTTTCTTGTTACACAACCAGTTATGAATATGATTGAAATAGTTCTGAAGAGGAAAGCATACATGTTTGCAATCCATTAAAGAATTTATTCCGTGTCATTTTGAGGCACCAGAAGAAATCTCTCACCCAAAAAAAAGAGGCACAAAATGGCGACCTCCTGCGGCCACCTCCGTTTCCACAGGCTGATAAATTCCTTATATGGAGCTTGTATGCCCTCTTCTGGCGGCTTTCGGGTGCAACACGAGGTCCCCAGACAGAACAAGTACAGCAAAATACATTGACGTGATGGAAGGACCGCTACAATGCGTCTTTTTTATGGTCAGGGGCGGTCCTTTAGGGACGTCACGTACGAACTCGTCACCAACTCAAAAACAAGACTTCCTGAATATTCAGCGCGAGTCTTAAAACGTAAAATATAGCTATATGCGGTGGAATCTTATTAAAATACGCTCAGTAGAAGTCATTTGAAGCCATTTTACAAATTATGGAAACAACTTGTCCGGTGACGTCGGTTGTCCTTTAATGGATGCCGCGACGAGCGTCCATTTTGAATCAGTTCCGTGAAGCACTTTTTGAATATGGGCCAGAAATTATTTGTTTTATTTGCACAAGTTTAATTCATTAAGAAATGTAAGGGAGACATTCGTAAAAACACAGCCGAAAACCGTCAAAACCGAGGTTTGACTGTATATGCAAATTAAAGTGATACATGAGTAAAACATAGTTTTCTTGATTAGAATACCACGTCTCTGGACGTTCTGAGCACCAACAGCTGTAAGCAATAAAACGTGTTTCCCATGAACTGATAAATTTCTAACCTGGCTAATGAGCTCTTCCTGTGAAGGAGTTTCCCAAGTCCTAAATTCTGCGCCAGGCCAGATCTCCTCGATGAAGATAACTGTTGAACAAGCTGTGTCTGTTGACCTCAGATTGACCCCAGGTTGTCTGTGCTTCAATCGTGCATTCGAGTCACACATGTCGACACAGCATGAAACTTTTAAATATGATACCTTCTTATTCTCCACCAAAGCCACAAATGAGACCAAGTCCAACAGCTTCCATTTCAACGACTAAAACTGATCATCCACGTGTTTGATATTCATCCATAAACGGGCCAAAGACAACCATGCAGGTGGTACAATGTCACCCACTGATAATTCACCATCGTGACAGACCCGACCGGTGGGGGGGTAAAAGGTCATATCTCTGAAAATAGTCCACCTTGTTTGATAGTTGCACTGATAACTCTCTCAAAATGGAATGTGGTGATGCATTGCCGTTTCGCCGCCGCTGGCGTTAATTCACGAACGAATAACCAGGCAGAGATTACAGCTTTGTATTCCTTGACAATGTCACGCAGGGGCCTGCGCCATCCAGATAATTATGAGTGGAGAGCGACGGCCTCAGAATGAGGGAAAAAAAGCTCTCAGAGCTCATCTCATTCTTCTCAATGGCTTTTCTGTGAGAAACTGACAAAGAGTGACTTTGGAAAGGAAAAATAAAAAAACAAAAAAGAAAATCACGTTGAATTAACTATGGAGCAGATATCACTTAGATGCCCTGGCTGCGTTTCTCTCGAGGGCTTCCAGTCTGCTTCCAATGAAGAAACTCAAACTCCTCATCCGAAGAGCTTCGTCAGCGAACTAAAGTTGTGCTGGCGACTCTGGGACTAAATCCATAATAATAATAATAATACATTTGATTTATAAGAGCCTTTAATTACTCTCAATGTCACTTTTCAGTCACAGGATAAGCTTTTCTGTGGGTGAGCAGCGGCAGCCACACGCGCTAGCGTGACTGTGATAGAAAGTTAGCTAGCTAATAGATCGCCAATAGAGAGCTAATGGATAGACAGCTAGCTAGGGAGCTGGAGAACTAATAGATAGCCAGTTAGGTAGTTAGCGAGCCAGCCAGATAGCTAAATAGATAGCCAGCTAGGTAGCTAGCTAGATATAATAATGAACAAATGACAGCTGAAGAAACCTTTTCCTCGACTAAAAGGCAGAATAAGTAAAAACAAAAGGTCAAAGGGGAAAGGTCCATCTTGTTACTTACTAAGATTCTGTACATGACACATTTGGGGTAGAAACGTTTTCTTTTTTGGATATGCACCAAATGTTTCATTCTTTTGTTCATTTTATGCTATAATAATAATAATAAGCACCTTTCAAAACTCTCAAGGTCACTTTACAGTCACTGTATACGTTTTTTTTCTGTGGGTAAGCAGCGGTAGTCACATGCGCCGCTAGCTATCTAGCGAATAGATAGCTAATAGACAGCGAATACATAGCTAATATCTAGCGAATAAACAACCAATAGCTAGCGAATAGATAAGTAATAGCTAGCGAATAGATAAGTAATAGCTAGCGAATAGATAGCTAATAACTAGCGAATGAATAGCCAATAGCCAGCAAACAGATAGCCATCAGGCAGGGAATAGATAGCCATTAGCTAGCGAATAGATTGATTATTATTATTTTTATTGGCCATGACACAACGCTGTTCAATAATAAATAAATCTGCCGGGGAGGGGGGGGACCCGGTGTCCGATTGTCAACATCGAATCTTGATTTCGTCTTCCGTGTTTGACTGTAACACCCCCCCACGTCTTGTGTTTGCCGTTGAGTTCTTTTTTATGTTTTGCGGGTAAACAAAAACAAAAGAATGGATTCATTCACGTATGTAGAAATGGAGTGAGCAGCTCTCCGGTTAGATGTTCAATGAAGCAAATGAGATCTTTATTTGTAGCCCGGAGAGAGCCAGCGAGTGCATGCAGGTTGGCTTCAACAGCTACAATCAGCCAGAGTGCAGAAGAAACAATTAGCTTTTCATTTTCTCTGAGTGGCTGCGAAAGACAAATTCCGAACATGCAATTACTTTGCTCAAATTGGATTCGACAGATGAGAGATGGCAATGAAATACCGGCGCTGTCACCAAAAACCAGTGGAATCGGAAAATTGATTTGATCGCATCAAATCGGGAGAGCCTCTAGTATGCCCCGCGACCCTTGGAAGGATAAAGCCGACCAGAAAATGCCAGTTCTATCTATCTCGAGCAGGGGTGCTCGCACTTTTTCAACACGGGAGCTACTTTTGAAATGACCACGTCAAAATGATCTACCCATTATATTGAAGAAGAGATATATTGACGATTCTTGCAACTTATGTTGATGTATAACCGCATATGTAGCACAACATATTTCTCTACATTTTTTGCCATTACTCGAGTTCACGCTGATAACTTGCAGACGAGATAAACGCACTCCAATTCCATTTTTAAACCCTATCTTACGTTTAAGAGGATAAAAGAAAATTAGGATGTAATTAACAACTAGCTTGTTAACTTTGCGTTATTTGAGCACGCACAGTGTACCTGATAATGAGATGTCATCTGATTGGTTGCCCGGTGTGTCAATCAAGTGAAGGGATGGTCTAACGTTGAGTTTTTTTTTTCCCCCCAAAACAACTCAACTTTATTTGTATAGAGTCAGTTCGTGACAAATGTCACGCGATCTACCAATAGTACCTTGGAGATCGATTGGTCGATCGCGATCGACGTATTGAGCACCCCTGATCTACAGTATCTATCTAAAGTATCCATCTACAGTATCTATCTACCCCTCTATCCATCTAGCCATCTATCCATCTATCCACCCATCTAGCCATCTATCCATCCATCTATCATCCATCCATCATTCCTTCATTGCATCTATCCATCATTCCATCTATCCATCCATCTATCATCTATCCATCTATCCATACATCTATCCATCCATCCATCTATCCATCCATCATCCATCATCCATCCATCATTCCTTCATTGCATCTATCCATCATTCCATCTATCCACCCATCTATCCATCCATCATCCATCATCCATCCATCATTCCTTCATTGCATCTATCCATCATTCCATCTATCCACCCATCTATCCATCCATCATCCATCATCCATCCATCATTCCTTCATTGCATCTATCCATCATTCCATCTATCCACCCATCTATCCATCCATCATCCATCATCCATCCATCATTCCTTCATTGCATCTATCCATCATTCCATCTATCCATCCATCTATCATCTACCCATCTATCCATCCATCTATCATCTATCCATACATCTATCCATCCATCCATCTATCCATCCCTCATCCATCATCCATCCATCATTCCTTCATTGCATCTATCCATCATTCCATCTATCCATCCATCTATCATCTACCCATCTATCCATCCATCTATCATCTATCCATCCATCCATCTATCCATCCATCATCCATCATCCATCCATCATTCCTTCATTGCATCTATCCATCATTCCATCTATCCATCCATCTATCATCTACCCATCTATCTATCATCCATCTATCATCCATCCATCATTCCTTCATTGCATCTATCCATCTATCCATCTATCATCCATCATTCCACCATTCCATCATTCCATCTATTCATCCACCATGCATCTGTTGGTCCGTCGGTCCGTCCGTCCGTCCAAACTGTCACTGGATTTGTTCAATGACAGTGTGCCGTTCGGATTCCTAAATCTGTGCACAATTATCGTCCTGGATGGCCAGGACGTGACATGTCGAGCTTCCTTGAAATTGAAGATGCCTGTTCGCAAGAAGAAAAACAAGCTTGAGTTCGGAGAATACTCTTCTCTCCGCCCTGCAAACAGTGATGTTTATTAGTCTTCTCAGAAGGAGGAGAAAAACTCTGTAGTAAGCCAGGACGAGTGGAGCTCAGCAAGTAAACGAGAGCTGCATTCCATGTGGTAACCTTGGAAACGACTATGAGGGCCCACATCATCCCTTGCCAGTTCAAATTTGCTCCTTGACGCGTACAAGTACCCAAATAAAACCAAATAACCACACCGTGGTGAACTACGTAGTTATTTATCTTTCATACAATTGTATTCCAATCGCCCAAGCAAGCCAGATGATCAATGAAACGTCACCTATGTGAAATTGAAGGGCCAGCATCCAAGGTTGGACTTGACTCGCGAGAAATGAAGTCATTGAATTGAATTGTAACTCCGCAAGCGGCTACGCAGCAAATCTACCTTCACTCTGCGGGTCATCTTGAAATATTTTCTCGCAGAGCCTATCGCAGCCGGCTTTGGGCACGAGGTGGGGGACACCCTAAATTGCTTGCCAGCCAATCGCAGCACACATAGAGAAAAACAACCAGTCACTCTCACACTCACACCTAGGGACAATTTTGGGTGTTCATCTGGTCACACTGGCCCTTCATCCCTAATGGACAGATGTGGCTGTGCCAGACCTCTGCTCTGATAGGTCCCTCCTCCAAGGTTGGGGGAGCAATGGATCACTCCCGGAACCCAATCTGATTACCTCTGTAGTTCTATCCCTGGCCCTGGCTTCACCTCATTTGCATGACTGAGCCGACATGGTATCAACCTAAGAAGTAAGCACGGTTTAAATTAAACCTTAAAGGACAACCGACGTCTCCGGTCAAGTTGTGTCCATAATTAGTAAAATCACTTCAAATGACTTCTATTGAGCGTATTTTACAAAGATCCACCGCATATAGCTATATTTTACCTTTTAAGACTCGCGCTGAATGTTCCGGAAGTCTTGTTTTTGAGTTGGTGACGAGTCCGTAAGTGACGTCACTGAAGGAACGCCTCTGACCGAAAAAAAAACACATTGTAGCAGTCCTTCCATCACATCAATGTATTTTGCTGTACTTGTTTGGTCTGAAAACCTCGTGTTGCACCAAAAAGCCGCCAGAAGAGGGCAACCAAGCTCCATGTAAGGAATTTATCAGCCTGCGGAAACGGGCTGATTCATTCCTCACAGGAGCTCGGTGGCCATGTTCTGCCTCTTTTTGGGTGAGTCATTTCCCCCCAATGTTGCCTCAAAATGGCACGGAATAAATTATTTAATCGATTGCAAACATGTATGCTTTCCTCTTCAGAACTATTTGAATCATATTCATAACTGTATGAGTAACAAGAAAGCATCTTCTCCCGATCTGAAGCCATTGTTTTGATTCTCGAGCAAGGCAAGACGTCCTGGTGTGACGTCATGAACAAGGGGGCGGGGCTTTCTGAAATTCGCCATCACCGAGGTCATTTTGATTAGGCCACGTAAACTCAGTCATGCCAATGAGGTGATACCAGCGCTCGTGAGGCAATCAAGGAGAGATAGTGAGAGACACTTTCAGAAAAAATGCCACGGATGCTATCTGACCAATTGTTGCAACCCCCGTCCAGCCCATCGCTGACAACGCGTTGGCCCAAATGATACCGATGGTCCTATCTTGCAAAAGTAGCCTTTTCGAATGATCGTAAGCATGAACCCGAATGACGCAAGATTTTCTTTTCAACGTCGTCATGCATCGATTCAACTCGTACCCTTGCGTCAACCTTTATCTTCATGCGAACTTTAACCCTTCTGTCTCTTCACCTTCAAAGTGCCTCATGAATACATTCCGAAGACGCTCGCAACGGCTTTATCTGCATATCCATCCAACGTGCACGTTGAGATGCCTTTAACATGTCACACACGCACAAATGAAATCAATGCGGATACAATGCAGGAAGTCAAGGACGAAATGGGATCTTGTATAATTAGAGCGGCAATGCTTTGATTGTTTGGTTTCTGATGTCGCTAGTTTCTCCCCGCGGGGATCGAGCTTTGTTGACACCGCGGATGTCACACTCCCGTCATGGAAAAGATGAACTCGTTGTGGCATGACTGACCGTGTTGGTATTCCAAACGGGTACAGTTCTGTAGATGATAATAATACCTGAACATATCTAAATAAACAAATAAACAAATAAATAAATAGCTAAATAAATAAGTCGCTAAATAAGTAGCTGAATAAATATGTCGCTAAATGAGTAGCTAAATAAATAAATAGCCAAATAAATGAGTCGCTAAATGAGTAGCTAAATAAAAAATAGCTAAATAAATAAGTCGCTAAATAAATAAGTCACTAAATAAGTAGCTAAATAAACAAGTCGCTAAATAACTAGTAAAATAAATACGCTAAATGAGTAGCTAAATAAATACGTCGCTAAATGAGTAGCTAAATAAATACGTCGCTAAATAAGTAGCTAAATAAATAAGTCGCTAAATAAGTAGCTAAATAAGTAAGTAGCTAAATAAATAAACAGCTAAATAAATACATCGCTAAATAAGTCGCTAAATAAATAAGTCGCGAAATAAGTAGCTAAATAAATAAGTCGCTAAATAAGTAGCTAAATAAGTCGCTAAATAACTACTGAAATAAATAAGTCGCTAAATGAGTAGCTAAATAAATACGTCGCTAAATGAGTAGCTAAATAAATACGTCGCTAAATAAGTAGCTAAATAAATAAGTCGCTAAATAAGTAGCTAAATAAGTAAGTAGCTAAATGAGTAGCTAAATAAATAAGTCGCTAAATGAGTAGCTAAATAAATACATCGCTAAATGAGTAGCTAAATAAATACGTCGCTAAATCAGTAGCTAAATAAATAAGTCGCTAAATAAGTCGCTAAATAAGTAGCTAAATAAGTAGCTAAATAAGTAAGTAGCTAAATAAATAAACAGCTAAATAAATACGTCGCTAAATAAGTTGCTAAATAAATAAGTCGCGAAATAAGTAGCTGAATAAATATGTCTCTAAATGAGTAGCTAAATAAGTAAATAGCCAAATAAATGAGTCGCTAAATGAGTAGCTAAATAAAAAATAGCTAAATAAATAAGTCGCTAAATAAATAAGTCGCTAAATAAATACGTCGCTAAATAAGTCGCTAAATAAATAAGTCGCGAAATAAGTAGCTAAATAAATAAGTCGCTAAATGAGTAGCTAAATAAATAAGTCGCTAAATAAGTAGCTAAATAAATAATTAGCTCAATGAGTAGCTAAATAAATAAGTTACTAAATAAGGACCATTTCAGGAGCTCCAAGAAGCTCCAAGAAGCGGCTCGTTCACGAACGACACATCATCATTGTGGCGCTCCGTGTGTTTCCCGAAAAATAGTTTGTATGCAAAGATCTCGTTCAAATTAGAGTGAGTGTGACAGGGAGAAGAGAGAAAGAAGTTGTCAAGGAGGACATGATGGTACAGTGATACCTTGGCTTACGAACTTAATTGGTTCCTAGAACGTGTGTGTAGGGCAAAAAGTGTGTATTCCAAACATTTATTTCCCATAGGAAAACATTAAAATGAGAATAATCTGTTCTCAGGTACCCATAAAACATTTTTTTTCCTACAAAATAAGCCTTAAAACTACAAAAAATATACCTTATTTTATGCATAATAAATGTGCTATGGTATTGTAATTAAAGAAATAAACTGTACTGTATAATAAAGTTGTTTTATTTACCTTTGTGATGGTCGTTGATGGCTTGATGGAATGGAATGGGAGGAGGAGGGAGGGGGAGTTACATTCCATCACGACTGTTGGAAGGAGGATTAGCCTATCTTTCATAGGCTTATGCCAGTTTCTGAAGCTCCAAGAACCGGCTCGTTCGCGAACGACACATAACTCATTGTGGCGCTCCGTGTGTTTCCCGAAAAGTAGTTTGTATGCCAAGATTATATTCTCGCGAATTTAACGTTCGTGAGGCGAAAAGTTCGTGAGCTAAAGCCTTCGTAAGCCAAGGTATCACTGTAAACTAAAAACAACACACATACACACATATACACAGACGCAATGTCAAGTTAAAACATGAATAAACTGCAGCTCGCCACCCTTATCTAATATGAGAAGGGCTGTGGAAGATGAAAAATCACCATAGGAAAAAAAATAAATAAAGTTTTAATTGGGTAAAGAAATGTAAAAAAAAAAGAGATTGGGATTCTTTCACATGACAGAAAGTTATAGGAGTAGAAGTATAATGTAGAGAAATGCAATTAAAGTCGCAAAAGTACACCAACAACAACTAACACGGAGCGCACTTTCATGCTGGGATTCATATTTTTCTTCATGTTGTAAAAACAATTACTTTAAATGGTCTCTTCTCTATTCCTAGACATGAGCAAAAAAGGAACCATTTGCTGACCAATGATTTATTTACAAAATGCGCACAGTTTAGAGATTATATGCAAATTTCAAGGACAACCGACGTCTCCGGACAAGTTGTTTCCATAATTTGTAAAATGGCTTCAAATGACTTCTATTGAGCATATTTTACAAAGATTCCACCGCATATCACTATATTTTATGTTTTAAGACTCGCTCTGAATATTCAGGAAGTCTTGTTTTTGAGTTGGTGACGAGTCCGTACGTGACGTCACTAAAGGACCGCCCCCTGACCGAAAAAAGGCACATTGTAGCAGTCCTTCCATCACGTCAATGTATTTTGCTGTACATGTTTGTTCTGAGAACCGTGTTGCACCCAAAAGCCGCCAGAAGAGGCAGTCCAAGCTCCATATAAGGAATTTATCAGCCTGTGGAAGCGGAGGTGGCCACTGGAGGTCGCCATTTCGTTCCTCTTTTTCATTGTCATGTTGCCTCAAAATAGCCCGGAATAAATTCTTTAATCGATTGCAAACATGTATGCTTTCCTCTTCAGAACTATTTGAATCATATTCATAACTGGATGTGTAACAAAACATATTCTCCCAATCTAAAGCCATTGTTTTGATTCTGCAGCAATGCAAGACGTCTTGGCGTGATGTCACGAACTGGGGGCGGGACTTTCTAAAAATGCCCAATTCGCAGCTCAATTTTTGTTGCAGATTTTGGACACTTTAAGTCATTTTTATTGGTGTTTTGCATTTGACTAAAAATATCATCCTGCGTGTTTTGGGTATTTTAGATGCTATAAAACGTTTTTCTGATGTCAGTTAAAAAACAAAAAAAGTGACGTCGGTTGCCCTTTAAGTAATAGTCTAGAATAGAATAGAATACCACGCCCCTGGACGTGCCAAGCACTAACATCCATAAATCAACAGAAAATAGACATTTTAATGGTTGGCTTTTCCATGAACTGATCGATTTATAACCTGGCTAATGAGTTCTTCCTGTGAAGGAGTTTACCAAGTCCTACATTCCGCCCAAGACCAGTGCTTCAATAATAATAATAATAATAATAATAATAATAATAATAATAATGTGTGTAAGGTGCACCGGAGTAGAAATTGCACACCAAATGAATGGTGTTTATTCATACTTTTTCCATATATCAAAATAATAATAATAATAATACATTTAATTTCTAAGTGCCTTTCAAAACTCTCAAGGTCACTTTACAGTCACGGGATATTTTTTCAGCCACACGCACTCAACCCGGAAGTAACATAAAGTAAATAATAATAATAATAATAATAATATGACAGTTAAGCAGCTAGATAGCTATATAGCCAATAGATAGTCAGCTAATGAGCTAGATAGCAACAGTGCTAATATAAAGCCAGGTAACTACCTAGATAGCGACGGTGGTAATAGATAGCCCGCTAACTAGCTAGATAGCTATATAGCTAATAGATACTCAGCTAACTAGCTATATAGCTATATCGCTAATAGATAGCCAGCTAATGAGCTAGATAGCGATATAGCGATGCCGATTTAGTTCAACTAAACTATAGGCAATATATATATATATATATTTTTTTTTATTATTTTTTTTAAATTCTACTCAAATCAGACAGTCACAGATGTTCAACCAACTAAGCAAATAACAGCATGAAACTTAAATGTGATCACTTCTATTCTGTCTAGTGTCTTACTTTTTGAGTAGAGTGAGACTGTAAGTGAGAAAATGGATAGAAAACAGTGAAATTTGGACTCGTTTCAACTTTGATAGTTTAAAGGCAGAGTGTAGACTGCAAGGTTAAAATATCCCATCAATCAGGCTCCACAAGCAACCCGCACAAGCCATCTGTACACTTAATGCAAAAAGCTATCAACCAAGCTAAACAGAACACAATTGATGAGGAACAAGGTAAAATTATCGCAGAGTGATCCCTTGGAGGGATCATTCCTCAAGATGGTGAAAGAAGAAGGCTACCTTCCTCATCGAGTGTTTAATGCTGAGGAAAGCGGCCACTCCATTCCATCAAGCCATCAACGACTATCACAAAGGTCAATAAAATGACTTTATTATACAGTACAGTTTATTTCTTGAATTATAATACCATTACACATTTATTATGCATAAAATAAGGTATATTTTGTGTAGTTTTATGGCTTATTTAGTAGAAAATCATGTTTTATGGGGACCTGGGAACGGATTATTCTCATTTTAACGGTTTCCTATGGGAAATTATTTTTGGGATACACACTTTTCGCCTTACACACTCTGTCTAGGAACCAAATAAGTTTGTACGCCAAGGTATCACTGTATGTACATTTTAGCATTCACAGCGCTTTCCCAGATGTGAGAGTGCCCCACGCTGGGAGGCACCGACGCACTCCTAAAATATAACAGATGCTTGTCTTTTGAAGTCATAACAATCCGGATGGTCATTTTCCTCCACGCCCTGCAGGATACGACATCCACAATTTCCAATACGGTCTCGTCGGACCACAGTTCTTTTGTTCCACCGCCCCCACTTTGAATTATCATCGAGCTCAGAGAAGCTGGAGGCATTTTGGGTTTTTGTTGATGTGTTGCTTTCACTGTCACTTCTGTGTAAGCTCTCAGTCGTGCAGGAGTGGTCCATCGATGAAAAGGTTTCTTCAGCCGTCATCTGTACTTATTTGAAGGTGTCGGATGTTTCGCTTCTTATCCAAGAGGCGTCATCAGCGAATTAAATTTTTGTTCTCAGGTTGGGGGGGCAGAGGACTACTCCATACGGCTACACTGATTACTTCTATTGTCCAGCCTGAGTGTGTGGTCTACGACTGGCCTGATTGCCCCATTTGATGTGGTATCACCTCATCAGCATAACAATATATTGTAAAAATACAATACATTGTAAAAATAAAAATTGCAAAGAGCAATACATTGGGGAGACGAAACAAATTCTCAAAAAAATATAAAAATAAATAATATAAAAATATCAATCTACAGTAAATATGCAGCTAAAAGCTAGCAACCGCTCATTTGACGACAATGAGGTTAAAATCTTAGCAAAAGAAAATAAATGCTTTGAAATACGAGTAAAAGAAGCTATGTTCATAAAAGAGCAAAACCCTTCACTAAATCGCCATGGTGGGGTGAGGTTCCATTTGGATCGTTCCTACAACTGACTTCTTTGGCAACATAGGCTTAGTTATGCTGAAGAAACCTTCTCATCGATGGATCACTTCTGTACGACTGAGACGTTGCACAGAAATAATAACCATAATAATAATAATAAAATCAGTAATAATAACAAGACGAGAATCCGGAAATTTCCTTTCAATAAGCATCCATCGGGCAACCCTATTGGCCATAAATCCCCCATGAACATTGCACGTGCACAGCTAAAAGAAGTCCCCAAGGAACAGTGGCGAGCGTTGTTGTTGTTGTTGTTATTATAGCCGGTGGGGAAAAACAGGAAGCAGAGACAAAAAAAAGCTCTGCTTGCCACATCTCACAGTCACAAACTGACTTTATTTCTCATCTATTATTGATATTGTCGGATAGGGTTGAACGGCATCTTGGCGGGGGGGAAATTCAGAGGAGATTGAAGACCCCCCCCGCCTTGGATGTTTGTAGGAAGTCACTGGCTTCCTCCCAAGGCTTGTTGTCAACGCTCTATTTTCATCTGTCATATTTCAATAAATACTAGTTGCTGTCTTGTATCATTGCCGGAGCAATAATTCCAAATCAGAAATGGAATATGATGGATTCAACCAGAGGTCCCCAACCCCCGGGCTGCGGACCGGTACCGGTCCCTGGGTCATTTGGTACCGGGCCGCGCAGAAAGAATAAATAATTTTCATCATTTCCCTTTTATTTCTTATCTGAGTCCGAACTATGTTTTATTTTGAAAAATGACCAGCTTACATCCGTCTATGATTTACTCTTGACGCATGTCAAAAGGCTTGTCTAGGTCATGTGATACATAGCGCTAAAATCAGCCCAACGTAAGCTAGCAAAATGAGTAAAAAACAGTTGTATTTTTCATGCGCTTTGTCCTTGTTTTTGTGGTGTATCTTATTTTGAAGGCACGTTTAAACATTACCATGGTGACCATAGAGCGTTAAAGGACAACCGACGTCTCCGGATAAGTTGTGTCCATAATTTGTAAAATGGCTTCAAATGACTTCTACTGAGCGTATTTTACAAAGATTCCACCGCATTTTACCTTTTAAGACTCGCGCTGAATATTCCGGAAGTCTTGTTTTTGAGTTGGTGACGAGTCCGTACGTGACGTCACTGAAGGAACACCCCTGACCGAAAAAAAGGACACATTATAGCAGTCCTTCCATCACTTCAATGCATTTTGCTGTACTTGTTTGGTCTGAAAACTTTGTGTAGGACCAAAAAGAGGCAGAAGAGGGCGGCCAAGCTCCGTGTAAGGAATTAATCAGCCTGTGGAAACGGGTTGATTAATTCCTCACACGGAGCTTTGTCGCCATTTTTTGCCTCTTTTTGGTGCTACATTTCCCGCCCCCAGATACCTCAAAATGGCACGGAATAAATTCTTGAATCGATTGCAAACATGTATGCTTTCCTCTTCAGAACTATTTGAATCATATTCATAACAAGAAAGCATCTTCTCCGAATCTGAAGCCATTGTTTTGATTCTCCAGCAATGCAAGACGTCACAAACTGGGGGCGGGACCTTCTGAAACTGGTCACTTCCGGGTTCATTTTTTGGCAGATTTTGGACACTTGAAGTCCTTTTGATTGGTGTTTTGCATTTGACTAAAAATATCACACTGCGTGTTTTGGGTATTTTAGATGCTATCAAACGTTTTTCGCATGTCAGTTAGGAAACAAAAAAATGGTGTCGCTTGTCCTTTAAGAAGGAGCAAATAAAAGGTTCAACTGCTTTTTTGGGAAGATTTGTTTTGCCAGACGGGCGTTAATTATGTATTTTTGATCAAATGAGATGAGTTAGCGCAAAGTTAGCGCTCGTATCTCCAAAAAAAGTCAAGTTATCGCATTGGATATGGAACAGGGTTCCAAATGTACGAGTTCTTTGGCTAGCTCTCGTGTTCTCCGACTCGCGTGCTGATGGCGATGGAGGAGTTTTTCAGAGGAAAATTTCTGTCTTCCCAATGAGTATTCCACTCACAGCTCCCTGACCTTGAGGTGATCTTCTTCCTGACCAGTGTGCCGAGCTGAATGAATTACACTGTCAACCTATCGGCCCAGTCCGAGAATCGTGTCCTGACCAAACAACAGCGGGCCTTACGTAGCATTTCCCGAGACTGCTGGCGGACGGGTGGGGGTGGGGAAGCTTTTCAGCACATTATCATCCGCCCACTCAAGTATGAATTCCCAGCCAAGAAGGAACAGTTATAATCATAATAATACATTTCATATATGTATATAGATATATATATATAGATATATACACACTCCAACAATACTGCACATTGCTAATAATAATAATAATACATTTCATTTCGAAGCGCCTTTCTAAACTCTCAAGGTCACTTTTCAGTCGCAGGATAAGTTTGTCTGTTGGGTGAGCAGCGGCAGCCACACGTGCCAGCGTTCACTCAACCCAGAAGTAACTCAAATTGATAGAAAGCCAGCTAGCTAATAGATAGCCAATAGATAGCTAATAGATAGACAGCTAGCTATGTAGCGGTATAACTAATAGATAGCCAGCTCGATAGATAGCTAGCTAGGTAGCCATATAACTAATATATGGCCAGATAACTAATAGATAGCAAATAGAAAGCCAGTTAGGTGGCTAGGTAGCCGTATAACTAATATATAGCCAGCTAGGTAGCTAGCGAGTCAGCGAGATAGCTAATAATAAAAATAATAATATTAAGAAGAAGAAGAAGTAGAATAATACATTTCATTTATAAGCGCCTTTCAAAACTCTCAAGGTCACTTTTCAGTCACAGGATATGTTTTGCTGTGGGTGAGCAGCGGCAGCCACATGAGCCAGCGTTCACCCTACCCGGAAGTAACCCAAATAGATCGAAAGCTAGCAGGCTAATAGATAGACAGCTAGCTAGGTAGCCATATAACTAATAGATAGCCAGCTAGCTAGCTAGGTAGCCGTATAACTAATAAGACAGCCAGATAGCTAATAGATAGCAAATAGATAGGTAGCTAGCTAGCTAGGTAGCCAGTCATTAGGCCAGTCGTTAGTCAGGACAATACAAGTTGTCGGACGTTTCACTTCTTATCCGAGATGCTTCTTCAGCGAACTAAAGACTTACTGGTAGTATCGGCCCTATATACAGTAAAGTCTCGTTATATCGATATTCAAGGGAGTCCGAAAAAATATCAATATAACCGGGACTATCGATATATCCGATATCGATATAACGAGACTTTACTGTATATCCCTACTGCGGTTCCACTGATTGCTTCTATTGTCCTGACTAACGACTGGCCTGATTGCCCTATTTGCTCTCGTACCACCTCATCAGCATTACTAATTCTATGTTGCCTAAGCAGGCTATTGTACGAACGATCCAAATTGATATTTTGTGTCGTTTTACGGCTTATTTAGAAGAAAATTCTATTTTATGGGGATCTGGGAACAGATTTTTCTCAGGAAGGAAACGTCTGAACGTCAAGTCGACTGTTTTGTTGATTCCGACATTTCTTTGTCTAATGAGATGAGATGAGATGAGAAGTCAAAAGCATTTTGGCAACGTCAAATCTGCTTTTTGGCCTTCACCGCCGCCTTTCATCTCGTTTGTGCCCTTCCGCTAAGCTAAAATGACTCACATGTGATTTTCGTTAATGAGGCTAATGGCTCATTTCACCCAAAAAAAAAAAAGATGTCAGCTATTATCACTAAAGCGTGGTTTTTTTCGTTGTCTCCAGTCACACACACGGTTAAGTTTAATACCAAAAATGCCCCGTGCGCCATAAGCACAGACAGCGGCACAGTCCATAAAGCAGCATGTCAGCGATTAAGGAACATTGCTGAACCAACTCCCACGTTGTATCAAATGCCATTGTTTTAGCCTCTTTTGTTTTTAATGGCTGTTCAACTTTAAAACTCTCAAGGTCACTTTACAGTCACAGGATAAGTTTTTTTCTGTGGGCGAGCAGCGGCAGCCACACGCGCCAGCATTCACTCAACCCAGAAGTAACTCAAGTAGACAGAAAGCTAGCCAGATAGCTAATAGATATCTAATAATAATAATAATAATAACATTAATAAATTTCATTTCAAAGGGCCTTTCAAAACTCTCAAGGACACTTTACAGTCACAATATAAGTTTTTCTGTGGGCGAGCAGCGGCAGCCACACACGCCAGCATTCACTTAACCCAAGTAACACAAATAGACAGAAAGCTAGCTAGACAGCTAATAATAATACCAATACTAATACTAATACTACTACTACTCATAATAATAATAATAATAATAATAATAATAATAATAAATTTTATTTCTAAGCTCCTTTCAAAACTCTCAAGGTCACTTTACAGTCACAGGATAAGTTTTTCTGTGGGTGAGCAGCGGCAGCCACACGCGCCAGCGTTCACTCAACCCAGAAGTAACTCAAATAGACAGAAAGCTAGTTAGATAGCTAATAGATAGCTACTAAATAGCTAGCTAGAGCGAATAAAAAGCTAATAGATCGCTAGCTAGAGCCAGAGTAAATAGTTATCGAGCTATAGCTAATAGATAGCTAGCTAGAGCTAGTAGTGATTATCCTCTATTGACATTTATCCGCTGGGACGTACAATGCTACGCAATCACTGTGGCATCCCTATTATTATGCAATATCACACTGTTCCATTTTTGTTTTCATTTGTCTATCATCGTGCCCTCCTCCATCTTCATTCCTCGGCACACATACTTGCTCTGCCTTATCTTCAGTCCCAGGCAACCCCCCCGCCATTTTGAGCTGTCATTATCATCACTTTGAATGGCCCGGTTTGGCGGCGGCGGAAGCTGTGCCCAATCACGCGACGCTTACTCGCCCCCCCCGACAGATGCATGTCATATTTCATATTTCATTGCGGCGAAGGTAAAAAGCATTCAGGGATTTGAATCCCAAAAATCTTACAGCGACGGAACGTTAGCTACGGGAGTTTTTTTTTTTTTTTTCATGGAAAAATACGGGAGTCATTTTAAAATATGGCTACCCGCAGCTCAACTGACATGAAGGCATTCTTAACAATAATATTACATTTCATTTTTAAGCACTTTTCAAAACTCTCAAGGTCACTTTCCAGTCACAGGATAAGTTTTTCTGTGGGTGAGCAGCAGCAGCCACACGTGCCAGCATTCACTCAACCCGGAAGTAACTCAAATAGATAGAAAGCTAGCTAGCTGGCTGATTGATAGATGATAAATAATAATAATAATAATAATAATCATCATCATCATCATCATGTCATTTCTAAGCGCCTTTCCAAACTCAAGTTCACTTCACAATTATTATTATTATTATTATTATTATTATTATTATTATTATTACAGTCACAGGATAAGTTTTCTATGGGTGAGCAGTAGCAGCAGCCACACGCGCCCGCGTTCACTCAACCCAGAAGTAACTCAAATAGATAGAAATCTAGCTAGCTAATAGCCAGCTAGACAGCTCATAGATAGCAAGCTAGCTATGCAGCTAGCTAGATAGATGTTCTACATACTTGGCAATAAAGATGATTCTGATTCTGATAAGAACAACAATAATAAATAATAAATGTCATTTCTAAGCGCCTTTCAAAACGCTCAAGGTCACTTTCCAGTCACAGGTTCAGTTTTTTTTGTGGGTGAGCAGCGGCAGGCACACGAGCCAGCGTTCACTCCACTCGGAAGTAACTCACAAAGGCCCAAAAGACTCCATCTTGTTCATTTGAAAGCAACCCCCCACTTTTTTGGGCCCAATGGCTGCCGTTAGCCCGCTAAGACGTTGATTGAGCTAGCGCGTTAAGTGTTCTTTCCACTGAGGAGGGGATACGTTTACAAGACCCCAAATCAGGCTCTGAGTAAAGTTTGAAAGTTCCAAAATCAGCATTGTGCACAAAAGCCCAATCTCGATTGTTCACGTCACCTCCCGTAAGCCGTCGCCATGTCAACCGCTGTTGCGTTTTTAGCATGGGAAGCCGCAACGACTTTTTATGAGCGCATTTAATGGACATGTCGTTTTTATCCAATCTTGCTCCGAGTAATTGAAACCATAACAATGTCGCTTGTGTTTGAAGGGGAAAAACAACATAAAAAAAATAAAAATTAAGCGTTGCGGGCAAAGGTCAAAAACTCCGGGCAGGAAAAGCTAATAGTAGCGCGACCTCAATTTTGAATTTTGCGGTAGATTGGATTGGATTAGCCTTTATGAGTCTCGCAGTGGAGAAAAAAAATACATTTCACAGCAGCAAAGTTATGGAAGGAAGAGGAAAGGAAAGGAGGAAGTAGAAAAACAAAATACAGGAGCTGCTGTAAAGGGAGCTACTCTCGCCGCGCCATCTTGAAGTCAAAAGAACACAAATCACAAAATAATATGATAACACAAAAACAGTTATTAAATCTTAAGCACTTTTTGCACCCTTGTTGTTGTATGAAGCAGTTCTAGATGAAAAAGGAAAGGATCAAAGTGTCCTTTTCACCAGTGGATCAGGGATGTCCTTGAGGAAATGTGCACCTTCTGCTACAAGCTAAATGTTGAAAGCAAACATGAAGTTGTAAGCATCCATTGACGAAAAGAGGTGGTCTCACATGTCCGGACCCATGTAAATCCGCTTCAATTCCAAGCCGCGACAACAGCACCTACCTTTCCGCTGAACAAAGCGGGGCTGTGAAAATGCATCCCATGACAGGCACACACAAAAAAAATCACAATCGCCCCAGAGCTATCCAGCGATGAGTCAAAAGGCACCGACATTCCTCCCAATCAAAAACAGTGCTGGCAATGACAGTCAAATGCCACCGACATTCCTCCCAATTCAATCAAAAACGGTGCTGGCAATGACAGTCAAACGGCAACGACATTCATTCCAATCCAATCAAAAACGGCGCTGGTAATGACGGTAAAATGGCACCGGCATTCCTCCCAAACCAATCAAAAACGATGCTTGCAATCACAGGCAAATGGCATAGACATGCCTCCCAATTAAAAACGGTGCTGGCATATCCATTCTGCCGAATGTGGTGATGAATGTTTCAGCCAAAAATGCTGAAAAACAATCCGTATCCATTCCACACGATGCACAACAACACAAAGTGACGAAAGAAAACTGAAAAACAAGACAAAAACAACAACAAAATGCAAGGCTCCTGAGATCACTTGCTAACGGCTGCCTAGTTGGGCACCATCTTGGATTACTTATGTGTTGGGATACACATCAAAAACACAAATTGACAAAGACACCAATATAGGGTTAGGGTTAGGGTTAGGGTGTGGGTTTGGGTTAGGGTTAAGGGTTTAGGGTTTACGGTTTAGGTTTAGGGTTTACGGTTTAGGTTTAGGTTTAGGTTTTGGGTTAAGGGTTAAGGGTTTAGGTTTAGGTTTAAGGGTTTAGGTTTAGGTTTAGGGTTTAGGGTTTAGGGTTTAGGGTTATGGTTTGGGTTAGGGTTCGGGTTAGGGTTAGGATTAGGATTAGGGTTATGGTTTAGGGTTTAGGGTTATGGTTTGGGTTAGGGTTCGGGTTAGGGTTAGGATTAGGATTAGGGTTATGGTTTAGGGTTATGGTTTGGGTTAGGGTTAGGGTTAGGGTTTAGGGTTAGGGTTTAGGGTTTAGGGTTATGGTTTGGGTTAGGGTTAGGGTTAGGATTACGGTTATGGTTTAGGGTTTGGGTTTGGGTTAGGGTTAAGGTGAGGGTTTAGGGTTTCGGTTTCGGGTTTAGGTTAATCGACTTTCCCATTCCGGATTTAAATGGCCGTAAATCTCGCGGAATGAAAGGACAGACATTCATGACGGCCCGACTCAGCGCACCTTCTGCCGGAAGAAGCCCAAAAGCCTCGTTCTCATCCTCCTCCGGTTGATCGAGCTGAGCTGAATCGATGGCGTCTGGAAGTAAGCCGTTCTTATTAAGTCATCAGCGGGCAATAACGCTTGAATGTAGCGCTAAATGGAAGAAGGAGATCTGGCTTAGCGGCGGCGGGAGCAAAGGAGATTACGTGTCCGAGTTCGTATCAGAGCACTTAATGCCAATTCTAATCAAACTACAAAAGTGACACATCGCACACAGTCCGCTCAATTTAGTACAAGTGTAAGGGTGGTGAATCCGACCGAATATACCGTATTTTCTGGTGTATAAGGTGCACCCAAAACTTTGGATTTGCTTCAAAAGATGACCCTGCACCTTATACGACAAACCAAAACACACAGCACCACGGTGGCTGGCGGACTACTTTTCCAGACCCCCTCTGTTTGAGTGCAGATGTGGTTTGTTATCGTGTGAAGTACTTTTGCTATTATGGGACCAGAAAAGACCCAATCACAGGCTAGTGTTAAGCCTAAAAAGACATTAAAGAAAATTACGGTCGAGCAGAAGAAGGAGATAATCGAAAAACCACGAACGAGGTGTGCGTTTGTGTGACTTAGCGTCCCACTACCTGTACGCTAAATCGACCATTGCTACATGTGGCTAAAGGTGTTTCTGTGTTGTCTCAGCAACGGTGTCAGGCAATCGAAGGGGTTGAAAAACTTCTGTTGATTTGGATTAACCAAAAGCAGCTGGCATGGGACAGTGTGTGTGAGGGTATCTCAAAACTGTGTACAGTGATACCTTGGCTTACGAAATTAATTGGTTTCCAGAAAGTCTGTAAGGCGAAAAGTGTGTCTTCCAAACATTAATTTCCCATAGCAAACCATTAAAAATTTGAATAATTCGTTTCCAGGTCCTCATAAAACATACATTTCGACTAAATAAGCCTTAAAACGACACAAAATATCCCTTATTTTATGTATAATAAATGTGCTATTGTATTGTAATTAAAGAAATAAACTTTATTGTACAATAAAGTGGTTTTATTGACCTTTGTGATGGTCGATGTAGTTGCCTCTTGACAATATACAATATCCTCTCACACACTGTCCCATGCTTGCTGATTTCAAATCAACAGAAGTTCATCAACCTCTTCTATTGCCTTTCTTTAATTCCAATACAATAGCACATTTATTATACATAAAATAAGGTATACTTTGTGTAGTTTTAAGGCTTATTTAGTAGAAAATTATGTTTTATGGGGACCTGGAAACGGATTATTCTCATTGTAATGGTTTCTTATGGGGAAGAAATGTTCGGCAGATGAACTTTTCGCCTTACACACACTTTCAGGGAACCAATTAAGTTCGGAAGCTGAGGTATCACTGTATATATATATATTTTTTTTTACTCTTGTAAATGTAGTTTTTCAATCATGTGAAGCAAACTGAATTACAGTGTGGATGACAGCTGCTGCTATATGAATAAAACTCGCTGTCCTCACTTGACTCTAAAGTATTTTTTTTTCACCAAACAACAGACTTGAAGTTGTACAACATCTCACATGGCTACACCTGCAACTTCCCAAAAGGTTGACCTTGGCAGCAGAACTTCATGTGCTGGATTTTGTTTTTTGTTCTTCTTGTCGTTGTTTTTTGCGTTATGTGAACAGCTGCTCGCTTTGCCAATTCAGGCAGTTCCCAAAACTCCTTTGCAAACTGTTGTTTTGTTCAATTCCAAATGAGCACATTTACAATTGTTGTTCATCAAAATAAGAATCATCGTTATTGGCTAAGTATGTAGAACACACAGAGGAATTTGTCTATGGTAGAACACGCTGCACTAGTATCATCATCAAAAAAATTGCAAAGAGCCACTATTTGCTAGCTATTTGCTATTTAGCTAGCTAGCTATTTGCTATCTAGCTGGCTCGCTATTTGTTATCTAGCTATCTAGCTATTTGCTATCTAGCTGGCTAGCTATTTGATACCTACCTGGCTCGCTATTTGTTATCTAGCTATCTAGCTATTTGCTATCTAGCTGGCTAGTTATTTGCTACCTACTTAGTCAGTAATTTGCTATCAAACTAGCGATTTGCTAGCTAGCTAGCTATTTGCTGTCTAGCTGGCTAGCTATTTACTATCTACCTGGATAGCTATTTAATATCTAGCTAGTAATTTGCTATCAAGCTGGCTAGCTATTTGCTATCTAGCTGCCTAGTTATTTGCTATCTAGCTAGTTATTCGCTAGCTGGCTAGCTATTCGCTATCTAGCTAGCTAGCTATTTGCCGTCTAGCTGGCTAGCTATTTGCTATCTAGCCAGCTAGCTATTTGCTGTGTCGCTGGCCAGCTATTTGCTATCTAGCTTGCTAGCTATTGGCTATCTAGTTATTTGATATTTAGCTTGCTATTTGCTGTGTAGCTGGCTAGCTATTTGCTATATATCTATCTGCTGTTTAGCTGGCTAGCTATTTGCTATCTAGCTATTTGCTGTGTAGCTGGCTAGCTATTTGCTATCTAGCTATTTATTAGCTATGTCCTTGAGAGTTTTGAAAGCCGCTTGTAATTAGAATGTATTATTATTAATAGGTATTTATCAGCTAGCTAGCTAGCTATTTGCTATATAGCTGACTCGGATGTTACCTGTATATATACTGTATATATTATTATTGCTTGCGCGTGTAGCTGCCGCTGCTCACCCACAGAAAAACTTGTGACTAAAGTGACTAAAGTGTCCTTGAGAATTTTGAAAGGCGCTTATAAATATAATTATTATTATTATTATTAGATAAACAGCTAACTAACTATACAGTCATATAGCTAAAGCTAGCTTAAAAAATATATATATTTTAAGACTACATCGACATTCAATACAGACTTGGAGACCTTGCCCTCTCCTTTTATCAGAAAAAAAGGAGTTAATTCCTAAATTATATGGTTCTGGAGTTATCTGCCTTGAAATGGGGGCAGGTGTAAAAATACAATACATCCATATTGATTTCTAACGCGCTTAAACAACAACTGAAGCTGTAACAAAGCGCTAACATGGACAAAAGGGAAACGCTGCCCCCTTGTGGAGAAAAATGAAACATTGCCAGAGGCCATGGCCAGCGCTTTATCGGCACCAAAGCATGAATAAACAAATTCGGGAATGGCATTATCTAGCTTGCTAACTATTAGCTACATAGCTAGCGAGCTAGCTATCTAGCTCGCTAATTATTGGCTATATAGCTATATAAGTAGCTAATGATATATTAGCTAGCTAGCTTTGTATCTGAGTTACTTCTGGGTTGAGTGAACGCTGGCGCTTGTGGCTACCGCTGCTCACCCGCAGAAAAACCGATTCTGGGGCTGTAAAGTGACCTTGAGAGTTTTGAAAGGCACTTATAAATGAAATGTGTTATTATTATTACTATTACCATGAGAAGTATTTTTCATATTTTATTCACACAACCGATTTATCAATTTACAATATGAAATAATTTTTTATGTGGGTGAGCAGTGGCAGCCACACGCGCCAGCATTCACTCAACCCGGAAGTAAGTCAAACAGATAGAAAGCAAGCGAGCTAGATGATAGATAGCTAATAATAATAATAATAATAATAAAATGCATCTACAAGCACCCCTTAAAACTCTCAAAGACATAGCTAATAGATAGCCCTATAACTAATAGCTAGCTAGATAGCAAATAGGTAGCGAGGTAGCTAGCTAGGTAGCTAGCGAGATAGATGATAATAATAATAATAATATTTTATTTATAAATATAAGTAATATTTTATTTATAACTCTCAAGGACACTTTACAGTCACGGAATATTTTTTTCTGCGGGTGAGTAGCGGCAGCCACACAACCCGGAAGTAACAAAGTAACGAAGAAAACCAAATAAATAATATGACAACACAAAGACACGGAGAGTCATTCATTCAGTCATTCTTCAGCACTTTCTGTACCCTCTTTGTGACATGAAGCGATGAAGCCCTCGGTGTTAAGGTCAGACCCAAGGTCAACTTCAGGGATGGACCTTGTAAACGAAGCATCCCTGGAGAAGCTTGATTTTCATAATGGCCCATTCATTTGTTCTAATTTGCAACGCTAATCTTCCAATTTATTCCAGCGGGCTGGAGGGGGGAGTGACTGGGGTGGCGGGGGTTTGGTAGCGGGGTGCGGGGGGGGGGGGGGGGTACACTAATGGACGATTAGAATTACAATGCAAGAATGAGAGTTCAAAGCAAGGTGGCAGTTCAAGGAGACGATGTGCAAAAATGTGCCCAATCCAGTCAGTGCCAGGGCTTTTGTCATTTTCACTCAAATAGCAGGACCAACAGAATTTTAGGACTATATAAACATTCAATGCAGCGTAAGAAACCTTTATGTATTTGTGTTACTATTCTATTTGAGTTACTTCCGGGTTGAGTGAACGCTGGCGTGTGTGGCTTCTGCTGCTCACCCACAGAAAAACTCATCCTGTGACTGTAAAGTGACACTAAGTGGTTACTTTTTATTGGTCGCTCTCTTACTCAACTAACTAGCTATCTAGCTAGCTGCTATCTGGCTAGCTAGTCATTTTCTATCTAGCTAGCTAGTTATTTGCTATCTCGCTAGCTATCGATGAAAAGGTTTCTTCATTCGTCATCTGTATTTCTTTCAAAGAAGTACAGATGACGGCTGAAGAAACCTTTTCATCGATGGACCACTCCTGTATGACAGAGCTTACACAGACGTATATAGCTAGCTAGTTATTGGCTATATAGCTAGCTATTTGCTCTCTAGCTGGCTAGCTATTTGCTGCGTAGCTGTCTCGCTGGCTAGCTAATTGGTATCTAGCTGTCTATGAGCTATGTCCTTGAGAGTTTTGAAAGGCGCTTATAAAGACAATGTATTATTACTATTATTATTAGGTATCTATCAGCTAGATAGCTATCTTTCTATCTATTTGAGTTACTTCTGGGTTGAGTGAATGCTTGCACGTGTGGCTACCGCTGCTCACTCACAGAAAAACTGATCCTGTGACTGTAAAGTGACCTTTACTGGTTACTTTTTATTTGTCACTCTCTACTGTCTCTACTCAACTAACTAGCTATCTAGCTAGCTAGCTATTAGCTATCTAGGTGGCTAGTTATCTATAGCTAGCTAACCGTTGGCTATCTATTAGCTAACTATTAGCTGGCTGGGTAGCTTTCTATCTACAGCTATCTATCGATTAGCTTGCTAGCTAGTTTTCTATCTATTTGAGTTACTTCCGGGTTGAGTGAACGCTGGCGCGTGTGGCTGCTGCTGCTCACCCACAGAAAAACTCATCCTGTGACTGTAAAGTGACCTTAAGAGTTTTGAAAGGCGCTTAGTAATGAAATGTATTATTATTATTATTATTATTATTATTGTTAAAAAACGCATATGACTTGCTGCTGTCGGATTTTAATTAACAAGCACGGTAGCTATCGTTCCGCCGGATGTTTCTTTGATTGAACGAAATTATGGATTGACCTTCTACGGTTTCTACCGGCATCGTTTGTGATTTGAGTAGTGCACGCTCCTTGCAAAAATAGACAGTTATTGATTCCGGATTGACGGGAATGCGTGTAAAATTTGCTTCAAAAACATCAACTGGGAAACTGATAGCACAAATCAGAAAATACAGCATGCACATAGAGTCTCCAACTTGACATCCCAAATGAGGCTAAATTGGAAAGTCAGATTGTTTGCATGTACTGTACGTGCCTTTACTTTTATACTAGCACGCCTCAATCGGCTGTACATATGCAGCTAAAAGCTAGCAACCACTCATTTGACGATAATGAGGTTAACATTTTAGCGAAAGAAAATAGATGGTTTGAAAGGGGAGGCAAAGAAGCCATTTTCATTAAACAGCAAAACCCTTCACTAAATCGCCATGGTGGGGTGAGGTTCAATTTGGATCGTTCCTACAATCCACTTCTTAGGCAACATAGGCTTAGTTATGCTGAATAGGTGACACCAGAGCAAATGGCGCAATCAGGCCAGTCGGAGACCTCATACTCAGGCAGGACAATAGAAGTAATCCGTCAGGACAATAGAAGTAATCAGTGGAGCCGCAGGGAGTAGTCCTCTGCTCCCTAGAACTTTAGAGCAATCATAGCAGAGGATAAGATGCGAAACGTCCGACACCTTGAAAGAAGTACAGATGGCGGCTGAAGAAACCTTCTCATCGATAAATACCTAAATAGCTAAATAACTAAATAGCTAAATAGCTAAATAGCTAAATATCTCAACAGCTAAACAACTAAATAACTAAATAACAAAATGAATAGAGCGTCGATGCATCTGTGGAACTGTCGCAGCTTGGAATTGATGCGGATTTACGTGGGACAGGAGATGTGAGAGAATTTCTTTTTGTCAATGGTTGCTACAGCTGTGTGTTTGCTTTCAACATTTCGCTTGTAGCAGGCGTGCATTTTCCACCATGACATCCCTGATCCACTGGTGAAAAGGACGCTTTGATCCTCTCATTTTTCATCTCGAACTGCTTCACACAACAAAGAGGGTGCAGAAAGTGCGAAAGATTGAAGATTGTTGTCACATTATTTGTTATTTTTTTGTTTTGACTTCAAGATGGCTGCCGCAAAAGTGGCTACCTTTACAGCAGCTCATGTATTTTGTTTTTCTACTTCTTTCATTCCTTTCATCACTTTGCTGCTGTGAAATGTAAATTTCTCCATACTGCGAGACAAATAAATCCAATCCAACATTTAGCTTGGAACAGATGTGCACTTTTTACCATGACATCCCTGATCCACTGGTGAGAAGGACGCATTGATCCTCTCATCTTTCATCTCGAACTGCTTCATGTAACAAAGATGATGCAGAAAGTGCTTAAGATTGAATGACTGTATCTTTGTGTTGTCATATTATTTTGTTCTGAAATGTGATTGGGGGGCTAAGACTTCTATTTCAATGCTATTATTGAATTGTGAATCAAAACTGTTTGAGAGCGCTAATTAAAGTAGCATTTGGAAATGAGTTTTTCGGTGGATTCTGTTGTCGCTAATGAAATGATTGCGCTCAATTGCTAAATGTCAACTGTGTAGCGAGCGCATTTGTTGGAATCCTTTTCATCAAAAGGCTCTGTTGTGATTTACTTTTGCTTCGTTTTGTTTTTAGAGAGAGAGAAAATAAAATCATCAACTTGCTCCACCATGACTTGAACGCTTTCCGGCCATTGTGCCACGTCACTGTTTGAGAGTTAGCTGCTAATGCTAGTTCAAACAATCAATTTTGGCTATTTTCTTGTGTGATGCCGAGGTTTGTGCATCCCACTAAGCTCGTGAGCTAAGTTGCCAGAGGTCTTACATGCTAAACTAGCTATTCGCTAGCTATCTATGAGCTAGCCAGCTAGCTTTCGATCTATTTGACTTACTTCCGGGTTGAGTGAACCCTGGCGCGTGTAGCTGCCGCTGCTCACCCATAGAAAAACCTATCGTGTGACTGTAATGTGACCTTGAGAGTTTTGAAAGGCGCTTAGAAATGAAATTTATTATTATTATTATTATTATTTCACAGATTTCCAAATGAACTCAGCTTGACGCTTGTCCATTTGTTTTCGCTAGCTATCTATTAGCTAGCTAGCTTTCTATCTATTTGAGTTACTTCCGGGTTGACTGAACGCTGGCGCGTGTAGCTGCCGCTGCTCACCCACAGAAAAAGATATCCTGTGAATGTAAAGTGACCTTGGGAGTTTTAAAAATGAAATGTATTATTATTATTATTATTAATTGATTAGGCAATCCATCAGCTATGCGTCTTCAGTTGACCTCATTCAAGACATCTTGAAAATCTATTATATGGCTATCTTGTCATCTAGTTGGCTATCTAGCTATTTAGCTAGCTACTGTATCTATTTGCTTTATAGCTAGCTAGGTATTTGCTATCTATTCGCTAGGTATTAGCGATCTATTCACTAGCTATTTTCTATCTATTCGCTAGCTATTAGCTATCTATTCGCTAGGTATTTGCTGGAAACCAATTAAGTTCGTAAGATGAGGTATCACTGTATTTGATGATGAAGAGCTGATTCAATAACTGAAATTAATTTTAAGACCTGAGATGATGTCTGATCCGTGTCTGATCAAGGCCTTCTCTGCTGGCCTAAAATTATCTGAATCAGTAACTCTCCTTCCAAACAGTAACTCCCTTCCTCCCTCCACTCCATTCCATCCAGCCAACAACAACCATCACAAAGGTAAATAAAACGATTTTATTATACAGTAGTTTATTTCTTTAATTACAATAGAGTAGCACATTTATTACACGTAAAATAATGTATATTTTGTGTAGTTTTAAGGCTTATTTCGTAGAAAATTATGTTTTATGGGGACCCGGGAACGGATTATTCTCATTTTAATGGTTTCTAATGGGAAAAACGTTTGGCAGACAAACTTTTCGCCTTACACACACTTTCTGGGAACCAATTAAGTGCCTAAGCTGAGGTATCACTGTAATTCCTAAATGATATGGGTCCGGAGTTATATGAGCTTGAAATGAGGGTGGCTGTTGATAAATACAATGCAATAAATACATATTGGTTTATATTGCACTTTAACCATAGCTGAAGCTAGAACAAAGCGCTAACATGGTCAAAAAGGGAAATGTCGCCCCCTTGTGAAAGGGCCAAAACATTGCCAGAGGCCATAGCCAGTGCTGTATCGACACCCAAGTATGAAAAACCAAAACCCAAACATGCAATACATACATAGTGGTTTATAAAGCGCTTTAACAGTTGAAGCTAAAACAAAGCATGGACAAAAGGGGAATGATGTCTGGAGTTATATGAGCTTGCCAGAAGCCATGGCCAGTGCTGTTTCGGCACTCAAGGATGAAAAAAACAAACCCAAACAAATTTGGGAATGGAGTTCGACATTAATATTTTCAATTCCCGAATACATTTGTGAATGGCAGTGAATGAGTTAAATACTGAAATTCAAAATTGTGTTTCACTACTTTTCCCTGGTTACGCTATTTCCAGATGTGTGTGTTTTTCGGATTTAAGCATTTAACCAATCACATTTCAGCCATTATTTGTTACCAGGGTCAGAAATCGACCTGGACGGGTCTGGAGTTGTCCGAGCTTGAAATGGAAGAAGCTGTACAAAAGGCAAATGCTGCCCCCTCGTGGAAGGGGAAAAACATTGCCAGAGGTCTGACCGGCACTTTATCGGCTATCGCAAGATAAAAAGTAAACCCGAACAAATTCGGGAATGGCGCTTCACATCATGATTTTCAATTCCTGAATACATTCGGGAATGGCAGTGAATTAGCAAAAGGACAACCGACATCATTTTTTTTTTTGTTTCCTAAATGACATCATAAAAACGTTTTATAGCATCTAAAATAGCCAAAACACGCAGGCTGATATTTGTAGCCAAATGCAAACCACTAATAAAAACGACTTCAAGTGTCCCAAAACTGCCATAGAATGAGCTCGGAAACGGCGAGATTCTGAAAGCCCCGCCCCCTTGTTCGTGACATCACACCAGGATACTCCTTCACAAACTGCCTTGCTCCAGAATCAAAATAATGGCTTCAGATTCAGAAAAAGATGCTTCCTTGTTCCTCATCCAGTTATGAATATGATTCAAATAGTTCTGAAGAGGAAAGCATAAATGTTTGCAATCCTTCTGTATCATTTCGAGCCGTCTGGACTCCAATTTAGCGTCGCAGAAAATACACAAGATGGCGCACAAGCTCCGTTGGAAAAGGACTGATTTGTCCACTGGGAATTTGTGTCAACTTACACCTTCTTTATGTGTGTTAGCGCAATTGGCTGCAACACACAACAGTTCACCATCACGTTATTTATGTCGTTTTCCTTCTAATTTCGCAGTGTTTTCAGATGAAAAAAGTACCCAAAATGCATCGTGTGACGCCTTCTCGGTCAGGGGCGTTCCCTCCGTGACGTCACGTACGGACTCGTCACCAACTCAAAAACAAGACTTCCTGAATATTCAGCGCGAGTCTTAAAAGGTATGCGGTGTAATCTTTGTCAAATGCGCTCTGTAGAAGTCATTTGAAGTCATTTTAAAAATTATGGACGCAACTTGTCCTTTAAATATTGTAGATCAGCACCATCCTGTCGATGGCGGCCCTGCAGATGGGACACCTTTTGGGCTCCGAGAGCGCCTCGTAGCACAAGGTGCAGGTGCACACGTGACCGCATTCCAGGAAGACGCAAGAGCGCTCGTGGCTCAGGCAGACGGTGCATCGGCTAGCGTGAGCGCTGCTTCTATAAAGCGTCTGCTCGTCCCTGCAATTTTTCTTCTCGTGCTCCTCAAATTCCCGAGCGTGATCGTATTTTTGCAAAACTTCAATTTTGGCTTTCCATTCGGCGATGGCCGTCTCCATGGCGTGCTTTTCTTTCTTGGCTTTTATCGTAGCTTCCATCCTTTTGCGCTCCGCTTGAAACTCGGCTTCTTCTCTCTCGATGGCCAGTTTCTCGTTTAAAGCTGCGGATTTGGCTTGTAAGGACGCCCGTTCCAGTTCCGCCTTGAGTCGGATGGACGAGGTGGACGACTTCCACGGTCCGCCTTGCGAGCCGGTAGCGCTTGGACATTTGCCGCTTGATCTGGACGAGGCGGACTTCAGGTCTTCCCTGTCGCAAGTGTCCGCCTTCTCCGAGCGTTTCCTGACCTCTTTCATCCATTCCTCACATTTCCAGAAGAAGTTATTCATGACTTTATTTTTCGGATAGAACCAACGAATTTGGTTATTCCTGAATTCCTCTTTGGTCATGAACTGTTGCAAACCGTTATTCAAATCGCGAAAGTCTTGCTTCAAAGCCACAAAATCAATCCGCGATTTAGTTTTCACCGCGTCCACGTTGGCGTCGTCCTCCATTAACTGCTCGATTTGCTTCTCCATGGTTGTAATCTGGCATAGTTTGTTCGTCCGAGCACGAAACAGATCGTTCTTCTGCTCTCCCGAATACGATACCGCGAGAGCCTTGGCCACCTTCCCTTCCTCTTTTTTGAACGGGTGCGTTTCTCTGTCCTTTTCGCTCTGGTTCGTATCCATGAAAAAAGGCTTTCGTCACCGATTCGGCGAAGAGATCCAAAGTGCATTCTTCAAACAATTGACATGTGCCCAATCGCAGCTAGCAAGCTAATTATGCTAAATTATTCGATGTATAAATTTCTTTTGCAAGAGTCAGATCCTTGTTGAGACCATCGCTCAGAATTGCTTGATGTTATCTTCTCAATCGCCGCTAGCAAGCTAAGGATGCTAAATTATCTTTTACAGATCCTTGTTGAGACCATAGCTCAGAGAATTGCTTGATGTATCTTCTCAATCGCCGCTAGCAAGCTAATGATGCTAAATTATTCGATGTATAACTTTCCTTTACAAGAGTCAGATCGTTGTTGAGACCATAGCTCAAGAGAATGGCTTGACGTATCTTCTCTGTCCTCGTCCGTTCATGATGAAACCATAAGAGTATCAATGAGGAATTTTACAGATGTCCTGGTCCAAAATCCAGATTATATCCATGGGATGTTAAGAAATAAAATATTTCTACTCAAAGTTTTCCAGAGAATTTTAGACGATGTAAGCAAAGTACTGATCATCCATCGGCAATGGTCGAGAAGAACAAAATGCTTTCCAGAGAATTCTAGATGATCTCAGCAGAGTCCTGTTCTTCCATCGAACATCGTCGAGAAGAACGTAATGTATGACAAAAGAAAAAAAAAACAAAGAAAAACAAAAAACCAGCTACGTTTTCCACTTGACGAACTGCATTGTGCAGTTTTTCAGTTTCCATGATGCACATTTGTGACTTTACAGATAAAAGATGATGTGCGATGACTTATGATGAGGTATGATGAGGTGCAATGATGTATACAGAGGCAAAAAAAGGCATTACGGGAGAGCGAGGCGGGGAAAAGAAAACAAAAAAAAAGACTTGCCTCTGCTTCCTCGTTAAATGCCAACTACTGTATTTGCATTTTCTTGTCACCTGCATAATATAATCATCAACATGAATTACTGGAAGTTAATAAAAAAAAACACATTCAATGGCTCTGGGCTGCCGTGGCTATGATTACCTTTCAGGGGGGAGTCTTGCGCATGCTGTAACACTGAGATTTTTTATTTGCATTGTATTTCTGCAATACGCGGGGTTTATTTTTTCATGTTTGTATAGGTACGCTACAGTTTGCTATATTCCACCGCGATTGTTTCTGTCCAGTGAAGCGAGCGCACTCTGTACTCGCAGTCGTATATCATTGCATTGTTGTGTAGTATGTCATGGTTTTTGGTGGGATTTTCCAAGCTATGCAGCTCATGATGACGTATTACACGTTTCCTGCCATGCTGGTTCTGGAAATTTCCGAATACGACAACGACAAATGGGGGGAAAAAATGATTGAAGTGTACGCTCTTTTTGCTAACACTACAGTTTATAAAGGTGAGTAAGTAGTATTTTTGTAACACATAGAAGTGGTAGAATATATATTTTTCTCCATAACTGCCAAGTTTCAAGCAAAAAGAAGCATTAGCATATATATTTCTAGAGCTGGCAATTGTCTTTCCTAGTGTTCAGTGACAGCCATTTTGGATTTCTGACGAAAATCTGCCTGCGTTCGATCGTTGATATTTGCTAATTTATATTTTTAATCTTTTCTTGTGTTTTATGTTCCCGTGTAGAATTTCAAAAGCTTTCCAATGGTACCTTACTCGTTAAGATCTGCCAAAAATTAAGAAAGTTATGATAGTTTAAACTGTAATAAGAACTCGGTCACAGATTTTCATTGTTTTAACTGTCATTACAGGCAGAAAATCCCCAAATATTTGCAAAATTTAAAATTCCATTATTTCCTTATTATTTGTCATACAAAAATAATCTGTACGTCATCTGAAAGCTATTTAAATGCACTTTAATATCATAATCCATTTGATTTCTATGCTATTAGAAAATGCGTGATCAATTATTATTGAAAAATGTTGTCACATCCCTAGTTTGTACAGCGTAGTTGACGGCAAATGCTGACGTTAAAAACAGCACAGGGTTTTTATCAACCCCCCAAAGGATGTGAAAATGATACTAGGACAGAAGGCAAGGGAGGTCTTGACACCACCACGAACATAATCTGGGTCGGTATCGGCGCTGTGGTTCTCCAAACAAATCTAGGCTCGAAGCCAGGACTGTTCATATACATTCATCCCTTTTCAAATCCGTTTATCCCCGCAAGGGTCGCGGGCAGTCTGGAGCTTCTGCCAGCTGTCTTCGGGCAAGAGGCGGAGTACACCCGCAACTGATTGGCAGGCAATCGCAGGGAAACAAATAGACAAACGACCTCACACTCACAACCAGGGACAATCCAGATTGTCCCATTAATATGTTTCCAAACGTGTTTTTGGAATGTGGGAGGAAACCACACGAAAAACCACGCAGTCACGTAACGGGCATGCCAGCTACAGCACAGGTATGCCGGAATTGAGTCAAATCGGAATCAAACCCTGCACCTCTTCAATGTGAGACGGCTATACTGATATATATAGATTGGGTAGGTAGCTGGGTAGGTAGGTTAGTAGGTATGGAAGGAGGTAGGTTGGGAGGTAAGTAGGTAACTAGGTAGGTAGGGAAGAAAATCGGTATGTAGTTAGGTTGGTAGTTAGGTAGTTAGGAATGTATAGTAGTTAGGGAGGTAGGTAGGGAGTTAGGTAACTAGGTAGGTTGGGAAGAAAATAGGTAGGTAGTTAGGTTGGTAATTAGGTAGTTAGGAAGGTATAGTAGTTAGGGAGGTAGGTAGGTAGGGAGTTAGGTAACTAGGAAGGTAAGAAAGTAGGTAGGTAGTTAGGTTGGTAATTAGGTAAGTAGGTAGGGTGGTTAGGTAGGTGGGTAGGTGAGAAGGCAGGCAGGTAGGGAAGTATGCAGGTAGATCGATAGGTATGGTAGGTAGTTAGGTAGGTAAGATGGTTAGGTAGGGGGTTAGGTATAGTGGGTTGTTAAGTAGGTAGGTAGGTAGGGCAGGTGGTTAGGTGTGTAGGCAGTCTGGCAGGTAGGTAGGTAAGTAAGTAGGTAGGGTGGTTAGGCAGGTAGATAGGTATGGAGGGAGGTAGGGAGGTATGTAAGAAAGTAGGTAAGTAGTAAGCTAGGTAAGTAAGTATGTAGGTAGGTAGGTAGGTAAAATGGTTAGGTAGGGGGGTTAGGTAGAGTGGGTTGTTAGGTAGGTAGGTAGGTAGGTAGGTAGGTCAGTTGGGCGGTTAGGTAGGTATATAGGGTCGTTAGGCAGGTAGATTGGTATGGAGGGAGGTAAGTAGGTAGGTATGTAAGAAAGTAGGTAAGTAGTAAGCTAGGTAAATATGTAGGTAGGTAGGTAGGTAGGTCGGTCAGTCGGGCAGGTAGGGTGGTTAGGTAGGGTAGGTGGGTAGGCAGGCAGGCAGGTAGGATGGTTAGACAGGTAGCCAGGTAGCCAGGTAGGTATGTAGGTAGTAGCTAGGTAGGTACAGTAAGTAGGTAGGTAGGTATGTAGGTAGGTATTGGCTTTTGATGGATGCATGAATAGATGGATAAAAAATGTTCAAAAAATATCGCATCACGCCTCTCTGTGGTATCCGTTCAACATTCAGCTCGAGTCCTCTACGAGAGGCCAGGAAGACAGAGTTTTCTGCACAGTATCCTTGCAGTTCACTGCAAGTTGAACGCAGCATTGGTTTGCCACGCATTTCAGTGCTACTTCATATCATCATCTTTGCTAGCAGCCATGTCGCCGTTGTCGCTGCGGTCGACTTCGCGCCGCCGTCATCTGGTATCACGCATCCAAACCGACGCCGGCTTTCAAATTAAACTGGCTGGCTCGGCGTATTGCCCCTGTGATCAAATTGCTCTTCAAAGCGACCCACCGAGCGAGCGGCCATTCTGACGACAAGTGCTGCATTCTCCCGCTTATTCAAGGCAGAGGTGAAGGATATAATGAGCAAGCTGCCGTTTGACAGAGCGCAGTTCAAGTAGAAGATGTGAGCAAAGGTACATCGGCGATGGAGGTGCAGGGGGCAGGGGGGTGTCGAATGGCGCACAATTTATGTGAGTGCTTTAGTGTGCAAATTTTCTCGGGGGTCTGCATAGGCCAAAAGCAAAGTTTTATAAGTGAGCCGCTTATAAAAGAAGATGCAGCATAAAGTGGAGGAAAAATGTGTTTATTCTTATAACTATGATTACTCTCATGATTATTTATATAATAATAATAATACAGTCATACTTTGGCTTACAAACTTAATTGGTTTCCAGACAGAGGGTGTAAGGCGAAAAGTGTGTATCCCAAAAATTAATTTCCCATAGGAAACCATTAAAAGGAGAATAATCTGTTCCCAGGTCCCCATAAAACATATTTTTCTAATTTTCTAAGCCTTAAAACTACACAAAATATAACTTATTTCATGTATAATAAATGTGCTATGGTATTATAATTAAAGAAATAAACTGTACTGTACAATAAAGTGGTTTTATTGACCTTTGTGATGGTCGTTGAAGGCTTGATGGCATCAGCATTAAACAATTGACGAGGAACTTCTTTCACCATCTTGAGGAATGATTCATTGTAGGTGCTTTCTCTGCGATAATTTTACCTTGTTCCTCATTAATTGTGTTGTGTTTAGCTGGGTTGATCACTTTTTGCATCCGAGTGTAACCTTGCAGTCTACACTCGGCCTTTGAACTATCAAAGTCGAAACGAGTCCACATTTCACAGTTTTCTATCCATTTTCTCATTCTTTTTCTGTAGTCTGGCTGTCTCTTTAATGTTAAAACACCTCCCCTCACTGCTGCGTTCTTGACCAATCACGTGGCTTTAACTGAAAACTGGGGGCGGGGAATACAGGACAAAATCAGTCGGCTGCCATTTTATGTTAGAAGGGACTCGTTCGCGAACGACACATCACTCATTGTGGCAGCTCTGCGTGTATCCCGAAAAGTAGTTCGTATGCCAAGGTTAAATGTTCAGAAATTTAACGTTTGTAAACTGAAAAGTTCGTAAGGGGTAGCTGTCGACCTAGCTAGCGAGTTTGCTGTCTACCCAGCTAGCGAGTCAGATGTCTAGCTAGCAAGTTAGCTGTCTAGCTAGCTAGCGAGTTAGCTTCTTATCTAGCTAGCGAGTTAGCTGTCTACCTAGCTAGCGAGTTAGCTGTCTACCTAGCTAGCGAGTTAGCTGTCAACCTAGCTAGCGGGTTAGCTGTCTAGCTAGCGAGACAGCTGTCTAGCTAGGTAGGCAGCTGTCTAGCTAGCGAGTTAGCTTCTTAACTAGCTAGCAAGTTAGCTGTCTAGCTAGCTAGCTAGTGAGTTAGCTGTCTACCTAGCTAGCAAGTTAGCTGTCTAGATAGCTAGCGAGTCTGCTGTATAGCTAGCTAGCAAGTCAGCTCGCTAGCTAGCTTGCGAGTTAGCTATCTAGCTAGCTGTCAGTAAAGCATCCCCCCCCCCCTAAAAAATTCCTATAGCTGACAAATACATCCTAGTTCTATTAAAAAAACAGGAAACAAATTGAAAAGTTCAAGATGAAAAAAGGACTGATGGCACACATGGTGTCCAAGTGTCCATCAGTCATTGCAGTTTCCTGCAAGGCGACTGTGCTCCAGGACAGATTGCCGCCCGTCGACAGCAGGGTAGGCAGCGGGGGGGGGGGGGGGGGGGGGGGGGGGGGCTTCATTTTGTCCGCCATGGCGACACTTCCATTCTGCTCGTATATTTCAAAGCTGCGCCGGATCCCTCGTATATTAAGAATGTCCCGATTGGTGTTCACAACGGTGGGTATAGACCTCACCTAGCGTCACATTTCTCCAGTTCTGTAAACTAGGAAAATCGACGGATTGAGACAGAGACTCGTGCACAGAGGCCTTGTAAAAGTATGACCATTTTGATTGGGGAAAAGGAAATGCATAGGCGGCTTTACAACGACTGTGAATCACGTCTCTCATTTTTAAAATCAATCATTAAAAAAAACCCTCTCAAGACAACAAGCAATAAAGAAAAAGCAATATGTGAAAAGATCATGATGCTCATCTTGACTCTGCACCTGAAATGCCTCATGGCCTTTTTTGGGAGATGAATACCATCGCGTATTGATTACGATTAGATCCTGACGTTGGAAAATAGCGATTGAATTACAACACCGCGCCTCTTCATGTGTTGCTTCTCTCATCAGAGAAAGATGCGCTCGTTCAGATTCCGGCATTTAGAAATACGAGTCGTTAAACTTCAAAAGCGATACTCAATTTCACACACATACAAACACACCGTAATGACAGTTGTCATATTCGCCATTTGCTCAACCAGAGGTTGAGTTAAATATCAGTGCAGTCCCTGCGGTTTTGCTTTTGCTACGTTGATAGAGAATAGACAGAATAGAAGTTATCATATTTCAAAGGGTTTATTAAGGATATATACTGTATATAGGGCCAGAGGTACCAGCACAAAGCTTTTCGGATGAGGAGCGAAACGTCCGACACTTTCCAAGAAGTACAGATGACGGTGTAAGAAACATTTTCATCGATGGACCACTCCTGTACGACTGAGAGCTTACACAGACTCATCAGAGTCTGTTTGGTTCTCCGGTGTATCAATCAAATAAAGGGATGGCTGATTGGCTGACGTTTCAAAAGAACTCCACTTGATTTGTTAAGCGTCACTTCCTGACAATGTCAGATCACCTTGTCTTGCGATCTACCAATAGTACCATGGAGATCAATTGGTCGATCACGATCGACGTATTGAGCACCCCTGGTAGGGAATACAGCATGGCGAAATCTACGATCAGTACGATATTAAAGAATACAGAGGCTGTGAAATCTAGTGATGTGGCTATGGGAGTGAGAGCAAGTGTCATTGGATAGATATTTTAAGAGAAAAGAACATCCTGTAGCCGAGTCATCCGTAGCAAAGAGATTTGAACGTTTGAGCACCCGTCAGACAGAAGAGCTCCCCGAAGTTTTTATGGAAGGGGACTCTCCTTCCAAACAATAAATTTCCTTCCTCCGTCCACCTGCGCCTTCTGCTGACCACCACAAAGGTAAAAAATCCTATTCATAATTCTTTTCTATACGAACGTACAATTAGCCTGGGTTGCATTTATGTTATTTGTGTCTTTGCCATTTTGCTTAACATTTTCTGAGATATACATTGCTTTTTATGTGTTGATCAACATTTTAATGTGCAATTTCATGCATAAAATAATGTATAAAATACTGTACTAAAAAGGTAAACATGCTGGGTGGTGGAACGGATTAAAACGATTTACATTATTTGTAATGGGAAAAATGGTTTCGGTGTTCGAGCAAATCGCTTTTCGAACAGGGTTCTGGAACGGATTATGGTCGAGAACCGAGGTATCACTGTATATATATTGTCAAGGAATTTGAACACAAAACAGTATGCGATCTTCTGAAGACAGTGCGAGGAGAAAGAGATCGCGGTCTCAACGCGGATTGATTCACCTGTGCCAGTTAAATGACTCGAGTCCACGCGTCAAACAGTTTTACGTACGTACGGGGTCATCGGCTGCAAGGCGAAACGCAACAGCGTAGCGTTGCGAGTCGATCCCCAACTGATTAACCCGGACTGTACCTTTTTATGGAAGCGTAATCAAAACAAGTCAGTTTACATTTGTTTCATCACAACAGAAGTGTACAAGCATAAAGGAAGGCTATTGGTTGGCACATTTTTTATTGTATACTTAATTCATTTGACGGTCACCCTGATCCGTTATACGGTCGCCCCGACCATATCATCCTAACTGGTTGAGTCTCACTGCTCCCCCGTTCAATCTCGACCCTTGATCATGGCGTGATTTGTTCAAACAGAGCAGCACGGACTCGTTGCTTAATAGCAAACACAAGACCCGCGAATCAAATAATGGCACGCAAAACACGTGACTCATTAATAGAGGAATAGGTTTCTCAAAGATATCTTTGTGACCCTCCCAACATTCTCGATTCCTTTCTAGATCAAACTTTTAAAATCAGGCAGCTGCCGTCATTGACCCGAATCTACTTTAGCATCACAAAGGCACATGCTGAGCCCGCTAGCCCAGACGGCGCTATTGATCCTGACAAACAAGCCGTCCGGGATCTCTGGCAGTCATTCAACACGGGCTCCTTTGGTCTTATACACACCTCCGAATTTCCTCTGTCAACAGTTTCCTCCTTCGTGCGGCGACAAGAGCACTCACCCGAGTTTACATTCAATGAGCGGTGCCATAACAACTCACTAAGTGTTTGTTGAAGCAGGAAGGTAGGAAGCTAAGTGAGGGAGAGAAGATGATAAATCACCATGGAGGACCAGGTGAAGCTGACAGGATTGCATCCTTGAACTGTGACTCGCTCGGCAAGGTGAGGTGGGCTGCCGGGTAGGCTGCGGCTCCCTCTGAGCTTCCACGAAAGGCAAAATTAGGCAATTAGGGCCAAATAAATCTTGCATCCCTCGGCAGCAGCTTTCAGAGTCCTCGTGTAAAATGGCATTCGGATTCCGATGGGGTAGCTTAGTGTACCACGACTTGGGAAATACATGATGTACCGCACACACACTATCAAAAAAAGTTTTACTTTTCAGTCAAAGTTTGCATTTTTTAACCATTATAAAGAGGACAAGCATGACTCAAATTCGAGGTGTTGAGAAAAAAAAAAATCAAAATAATTTGTAATATTTATTAAAAAAAGAATGGCAGGAAATCAGCTGGTATTCTCCAATAATGTACAAAAGTAATTTGGATTCATGCAATGCTTTACTTTGGAGTCATATAGTCCTCCATTAACAGTATCCAGTTGGTTCTATAGGTATCTGCTCCCCTCTTGACTGGTACTTATAAATTGGAGATGAAAAAAGCTTTTCTTATTCTATTATTATTATTATTATTATTATTCTTTTCTTCATGACTTTGCTGCTGTGAAATGTAAATGTCTCCACTGCGAGACTAATAAAGGTTAATCAAATTCAATCCAATCCAATTACCAGTAGTAGTAATAATAATAGTAGTAGTATTTTCCTTATTCTATTACTATTATTGTTATTCTATTATTACTATTATTGTTATTCTGTTATTATTATTAAAGCCAAAAGGAAAATAAGATATTATTATTATTATCAATAATAGTATTAGTTATAGTAATAGTAGTATTTTCATTATTCTATTATTCCTATTATTATTATTGACATTATTTTTAACATTATTATTACAGTTAACAATATTATTACTATTAACAATATTACTATTATTACCATTAACAATATTATTACTATTAGGATCATTAACACAATTATTACTATTATTATTATTATTAATAATAGAAAACAATATTGTTAATGATAATAGTAGTATTATGAACAATATTATTACTATTATTATTAACAATATTATAACTATTATTACTAACAATATTATTATTATTTTTATTATTATCGCTATTAGTATTATTACTTTTATTATTATTATATGGTGACTATTATACTATTTTTCTTATTCTCATTATTATTATTATTATATGTACCTATAACGCAACCATAGCATGTAAGATCTCATTATTGCGATACAATGACAACAGCGATTAGTGGCAATAAATTAACATATAATTTATCAGAAAATAATCGTGATAGAAAAAAAAAAGTTTGTTTTTTATTTCCTGGATGTTCTGTGCCATTTTGTCCACTAAAATACTCCAACAGAAACTGCGTTCTTGTTTTTTAATTTCCACTAGTCTGTAAAAAAGGTGATTGGCGTTGAATTGCATGAGAGACGGCGCCGCCATGTTGCTATTCACGATATGGCGGCGCACCTCAATGTCCCGACTTTCCCGGCGGACGAGACAAGACTGAAAATACTCAGACCTTCCTTAATGATAGTGAAACAGAGCTACGCTTGGTATTCATGACGAGACACCGCCGCTGTAGCAGAAGCAGAAGCAGAAGCGGTATGGAGCGCCACGGCAATCCCAACGCAGAAAAATGGACGCAGGTACTTTATAATCTTTTGCCGCTATAAACATTCTGCCTGCCCTTGGCTCTCCCGTGGAGAATTTTACAATTGCCATAAAGCATGTGGATCTTCTCGCACTCCCTAACGTTTCCTCTCCATTCATTCACCACGGATAGAAAAAGACGGCAACAGTCGCAAGTGCACGCGTGTCAGATTTTAGCGGCGCCGCCTGCATTGCAATGAAGGAAGTGAACACGAGGACCAGTCGGTAAACGGTTGGCCACCGTGCGCCTGAAAACATCAACCGCGCTTTATGCTCGGATCCGGAAGTCACTCAAGCCGTGCACTGATTTACTTGCGTACAAGCAATGGAGTTGTTGTTTTATCATATACACAATACATTACATCAATACTTTTTGGGACTTAAACTATGTATTTTTTCCCTTTTTGAATGAATAAATAAATACATAAATAAATAAATAGCTGAATGGCTGAATAGATGAATATATAAATAGATGAGTGGATGAAGAGATGAATAGACAAATAGATAAATATATATATATGCTATGCTATATATATATAGCAAATAGCAATGACAATAGCTAGCCAATAGCTAGCCAGCTAGATAGCTTTTGGTTTCACGCAATCCGAGCTGTTGAGATCAAGGCTCTGTGGGCTTCGTACCATCTGGCTACGAAACGCTAGTCCCTTTTTGTAGCTTTTAGCTAATTCTTGGTGTCGCTGGCTCGGCGACAGATTTGGAAGAATTGTTTTGGAGCAGGATGGGGTTTCTAGCTGACGGCTGCCAGTTTGCCAGCCACGTAATGGATCTGCCAAAAATGTCAAGTTGCAAACTGAATCTCCAGATTAAAGTCTTTGGAAAAGAGGAAGATCGCAAATAAATTCAGCGACAGCTTTTCTCTTTCCGATGGGCATCTAACAATATCTTTTGTCAAAATGGCTGACAGTGAGTTGTTTTAGGCTTCATCTGGACATTTCACTTCTCATCCGAAGAGCTTCGTAAACAAACTAAAGTTGTGCTGGTAACCGCGGCCCTATATTCTGAATGGACAGAGGTAGCCCTGCTGGACTTCTGCTCTGATAGGTCGCTGCTTGGATTTTTGGGGAGCAGTAGGCCACTCCCTGAAGCCAATCTGATTACTTCTGTTGTACTATCCCTGGCTCTGGTTTCACCTCATTAGCCAATCTGATTACCTCTCCAATCTGATTTCCTCTATTGTTCTATCCCTGGCTCTGGTTTCACCTCATTAGCCAATCTGATTACCTCTCCAATCTGATTTCCTCTATTGTTCTATCCCTGGCTCTGGTTTCACCTCATTAGCCAATCTGATTACCTCTATTGTTCTATCTCTGGCTCTGGTTTCACCTCATTAGCCAATCTGTTTACCTCTACTGTTCTATCCCTGGCTCTGGTTTCACCTCATTAGCCAATCTGATTACCTCTATTGTTCTATCCCTGGCTCTGGTTTCACCTCGTTGGCCAATTTGATTACTTGTCTAATCTGATTACCTCGATTGCTTCATCCCTGGCTCTGGTTTCACCTCATTAGCCAATCTGATAACCTGTCCAATCTGATTACATCTTTTAGTCTATCCCTGGCTCTGGTTTCACCTGATTAGCCAATGTGATTACTTGTCCAATCTGATTACCTCGATTGCTCCATCCCTGGCTCTGGTTTCACCTCATTAGCCAATCTGATGACCTCTCCGATCGGATTACCTCTATTGCTCTACCCCTCGCTCTGATGACCGCTATTTGTCTATTCCATGTCACCTCTGTCCATTAGCGATATAGGGCCAGAGCTACCAGCAAAATTTTAGTTCACTGACGAAGCTATTCGGATGAGGAGCGAAACGTCCGACACCTTCAAAGAAGTACAGATGACGGCTGAAGAAACCTTTTCCTCGATGGACCACTCCCGACACACAGAAGTAAGACATGCGTCAACCGAAAATAAAAGAAACTTTCAAACAAGTATTTCAATTATAAATATGAACTTTGTTGACATAAAAAAAAATCACTTGTCAGGAGTCTAATTAAAATCGGGCTCATTACTTGACTAAGCGTCACATTTGCAAGTCGTCTTACTCAATTTCGTTTTCCACAAGGTGTTATTTTTTTCTTTTCACGCTAATTCAATGCTAAGTGTCTGAGCTTCCTTGATGCTTGTTGAAGTCATTTGATTGATGACAGATCAAAGTCTCCGACAGGCCCTTTTTTTTGCCTTCAATTTCACTCAAATAAAATAAGCAAAGTGGTCCGTTTTTCAGACATCTCAAGAATGCGCAGCTATTTTGCCTTTTGTGTTGACTCAAATGCTTCCAAAATCTCATATTCAGGCCATAATTGTGATCATTTTCCTTTGTTCCGGTTACTCAGGGTTTCCATTCTTTTGTTTGTGGTTGTTGTTGTTGTTTTGACGGCCCCAAAGCAGTTAGTCCCAATCATCGCACCTTAAAGGACAAGCGACACCATTTTTTTGTTTCCTAACTGACATCAGAAAAACGTTTGATAGCATCTAAAATAGCCAAAACACGCAACTGATATTTTTATTCAAATGCAAAACACCAATAAAAATGACTTCAGGTGTCCCAAAACTGCCACAAAATGAGCTCAAAACTGGAGAGATTCAGAAAGTCCCGCCCCCTTGTTCGTGACGTCACGCCAGGATACTCCTACACAAACTGCCTTGCTCCAGAATCAAAACAATGGCTTCAGAGAGTTCAGATTCAGAAAAAGATCCTTTCTTGTTACTCATCCAGTTATGAATATGGTTCAAATAGTTCTGAAGTGGAAAGCATCAATGTTTGCAATCAATTAAAGAAGTCCTTCCGGATCAATTCGAGCCGTCTGGACTCCGATGTAGCGTCCCAGAAAATGCACAAGATGGCGCCCAAGCTCCGTTGGAAATGGGCTGATTTGTACGCTGGGAATTTTGCTATTTTTGCTTACATTTGCTATTTGACACACTGCCTTTTTTAAAGGGGCCATGTTTGTGCATGAGACCGAAATGATGGAATCTAAAATAGTATCTATTTTTGCTGATAAATTCCATTCAATATCAGTTATCTAGCTAGCTACCGAGCTATCTATTTGCTATCTATTAGCTTTCTATTAGCAGTATAGATGGCTGTTTGGCTATCTGGCTAGCTGTCTAGCTAGCAATAAGATATATAGCTAGCTATTTGGCTATCTAATGGCTATTAGCTGTCTAGCTACCTAGCTATTTGCTATCCAACTAGCTAGCTGGCTACCTAGCTAGCTTTCTATTTGCTATCTAACTAGCTAGCTATCAAGCTTTCTATCTATTTGAGTTACTTCCGGGTTGAGTGAACGCTGGCGCATGTGGCAGCCGCTGCTCACCCACAGAAAAACTTATCTTGTGTCTGTAAAGTGACCTTGAGAGTTTTGAAAGGTGCTGCTGCTGTGAAATGTGAAATGTAAATTTCTCCACGGCGAGACTAATAAAGGCAAATCCAATCCAATAAATGAAATGTATTATTATTATTATTATTATTATTATTATTAAATACATTTTTAACACCATTATGTGAAAAAGCTCACCAGTCACAATTGAGTTAGAATTTAATCCAGCATAACTTCAAGAACTTCGAACTTGGCTAACGGCATCCTCTAGTGGACGTGTAGTAAATCACACCACATTCGCAGCTATGGAGTGACTCAGACATAGCACTACTGAAGGCCTAGGAAGGGAAGGACATGCACGGCCCGCCACCGCGTTTTTCTGCGCTATTTTAACTGCAGTACCCTTTCGACTGATCCGTGAAATAATGCTAAAATAATGCTAACGTTTATGTTCCCCCCATGTTGCATTACTGCGGTTACGACAGATCGTCATAAAACGGCGCTCGTCAACTCATACGAGCGACACAGCTGTTAATTATATTTCAAAAACCATCTGCGTTTTTTTTAACGTTTGCTTCCATTCAAGCGAGTCGGTCGTGATTGCCGTTTGACCTTCGAATCCACCGTTAAAAAAAAAAAAAACACAACACGGTAGATAGCGAGATAGCGGGCGAGATAGCGGGTGAGATACCGGGCTAGCGGTTTAGATAGCGAGATAGCGAGATAGCGAGCTAGATAGCGAGATAGCGGGCTAGATAGCGAGATAGCGGGCAAGATAGCGAGATAGTGGGCGAGATAGCGGGCGAGATAGCGGGCGAGACAGCAGGTGAGATGGCGCACGAGATAGCGGGCAAAATAACGGGTGAGATAGCGGCGAAATTGCGAGATAGCGGACCAGATGGCGGGTGAGATAATGGGCTAGATAGAAAGATAGCGGGCTAGATGGCGAGATAGCGAGCTAGCGGGTGAGATAGCTGACTGGATAGCGAGATAGCGGGTGAGATAGCGAAATAGCGAGATAGTGGGCGAGATAGCGGGTGAGATAGAGGGATAGATAGCGAGATAGTGAGCGAGATAGTGAGCGAGATAGCGAGCGAGGTAGCGAGATAGCGGACAAGATAGCGAGCTAGTGGGCGAGATAGCGAGCGAGATAGCTGGCAAGATAGCGAGATAGCAAGAAAGCGGGTGAGATAGTGGGCGAGATAGCGAGCTAGCGAGATAGCAAGCGAGAAAGCGAGACAGACAGACAGACAGACACTGTTTACTATAGGCTAACGAGACGATTCAGCGTCAAACGTCAACAATGTAGCCAATCAAAACACGAGTTTAAAAACCAATCCACAAAATGTATCAAACGCAAAACACCCAAGCAATAAAATGCGTCTGACACGAAGTGCTGTCTGATGTTTTCTTTTTTTTCTTTCTCCGCTGCTCTTTCCGAAGTGCGGCGGGTCTTCAGGGTGAAGCGCCCAATTTTGACAATGACAAAGTGGTCCAAGGTCTGACAGATGGACTTGGAGTGGTCAAAGGCGGACGAGAGGGACGAGGGGGACGAGGACAATCAAACACAAGGACATGGACTGACTTGAAAAGGAAAGGCTTTTTCAGATCAATGGAAAGTCGCAAATGTATATGACTGAGAGCGCAAGTCCCAAATTTTGTTTTGTCATACTTGGGTGCCGATAAAGCGCTGGCTATGGCCTCTGGCAATGTTTTTTTTCTTTTCCACACTTTATAGTCACAGGATAAGTTTCTCCTGTGGGTGAGTAGCGGCAGCCACGCGCCAGCATTCTCTCAACCTGGAAGTAACTGAAATATATAGAAAGCTAGCTAGCTAATAGATAGCCAGCTAGATAGATAGCTAGATTGATAGCTAGATAGATAGCCAGCTAGATAAATAGCGAGATAGATAGCCAGATAACTAATAGAGAGCAAGCTAGAGAGCTAGCTAGCCAGCCAGATAACTGATAGACAGCAAATAGATAGTAAATAGATAGCCAGCTAGATAGATAGCTATATAACTAATAGATATCCAGCTACAGAGCTAGCTAGCCAGCTATAGAGCTAGCTAGCCAGCCAGATAGCTGATAGACAGCAAATATATAGTAAATAGATAGCCAGCTAGGTAGCTAGCTAGATAGTCACATAACTAATAGATAGCTAACTATCCAGCCAGATAGCAAATATATAGCAAATAGCAATGACAATAGCTAGCCAATAGCTAGCCAGCTAGATAGCTTTTGGTTTCACGCACTCTGAGCTGTTGAGATCAAGGCTCTGTGGGCTTCGTACCATCTGGCTACGAAACGCTAGTCCCTTTTTGTAGCTTTTAGCTAATTCTTGGTGTCGCTGGCTCGGCGACAGATTTGGAAGAATTGTTTTGGAGCAGGATGGGGTTTCTAGCTGGCAAACTGGCAGCCACGCCATCGACGTAATGGATCTGCCAAAAATGTCAAGTTGCAAACTGAATCTCCAGATTAAAGTCTTTGGAAAAGAGGAAGATCGCAAATAAATTCAGCGACAGCTTTTCTCTTTCCGATGGGCATCTAACAATATCTTTTGTCAAAATGGCTGACAGTGAGTTGTTTTAGGCTTCATCTGGACATTTCACTTCTCATCCGAAGAGCTTCGTAAACAAACTAAAGTTGTGCTGGTAACCGCGGCCCTATATTCTGAATGGACAGAGGTAGCCCTGCTGGACTTCTGCTCTGATAGGTCGCTGCTCGGATTTTTGGGGAGCAGGAGACCACTCCCTGAAGCCAATCTGATTACTTCTGTTGTACTATCCCTGGCTCTGGTTTCACCTCATTAGCCAATCTGATTACCTCTCCAATCTGATTTCCTCTATTGTTCTATCCCTGGCTCTGGTTTCACCTCATCAGCCAATCTGATTACTTGTCCAATCTGATTTCCTCTATTGTTCTATCCCTGGCTCTGGTTTCACCTCATTGGCCAATTTGATTACTTGTCTAATCTGATTACCTCGATTGCTCCATCCCTGGCTCTGGTTTCACCTCATTAGCCAATCTGATGACCTCTCCAATCTGATTACATCTTTTAGGCTATCCCTGGCTCTGGTTTCACCTGATTAGCCAATGTGATTACTTGTCCAATCTGATTACCTCGATTGCTCCATCCCTGGCTCTGGTTTCACCTCATTAGCCAATCTGATGACCTCTCCAATCGGATTACCTCTATTGCTCTACCCCTCGCTCTGATGACCGCTATTTGTCTATTCCATGTCACCTCTGTCCATTAGTGATATAGGGCCAGAGCTACCAGCAAAATTTTAGTTCACTGACGAAGCTATTCGAATGAGGAGCAAAACGTCTGACACCTTCAAAGAAGTACAGATGACGGCTGAAGAAACCTTTTCCTCGATGGACCACTCCCGACACACAGAAGTAAGACATGCGTCAACCGAAAATAAAAGAAACTTTCAAACAAGTATTTCAATTATAAATATGAACTTTGTTGACATAAAAAAAAAAATCACTTGTCAGGAGTCTAATTAAAATCGGGCTCATTACTTGACTAAGCGTCACATTTGCAAGTCGTCTTACTCAATTTCGTTTTCCACAAGGTGTTATTTTTTTCTTTTCACGCTAATTCAATGCTAAGTGTCTGAGCTTCCTTGATGCTTGTTGAAGTCATTTGATTGATGACAGATCAAAGTCTCCGACAGGCCCTTTTTTTTGCCTTCAATTTCACTCAAATAAAATAAGCAAAGTGGTCCGTTTTTCAGACATCTCAAGAATGCGCAGCTATTTTGCCTTTTGTGTTGACTCAAATGCTTCCAACATCTCATATTCAGGCCATAATTGTGATCATTTTCCTTTGTTCCGGTTACTCAGGGTTTCCATTCTTTTGTTTGTGGTTGTTGTTGTTGTTTTGACGGCCCAAAAGCAGTTAGTCCCAATCATCGCACCTTAAAGGACAAGCGACACCATTTTTTTGTTTCCTAACTGACATCAGAAAAACGTTTGATAGCATCTAAAATACCCAAAACACGCAACTGATATTTTTATTCAAATGCAAAACACCAAGAAAAATGACTTCAGGTGTCCCAAAACTGCCACAAAATGAGCTCAAAACTGGAGAGATTCAGAAAGTCCCGCCCCCTTGTTCGTGACGTCACGCCAGGATACTCCTACACAAACTGCCTTGCTCCAGAATCAAAACAATGGCTTCAGAGAGTTCAGATTCAGAAAAAGATCCTTTCTTGTTACTCATCCAGTTATGAATATGGTTCAAATAGTTCTGAAGTGGAAAGCATAAATGTTTGCAATCAATTAAAGAAGTCCTTCCGGATCAATTCGAGCCGTCTGGACTCCGATGTAGCGTCCCAGAAGATGTACAAGATGGCGCCCAAGCGTTGGAAATGGGCTGATTGTACGCTGGGAATTTTGCTATTTTTGCTTACATTTGCTATTTGACACACTGCCTTTTTTAAAGTGGCCATGTTTGTGCATGAGACCGAAAGGAATGATGGAATCTAAAATAGTATCTATTTTTGCTGATAAATTCCATTCAATATCAGTTATCTAGCTAGCTACTGAGCTATCTATTAGCTTTCTATTAGCAGTATAGATGGCTGTTTGGCTATCTGGCTAGCTGTCTAGCTAACAATAAGATATATAGCTAGCTATTTGGCTATCTAATGGCTATTAGCTGTCTAGCTACCTAGCTATTTGCTATCCAACTAGTTAGCTGGCTACCTAGCTAGCTTTCTATTTGCTATCTAACTAGCTAGCTATCTAATATCTATCTATTAGCTAACAAGCTTTCTATCTATTTGAGTTACTTCCGGGTTGAGTGAACGCTGGCGCGTGTGGCAGCCGCTGCTCACCCACAGAAAAACTTATCTTGTGTCTGTAAAGTGACCTTGAGAGTTTTGAAAGGTGCTGCTGCTGTGAAATGTGAAATGTAAATTTCTCCACGGCGAGACTAATAAAGGCAAATCCAATCCAATAAATGAAATGTATTATTTTTATTATTAAATACATTTTTAACACCATTATGTGAAACAGCTCACCAGTCACAATTGAGTTAGAATTTAATCCAGCATAACTTCAAGAACTTCGAACTTGGCTAACGGCATCCTCTAGTGGACGTGTAGTAAATCACACCACATTCGCAGCTATGGAGTGACTCAGACATAGCACTACTGAAGGCCTAGGAAGGGAAGGACATGCACGGCCCGCCACCGCGTTTTTTTGCGCTATTTTAACTGCAGTACCCTTTCGACTGATCCGTGAAATAATGCTAAAATAATGCTAACGTTTATGTTCCCCCCATGTTGCATTACTGCGGTTACGACAGATCGTCATAAAACGGCGCTCGTCAACTCATACGAGCGACACAGCTGTTAATTATATTTCAAAAACCATCTGCGTTTTTTTTAACGTTTGCTTCCATTCAAGCGAGTCGGTCGTGATTGCCGTTTGACCTTCGACCTTCCACCGTTAAACAAAAAAAAACACGAAACGGAACCGACATTCCATGACAGCAGATGAGGATGAGGTTTAGATGCTCGCGTTTGAAAGAGATCTTAAAGCCCAAAAGAGGCAAAGAAATACTGACAGCCACCACCCCAGCACGACGCCTCGCTTGTCTTCGTCGTTCATCTGCTTTAACTTCTTTGCCTGTCACGGCGTCAGTTGAACCGCGCAGCAGCAAACGTGTCAAAATGTCACCGTCAAATCCGGATTTCGGACGGCTAAACGTGCTCAGTCGGGTTTGGTTGCTTTAAAGGACAAACGACGTCACTTTTTTGTTTCCTAACTGACATCAGAAAAACGTTTGATAGCATCTAAAATACCCAAAAGACGCAGTCTGATATTTTTAGTCAAATGCAAAACACCAATAAAAAAAAAGACTTTCAGAAAGTCCCGCCCCCAGATCGTGACGTCACCCCAAGACGTCTTGCATTGCTGGAGAATCAAAACAATGGCTTCCGATTCGGAGATAATGCTCTTTTGTTACACATCCAGTTAAGAATATGATTCAAATAGTTCTGAAGAGGAAAACATACATGTTTGCAATCCATTAAAGAATTTATTCCGTGCCATTTTGAGGCAACATTGAGGGGAAATTACTCAACGAAAAAGAGGCATAACATGGCGACCTCCTGTGGCCACCTCCGTTTCCACAGGCGGATAAATTCCTTATATGGAGCTTGGACGCCCTCTTCTGGTGGCTTTTGGGTGCAACACGAGGTCCCGAGACCGAACAAGTACAGCAAAATACATTGACGTGATGGAAGGACCGCTACAATGCGCCTTTTTTTCGGTCAGGGGCGATCCTTTAGTGACGTCACGTAGGGACTTGTCACCAACTCAAAAACAAGACTTTCTGAATATTCAGCGCAAGTCTTAAAAGGTAAAATATAGCTACATGCGGTGGAATCTTATCAAAATACACTCAGTAGAAGTCATTTGAAGCCATTTTATAAATTATGGACACAACTTGTCCGGAGACGTCGGTTGTCCTTTCAGGCTGAATGTTCATGGAGGGGATTCCACCAATAAAGATCCAAGATGGATTGATGAGAAGGTTTCTTCAGCCGTCATCCGTACTATTTTGAAGGTGTCTGTCACGATCTGGTTGGCGACCAACGGACAGCCCTGTCGGCCCTGCCTGCAGCCGCACAGGTGTTAGTCGTTCCAATCAGTGGCAGTTAAAAGGACTCCCGGCATGACCATTTGGTGTCGGGTCATTGTACTGTGTATGTGTTTGATGCATACACCCTATCAGGTTTGTTTCATCTTTTTTGGGATCCACAACCACCTCGCAAAACGTGACAGTGTCTGACGTTTCGCTTCTTATCCAAAAGGCTTCGTCAGCGAACTAACATTTTTGCTGGTAGTTTTGGCCCTATATATATATATATATATATATATATATATATATATATATATATATATATATATATATATCCCCACGGTCCAGATGTGGCGGTGCCAGACTCTGCTATGATTGGTCCCTGCTCTCAGGTTGGGGGGAGCACAGGACTACTCCCTGTGGCTACACTGATTATTGCTATTGTCCTGACTGATTACTTCTATTGCCCTGCCCGAGTATGGGGTCTACGACTGGCCTGATTACCCCATTTGACCTAGTATCACCTCATCAGCATAACTAAGCCTATGTTGTCTAAGAAGTCGTTTGGAGGAACTATCCAAATTGAACCTCACCCCACCATGTCGGGTTAGTGAAGGATTAAGCTGTTTTATGAAAATAGCTTCTTTTACTCCCCTTTCAAACCATCTATTTTCTTTCGCTAAGATTTTAACCTCATTGTCGTGAATTATATTATACAGTACAGTTTATATCTTTATTTATAATACCATAGCACATATATTATACATAAAACTAGTTATATTTTGTGTAGTTTTACGGCTTGGAAAATTAGAAAGTAGAAAATTGTTTTATGAGGACCTGGGAACGAATTCTTCTCATTTTCATGGTTTCCTATGGGAAATTAATGTTTGGAAGACACACTTTTCACTTTACACACTGCCTGGGAACCAATTAAGTTCATAGGTCAAGGTATCACTGTAGTATACAAATGTATTTTGTTTTTATGTTATGTTTGTATGTTTTGTTTCGTGAAGTGTTTTGCTGTTTTATGAAAATAGCTTCTAAATAAAACACATGACGGCTGAAGAAACCTTCTCACCGATGGACCACTCCTGTACGACAGAGCTTACACAGACATCCAGATGGAAGCGCTGGCCATGGCCTCTAGCAATGTTTTTTCTTTTCTTTTCCACAAGGGGGCAGCATTTGCCTTTTTTCCATGTTGTTCCAGTTTCGGCTGTTGTTACAGCGCTATATAAACCAATATGTATATATTGCATTGTATTTTGGACAGCCGCCCTCATTTCAAGCTCATATAACTCCAGACCCATACAATTTGGGAATGAACCCTTTTGTTCTGATGAAAGAAGAGAGTGTAGGGTTTCTTACGCTGTACTGAATGTTTATGTCGTCCGAAAACTCAATATTCTGAGGGTCCTGGAATTGAAGTGACAATGATAAAAACTGGAGTGGACACATTTTTGCACATCTGGCAGTCAAGGAGTTAAATCTCGGTGCATGAGCACCCACTTGCGGATGAAAACAAGACTGTCTAACAAAGCAAACACAGTGATTTGAGCAATCAAATCTGATCTACGAAGCTCATCTCAACCTGGTGCTAAACAATTGCTTCATGTTGCTTTACGTCCATGGTAAAAGGATTCACAACGCCTTCCATTACTAAACACTTCAAAATAAAAGCATCAAATATATAATAATAATTTTACATTTTATTTATCAGCGCCTTTCAAAACTCTCAAGGTCACTTTACAGTCACAGGATCAGTTTTTCTGTGGGTGAGCAGCGGCAGCCACACGCGCAAGCGTTCACTCAACCAGGAATAACTCAAATAGATCAAGTTAGCTAGCTAGCTAATAGATAACTAATAGATAGATGAAGTTAGGCAGATAGCTAATAGATAACTCATAGCTAGCTAGCTAGCAAATAGATAGAAAGGTGGGTAGCCAGCAACGGTGACCCCGTTCAACCGGGAATAACTCAAATAGATTGAGTTAGCTCGCTAGCTAATAGATCAAGTTAGCTATCTAGCCAATAGATAACTAATAGCTAGCTAGCTTGTAAGTTAAATGTATTATTGTTATTATTATTATAATAAAAAACACAGGACGTTCTAAATTGAATTTGAAGAGTAATAATAATGATACATTTCATTTATAGCATTTGTATGTATGTAAAAGGGGGGGGGGAGAGAGAGAGAGAGAGAGAGAGAGAAAGAGCGATGATCGGGCCCGTGCTGAGTTATTTTCAAGTGTGTGATTTATTCCATTGGCCATCATTTAATAGGGCGAGCTAATCGCGCCGTTGTAATAATCCATCGGAAACAATTTATTTGATGTTTGGGAGGCTGGGGGGGAAGGGGCGTTGGTTTATTTGGTGTTTTTGTTTTTGCGGGAGGGGAAGCAAAAGAACTCAGTGGGTCATGCATGTTTTACGAACAATCCATCATGTGGGATGAGATAGAGGAGGTGGAGAACGACGACGACGACGACGAGGAGGAAGTTGCTTTAGGAACACCCCACTTGCTGGACTATCCATTAGCTGGTTGGCTATCTAGCTAGTTGGCGGTAAAATGGCTAACTGTCGGCTATATGGCGATCTATATTAGCTATTTATTTGCTATCCATCAGCTATTAGCTGTCTGTGTATGGATGGCTTGCTGTCGGCTATCTGGCTACGTATATTTGCTATTTATTTGCAAACCATTAGCTAGCAAGCTATTAGCTGTCTACAAACGCTTTAGCTAACGAACCTTTTGCCTTAAAAATGACCTTGAGAGTTTTGAAAGGCGCTGATAAATGAAATGTATTATTATTATTATTATTATTATTATTATTATTATTAATAATTCAACTGGCGGAGCGGGGTGGCGCGGGACCACCCCTGTTTTTAAATGAAATCCAGCCGACACGGCGCAATAGTTGGGTGCGCTTGCATGGCTTTAAAAAAACATGCGATATAACCATCTGTAATATCTGATATCATTTCATATTCAGTCGGCGGATGAGCTGCAGTGCCACGCCTTGCTTGAAATCCAAAACAGGAGCTAGCAAGCTTTTCTGATCTTCGACTTGGCTCGGGGGGACGAAACGGCGTCGTCGGGTATGTTGATATGGCGGCGCCGACGCGTTAGCTCAACGGTCGCTTGACAGGATCAAGATACATAAAAATTAAAAAAAATGATCATTTATTCATGAGTCATTCCGTGTTGCAGTCGAGGGCTTCTGAAATGACGGCCAATCATATTTATGAAGATGATGCCATTTTGCATTGCAATAAAAGTGTAATCAGGCCTGTTTAACACATTCGCTGCCAGACGATGTGCAAAAAGAAAAACGTGTCCACTCCAGCGCCAGGGTTTTTGGCATCTCAAATTCCGGGACCTACAGAATATTGAATGTTAGGACTACATAAACGTTCAATGTAGCATAGGAAACCTTAGACTCCCTTCTTTTATCAGAAAAAAAAGTTAATTCCGAAATTATATAGTTATATGAACTTGAAATGAGGGCGCCTGTAGTAGAAAATGATGTTTTATGGGGACCCGGGAACGGATTATTCTCATTTTAATTGGTTCTTATGGGAAATAAATGTTCAGCAGACAAACGTTTCGCCTTACACACACTCTCTGGGAATCAATTGGAATAATAGTACATTTCATTTGTAAGCGCCTTTCAAAACTCTTAAGGTGACTTTCCAGTCACAGGATCAGTTTTTCTGTGGGTGAGCAGCGGCAGCCACACGCGCCAGCGTTCACTCAAGCCGGAAGTAACTAGATAGTAAGCTAGCCAGCCAGTAGATAGCTAACAGATAGCGACCTAGATAGGCAGCCATCCAGATACCTATATAGAATAAAGTTCGTAAACTGAGGTATCACTGTAATTCCTAAATGATATGGGTCTGGAGTTATATGAGCTTGAAATGAGGGAGACTGTAGTAGAAAATTATGTTTTATGGGGACTTGGGAACGGATTATTCTCATTTTAATTGTTTATTATGGGAAGCAAATTTTACACATACTTTCTGGCAACCAATCACTGTAGTAATTCCTAAATTAGGTGGGTCTGGAGTTGTATGAGCTTGAAATGAGGGCAGGTGTTCAAAATACAATAAATATATTGGTTTATATAGCGCTTTAACAACAGCTGAAGCCGTAACAAAGCGCAAACATGGAAAAAAGGAAAATGCTGCCCCCTTGAGTAAGGGACAAACATTGTCAGAGGTCTGACCAGTGTTTATTGGCACCCAAGCATGAAAAAAAATTTTGTAAAAAACATACACAAATACATACACAAATATATTTGTGTATGTATTTGTTTATATACATTTATTATTATTATTTTTGCTATTTTGAATGTTGCTTTGCCGATGACCATTTTGTGTTTGGGAGCCTTTTACTGAGCGAGTTGCTTGTTCTGTAGCCACAAAGGGACATATGTCTTCTTGTACCGGTCCCAAGCCCGGATAAATACAGAGGGTTGTGTCAAGAAAGGCATCCGACGTAAAAGCTCGGCCAAAACAAACATGCGGATCAAACCTCTCAAGATGGAGGACACTGATTCGTTGTGGCGACCCCTTGAAGGGAAAAGCGGAAAGGAAAAGAAGAAGATAGTATTCTTTTATGAATTTCAAAATAAGAGTCAGGCTTGTTGAGTTAATGACGCTGTTAAGGTTAAATAAATAATCTAGCCAGGCATAATTTAGATTTTTCCGAGGGGGTTTTTTAATCCGTGTTTACGTGTATTGTCACGTGTTGCTCGACACTTCCTAAAATGGAGTATGAAGCGCTAATCTTCCTCGGGGGATCGGCAGTCACTTGCTCGATTACCTTTGTGTCGTCGGGGAAACTTCCAACAGCGTGTGACAATGTCGTACGTCGAGGTAATCCCCATTGACACACACACACACACACACTTAATTGATTCGATGTGTGATCTCTATCCGGTGCTCTCCTGCTAAGAGATAGTTTTTGTTAATTTGAGGGGAGAAGTCAGGCGGGTGGGAGAAAAAAATGTGTTATTCCATAAATAAAACAACTTTATTATA